>NC_085875.1:40909769-40919769 GCF_034702125.1 Engraulis encrasicolus | reverse complement strand
ATTTAGCAGATGCTTTTGACCAAAACGACGTTCAAGCAAGTGCAGAGTGTGGGGTCAGTACATAGTGCAGCAGTATACAAGTACTGTAGAACAGATAGCATAAAAAAGGTCATTTGATTTGTATTGTGCATTTCAAGTGCATTTCACATTTAATGTGCCCACAAGCATTAAAATATAAAAACATAGCCAATGAGAATATTAAAACATATAAAAATGAACAGGTAAAGCAGCACTGAAAAGCCTCACTCGCTCGCCGTCCACACTCACGCTGAACTCGCGTGCACGTTTATTGCCGTGCTTGACCTACATTTGGGCCATATGTCGGCTCTCATTCACAACCAGAGTGAGACGATGCATAATGAGCACTAGGATGAATGAAGAGTGAGGAAAAAACACAGCATGTGTGTGAAGTATTCAAAAAAGAAAAAAAGGACTATGCCGTGTGTAAAGCAATTTGACTGACACTACATCGTGTAGCAGATGAGTGAACATTTAGGACACCACTACTATAGGCGTTGTTGCCATGCACGTGCTCACTGCTCATTGAAATGATGTTTTTTTCTGTTTCTCTTCCCCATGCAGTCTTACTGTAGAGTAGCAAAGAAAGGCAGGGCTTCATTTTGGATGCGCTGTCTGTAAATGCCCGTGGCAATGCTTTTCATGTTATTTTTTTTCCACATTTTTCATTTTTCTTTTTTTTCCCTCCTTTCAAGGAGACATCTCTGTCGATTCCCTTGGGTGGCGTCTCTCGAGAGATCAGGCATTCCCATATCAACCCAGGCCAGAAGGAATGAGGAAAAGAGAGGGGAAAGAAAAGCTTTTAAAAAAAACAAAATGACCTCGAGCGAGAGATGTCTGCTAGAGATTCAGATTCCAACAGAGATGTCAAAAACTCAGAAGCGTAGGAGGAGCTATGTCTAGTTGGTGGTAGTGATGGTTTGAGGGGGATGTCTCAGTCTCGTCTCTATATGAACCATACAGAAAGACTGCAGGCTGTGATACCTGTGGGTATGTGTTGTGCTGAGCTAAAAGGAAAAAAGGGGAGAGGTGTTTGTCAATAATGTAGTCTATGCAGAGACGAGTTGTCTTGTCTGCTGCCCCCATGCCCTTCCCACTGAGCACTGAGTAGGGATGATATAGGGCTGAAAGTGTATCTTCGCTCAATAGACCCACTCAATCCTGCGGCTACCCACCACCCACCAGCTGAGGCACCCCCTACCTCTCTCACTGCTCCTCAGCCTCCTAGCTCTGCTGTCTGGGGGCCTGAGGTTGAGATGTATGGGTGTAGGCTGTCGGGTGGATGGAGGGAGGAAGAGATGTATGGCTATAGGCTGGGCTGGGCTGCTTGTGTTTGCCTTCTTTTCTTTCTCTCCCTTCCTTAGTCTTTAGTTACGTTTCCACCAAGCAATGTCTCTTCTAGTCATTCTTTGTGTCTTTTCTTCGCATCTCTTTTGTCTTTTGTTTACCTTCTGTTTTGTATGGTGTGTCAGTCAGAGGGGCTGGGTGTTTTTAGGACTTTTAGCCGTGTTATGGCTTGCACTTTACCAGTCCTTGTAGACATACTAGAAGTGTCCATAATGCATGTGCACACAGGCGTATACGCACGCGCACACACACACACACACACACACACACACACACACACACACACACACACACACACACACACACACACACACACACACACACACACACACACTCTCTTTCTCTCTCTGCCAAAGTCTTGTGCAATAGTGCAGTTGTTCACATAGCACCCTCAAAGCCACTCTCGTCTCCTCATCACCCCCCATCCTCCTCCTCTGTCCATTCATCCGGGTGCTGTCAATCCTCCTCCACCTCCTCTATCTTTCTCACTTTCCTCCTCCTCCTCGCCCTCACTCTCCACCTCCTCCTTGTCCCCCTCTCCTCCTTCTTCTCATTATCACTCCCTTTGTCTTTGTCATCTTCCCCCTCATCACCCCCTCCTCATCCATCCATTCTTCCCAGTGCTGCCAATCCTCTCAGTGACCTCTATAAATACCTGCCACCACTCCAAGCCAATCATGGCATTACGACATGTCATTGTAGTGAAACCCCTGCTCAGCTCTCTGCTCACTTACCCCCCACCCACCAAGTCAACCGCCCTGCCTGCTCTCTTTCTTCTCCCTTGCTCTCTTCTCTTCTCTTCCCTTCTCTTCTCTTCTCTTCTCTTCTCTTCTCTTCTCTTCTCTTCTCTTCTCTTCTCTTCTCTTCTCTTCTCTTCTCTTCTCTTCTCTTCTCTTCTCTTCTCTTCTCTTCCTTATTTCCTCTGTCTTCAATACAAGTCTTTTGCAAAAGACATGAGTGGCCAAACATTTAACGGGCAGACAGGTCAGGATCTGTAGTTCTGGGCTCACAGAGTAATGTCTTATTGATGTTTTAAAACCTATTTCCCTCTGATCGTTCTGTCTCTTTCCGTGTCTTTCGGTTCTCTCTCTCTCTCTCTCTCTCTCTCTCTCTCTCTCTCTCTCTCTCTCTCTCTCTCTCTCTCTCTCTCTCTCCATCTCTTCTCCTGGCTCTGAGGCAGTCACTCGCTCGTAAAACCTGACAAAGAGGCAAAGAGCAAGAGGGCTGATTCAGAGTGCAGCCACGGCCTCTTTCTCTCGGCTCTCCGCTACTGCCGGTGCCTCAGGGGTCACAGTGGCAGAGACTACGGATCCACCAAAAAAAAACACTTGCATTGTGGGCTTATAGGGCACTTTTAGGGGGTGGGTGGTGGGACGGAACAGGGTGGGAAGGGGTGTTGTAGATTCAAGCTGAGATAGTGGAGGGTTAGTGGTGAGAGAGCAAAGCAAGTATGATATATACAGTGGAGGCAGGGGGTGCATTTCTCAAAAGTATTTCTCATAGTTGCTAACTACTACAGAAGCTACTTTGCTGTTTGCAATGCAGTTTCCCATTGGCAATTACCCAAGTTGCTAACTGGCTAGCAACTATGCTTTTGAGAAACGCACCCCAGAGCTGTAGGTCACGTCTCTCTGTCTGTAATGAAGCAAGAAGGAAACAGCCAACATGAACCCAGAACTGATTCCCTCCTCCAGTGCACACACACACTCCTTGTCTCCCTCACTGATTCTCTCTTTCTCTCTCTCTCTCTGTCTCCCTCTCTCTCTCCCTCTCTTCTGTGTTTACTGAGAAAGCCCCAACGTGGCCCAGAGCCAGGGGCTAAGGCCTACATTGCACTGCCCATTGAAGTGTGTGTGTGTGTGTGTGTGTGTGTGTGTGTGTGTGTGTGTGTGTGTGTGTGTGTGTGTGTGTGTGTGTGTGTGTGTGTGTGTGTGTGTGTGTGTGTGTGTGTGTTTCTGTTTCTGGATGTGCGTGTGTTTTTCCAAGTCTCTGCCTGTCTGTGTTTCTGGATGTGTGGGTGTGTACTGTGTCTTTTTGGCCGTGTTGTTTTGCTTGGTTCTTTGGCTTGTACATTTGTGGTAAAAGGGTAAGTGCATTGAGTGTGTGGGGTGAGTTTACAGGAAGGATAAGGTAAGCGTACCCATTAAGCCCACCAAAATCTAAATTTCTTTATTTTTCAATCATCTTCACACAATTTTTTTGTGAAATGATTTCGTAAATAGTAAGATTTACCTCTCTTCTCAATGTTTATCACTGAATTGATTAATATTTCAAAGTACAATATGAAGATTTTTTACGAGAACAGTGAAAAGTCTGAATGGGCTTAAATGGTACCTTTGGTACCATTTAAGCCCACTTGTTATTTCTCTATCAAAATACCTGGTGAGGTGTGTGAGTTGAGTTTAAACAGTGTAGCCTACATGGCATAAATGGTTTCAGATCAAAATATTCTTCCAAAATGTAAGATTTGCTAAAAAAATAATGCATAAAACCTAATTAAACATTACAGCATCTCTTACTTCATATACTTCATAAAATTCTTCATCCAAACACAGAAATTTATTTTTTCTTATTGATTATTGTTAGTTCATTACATTACGCCTTTTTGACCTACTACTTCAGATTGTACAGCACTTTTTATGTCCCTCAAAGGGATTTTTCATTAGCATGCATGCCAACTTGCATGCATTTCAATGGGGTGTACCATTTAAGCCCACCTTGTACCCATTAAGCCCGCCTATACAAAAAGCTATTTTATTGAAATAATCAACTCCACAAAAACATTTCATGATGCATTTCTTTAAAGATCAATGCCAAACAAACTGGAATATGCTTAGAATTCATACCTAACCACCTTAAGTCTTACGGTAGAGTAAGATAAAGATGGTGTGTGGTTGTATCAAGAGAATATCGGCGTTTGCTCGCTCATAAAACACATCTTTCCATTTGAAGGGAAATGCTATAATTTAGTGAAACACTTCATGTATATATATAAAAATCATTACATTTACCTCTTAGTTCACTAAATATGAAAGTATTTTCAAAATATTTTACTTAAACTAGCTGAAATTCTATGATTTCTGACATGTCCCAAAACAGCAAAGTTTTGAGGCAACTTCTTGTCAGTAGTCCTGAGACTGGGTTCACTTGGACGGGGATAACTCGACGATAAAAAATGTGATTTGTTTGCAATAAAAAACATTTTGTCAGTTATTAAACCCTTTAATTGGATAGGGTGATGAACAACAAAATTCACCTTTTCCCTTTCTTTAAATTGACCTCAAAGTTGAAAGTGGGCTTAAAGGGTACATGGGCTTAATGGGTACGCTTACCTTAGCTCTCACATCGCCTTTTGGTTGATCTCCCTCCAAATACAAACACACACACACACACACACACACACACACACACACACACACACACACACACACACACACACACACACACACACACACACACACACACACACACAGGCGACATTTACTTGTCAACAACAGCTATTTTGTTAAATGGGGTGTTCCACTGGGAGTAGTAAAAGAAAGACACTACCAAATGCCAGTGCTTTTTATTCGCCCAACCAGTTGAATTCGATGCATTAGAGATGCATGAGAATGAATCTGAATTTTTCATTAACTGAATGACAATTAACCGAATTCATACGCTCACAGGAAACTGAGGCTGCCGATATCGTGATTAAAAAACTAACAGCATGAAAACCTGAGGTTGTGATTTAGTCGTTTCTATATTACAGCCTTCTGTAATTTCACATTTTCTCCCCTGCAGTGAGAAATCATAATTCATAGACACCCCCTGCCCCCCCAAACACACATACACAGCCAGACACACGCACGCACGCACGCACGCACGCACACACGCACACAGGCACGCACGCACACACAAACACACACACTCGCACATGCACACACAACCAGACACACACAGCCAGAGACAGGTATTTTATCAGCAATGGCCCCAAATGACACAGTGCTGTTTTTGCGGCACCCAAAGCCATTTAGAATGATGAAAGGCCCACAGACTGTTTATGGGTCCTGTGTGGGATCATGGTGTTTTTCCCTCTGTTTGGAGAAGAAACAAAGGGAAGGGTGCACACACACACACACACACACACACACACACACACACACACACACACACACACACACACACACACACACACACACACACACACACACACACACACACACACACACACACACACACACACGCACACACACACACACACACACATTGACAGTCTTACACAGACATACACCAACACGCACGCAAACAGACTTCGGCAGACACACATGCACTTACTGTAAGCACACACACGCACAGTCTCTGTGTACTGTATAGTGTCTGCAGAAACTCACCCGCATGGATCATCAGACTGCATGGAAATGTCAGTATCGCTGGGGAGGCCCTTGAGTATCACCCTCCCCAACAGCCCCCTCTGTCACTCAGGATGATCAGAACAATGGCAGCCATCCGCAGAGGAGGGCCACGGGGTGGCTGTGGAAAATGGCTCGCTGTAATTTCGCCCTCTCGCTGTTGTCACTTATTGTCACCTCCCTGCTGAATTTATTGCTGTGTATTAAAAACGTGCTGTGGCCGCTCAGAGTGACATGTCTAACTGTATTTCTTTATCCTTTTCTCTCCACTTCTCTTTCTCTGTTTATGTCTCTTTCTATCTTTCTCTCCCTCCCGCTTACTATTTCTCTCTCTCTCTCTCTCTTTCAATCTCTCTCTCTCACTCTCTCTCTCTCTCTCTCTCTCTCTCTCTCTCTCTCTCTCTCTCTCTCTCTCTCTCTCTTCTCTCTCTCTCTCTCTCTTTCTCTCTCTCTCTCTCCTCTTTCTCTCTCTCTCTCTCTCTCTCTCTCTCTCTCTCTCTCTCTCTCTCTCTCTCTCTCTTTCAATCTCTCTCTCTCACTCTCTCTCTCTCCAGATGTGTCGTGGTGTTATTAAATCCCAAGAAGAATAAGCAGCATCACATCGTCAACAGTTTCAGGTACAGCCCTCCTCTCCTCTCCTCTCCTCTCCTCTCCCCTCATCTCCTCTCCTCTCCTCTCCTCTCCTCTCCTCTCCTCTCCTCTCCTCTCCTCTCCTCTCCTCTCCTCTCCTCTCCTCTCCTCTCCCCTCATCTCCTCTCTTCATCTCATCTCCTCTCCTCTCATCTCATCTCATCCTCAGCCTACCTCCACCTCCTGCAGGCATTGTATAATGAAGCACATCGTAAATGCTATTCATAGCCTGATGATTCATCCCAAAACATACACAGACACTAAATGACACGAGTGCCTTGATTAATTCCCCCCTAAATGGAAGGGTTTTTGTCTTTTTTTAACCTCATATGTCAAACAGTTAAGAAATTGTGCCTCAACATTATATTGCTTGTTAAATTACCGTCATGTTTAATAACATCATCTGAAATCACCTGTTAAATTATTGTCGTGTTTGATACCAGCTTGCTATTCTAATGCCTTTGTGTTAGCGCTGTATTCAGCTGTGTGGATGTGTTGTTGCCATGGGGCTTTCACTCTTACCGTTACCAACCCCCTTTGATCCTCGTATGATTCAAGTCATTGACACACACAGGCTTTTGTTGCCCATTATCACCTCTTCCATTTTTAATCAAACACCAACTGTTGACTGGAGACATTGAAAATGGACTAGCTCCGAAACGTCTGTCTCTCCAGTTAATCCTTAGACTTCTGTTGTATATTTTCGGCTTCAATACACTTTTTCACACAAGTCTTGTGTGCGCCTCCTTTTTTCCATTTTTGAGTAATCAAACACCAAAACAGCTCTGTGGTTATGAAGGCTGGCAAGCTACAGTACAAGCCTACTAGACCCAGAGCAAAGGCCCCCTTAATGGGGACTGCTCGTGTCTCTGAAGCTCCATTCCAACCTCTCAATAATGTAATGATTTACCTGACAGTGCGTCTCTTTGAAGACAACCATTTCACTGATAAATTGAAATAGTTCAAAAAGCATCGTCAGGGTTTCCACTTGTTATTGAAGGTAGCTTTCTGTCACTTTGCTAAAATACATGCAAATTTACAAATTGACTTATTATTACCATCAAATTCATTCTCTGAAAGGGATTTTGTTTAAATATAGCCTAGGCTCCTCCTATAATTTGGCCAAGAATAACAGGAATCTGGGTTGTTAATGGGAAGTTTTGCTCAGAACAATGAAGCTGTGGAGAAATGTCAGCAGCAGCTGCTGTCAAAGACAAACCCAGAATCAAGCCTAAGATCGGGATCAATGTCCAGCCCGAGTTAGCCTGCTATGGTTGTGGCTCTGAGGGCTCTTAGCTGTAGTGGATGAGTGGATCTGGTGGTTGGGGCCAACTGTTAGGATTAACCATCCCAGGATGTTGTCTAAGAGCTTGGAGTCTGCCCCTACCCCTGGCTGACATATCTGGCCTGGGTTAGCCTGGCTCTGGCTGTGGATCTGGGGGCCCTCAGCTGTAGTGAGTGGATCTGGTGGCTGGGGCCCCACCTGTTGTACAGCTGTTTGAGGCTTAACCTTGGCTAATTGGCATCCCCGATTTACTCACGCGTCATCCGAGAGGTAGAAATAGTTCGCAGGAGGAAAACTGCAGATGGTAGTGTAAGCGAAGAGGGATAGAGTTAGAAGTTTGTCGGCTCCCCTTTTAATGTAATACAATGTACCTTATTGCAATGCAAATGGATACATTTTTACTGGGTTATTATCATAGCCTGGATAATCACATGACATCCCTCAGTGATTTACACACACGTCATCACGAGCGAGTTCAGGTAGATTTCAAATGTGCCTGCTCTCCATTGTGCTACAACACGGACCACTGCAATGCAATACAAATGGATAATTTGCCTAGATAATCACGCGACGCGTCGGTGCGATTAACACGCACGTCATCTGCGATGTCGACACGCAGTATGTCTGGAGGCAGCATGATGGAGGGGGGAGACGGATTTAGAGTTGCTCAGTCAGTTTGCCATTGTGATGCACCGCGAGTGGCTCATGTTATACAGAGTCATCATAGCCGGGATAATCACACATCAACGCCCTCCCCAAGTTAATCAGGTAGATTTCCAAAGTAGCGTGAGTGTGAGCGACTAAGAGAGTTTATTGTAATCTCCTCTGGGCTCGGCTGCTGCTGCTGTTGTTGGCAGGCCTGACCGGCGGGCAAAACCTAGACAAACAACTTGGCATTCGTCCCATGGAGTTATTTATTTATTTATTTTTTTCCTCTGTGTTGTCGTCGACAGGCCGTCGGAGCAAGGCCAGCAATGTTGACACAGCACAAGTCAGGACATGTTTCCCCGTGACAGAGTGAAACATGATGAATGCTCAAGGCTCATTGTGTCATGGTGACACCCCCTTGGGGAACATCTGTATTGCACTCGTCAACAGGCAATTCTTCTTGCGGCCATCGTCCAAACTTGAAATGTAGCACTGTGCGCTACACTGTGTGTACAGTATATGGCTGAACCAACAATAAAAAACGTGTACTCTGTAATTTACGTGTATGAGTAATTTGTAATACTCATCCCACTGCACTTGTAGGGCTTGCACACTTTGATCAATAGGGTCATAGAGTTGTGCAGCCATGCAGGAGGGAGTTAGATGGTTCAAAGGGTTGCTTTCCTGTATGCGAGTGGAGCTGGTTTGTGGGTCAGGCTGGATGGGAGGGCAGACCTATTGTTCCAGATGGAGGAGAACGGAAGCCAATGGAGAGGGGCCAGGATGCATTCACTTCAGCAGCACTCTCAATACTTCCTCTTCCCTTTCCTCCCGTCTGTCTGTCTCTCCCTGTCTCTCTCTCTCTCTCTCTCTCTCTCTCTCTCTCTCTCTCTCTCTGTCTCTCTCTCTCTCTCTCTCTCTCTCTCTCTCTCTCTCTCTCTCTCTCTCTCTCTCTCATTCTCTCTCTCTCTCTCTCTCTCTCTCTCTCTTCCATCACTCTCTTCATGTGTGGGCGTAGTGTTATGTGATTTTGAGGAGGATGGGGAATTGCTGTGGTGTAAGGTGTGGGGTGAACTCAATCCAATCTCTCTCTCTCTCTCTCTCTCTCTCTCTCTCTCTCTCTCTCTCTCTCTCTCTCTCTCTCTCTCTCTCTCTCTCTCTCCTCACAGGAAAACCATCACCACCGTCTCCTTCTCTCCGGATGGCAAATATGTGGTCACAGGCGAGGTGAGTCTCCAAGCCCTTCAGCCATGTGCTGTTAGGAAGGTGTTGAAAATCTGGGCCCAGGCCAGCCTTGAGCATTTGACAAACGCTTGCCATTTAACATTCACATTCACAACGTTCAACGTGTGTTTGGTATGCACTGCACGCACGCACAGTGGCACAATTTGGCTCCATATGATCCTACTACTTCAACGAGAACTGCATGCAGGGCATTCTGGAAATCCCCAATAGAACAAAGCCCATAGATACACATTGGGAAGAAGTGGGGTGTGGAGGTTGATTCTGGCCACTATTGTGCCGTTTTTGGCACCTGGTGAAAGAATATTAGGAGACAAAGAGTGTGGTGCAAAGATGATGCAATATTTGTCATTTTTTACCAGACACACATGGACACACTTGCGCATGCACACACAGGCACGCTGGCACGCACGCACACACACACACACACCGACACTCA
>NC_085875.1:40894769-40904769 GCF_034702125.1 Engraulis encrasicolus | reverse complement strand
TTGGCCACAGCTCCCATAATATACCACAATGGCACTCCCTCTAAATCCCCCTCGGGCTGTAAACCACAGTTTTATCTCCTCAACCCACTCCCTGAGTTCTTGTGGGAAATGTGTGCTGCGTGCCTTCTGTTGTATTGGATCGATCCGGGAGTCTCTCCCAAAGCCACACTGGTCACTGGGGTCTAGATTGCAGAGGGCCTGATGGAAGAGGAAAAGAACGACTCAAACATGCTGAGGCCAGTGGTGTTGGATGTAGGTCAATTTCTGTCAGCGAAAAGTGGAGTGGACTTCGGGGGAAAATGCACAGAGGATGCAAAAATGCAAATGATAAAAAAAGTTCTACCGCCCCATTCATCCAATGCGCACACACAACTACATAGCCACATACGTGTACACAACACAGCATACACACACACATGCATATGTGCATGTACACAAACACAACCGGTCACACACACACACAACCAGTCTCTCTCACACACACACACGCACACGCACACACATGCACACAACACACAAAACAAACACACTCAAGACACACATCCTCGCGTCAGCTCAATTTGCTCGTCGGTGTTGGGCCATCGTAGTGTTATTGGCATCTCATTTTCTCTAAGGGCCTGAATCCCTAATGCAGCAGCATTCCAAAGCCACGCTGCCATTGTGCCCACTCAGCACTTTCCGCTCTTCTGCAGTTGCTTAGCGAAGAAGATGAAATATCGGTGTACCTCAGGCGGACTAAAAAAACTGTACACAATGCAACACAAACAGAAGAAAACTAGCATAAAAATGCACTTTAAACAGAAGATGAATGGATTCAAAAGTGAGTACAGTATAAGGGGAAAAGGGGAATGCCTACAGTTTTTAATAGCAGTGATGTACACATGCTAATTGGCGTAGGACATCACTGTTGTCCTATTGTTTAATGTAGACATCACTCACGAGGACAGTGCAACTATACACAATAACACAGAAAGACAGGAATGGTGCATGTAATAGCTCCTTTAACAAAAGATTAATGGATGCAGGAAAAAAAAGCTGTATGAAAATTTGTTCTTTTTTTATAGCCCCCACAAAGGACAGTTAAACTCGAAAAAATAAATCGTACCGTAGCAGAGTATTGTTCTTTTCTTACAGCATGTTAGTATTGTCAATGCAGTAAGATTTATGGCGAAAATGTTTCTGAAAGCAGCCCCTCTCTCTGTCTCTACTCTAATTTCACTTTTTAGTTTTTCTGTGCCATGTGCCCCACCTGTCCTCCGGTGAATTGTGCAGCTTTTTGGTTTTTAATAGATTTTATTTGGTGTCTATTGCTAATATCAGCCCCTCTCTGTCACCCCCCTGTCCCCCAGGTGAACAACACATTCTACATTTTACGTTTCTTATTGACTAGTATTGATATCACTACTAATGGCAGCACCTCTCGGTCCCCTCCACATTGACATTCTGTATTTAAACTTCTTGCTGTCTATTATTCATACAAGCCCCTCTCTGCCCCCAACCTGTTCCCCAGTTGAACACCACAGTCTGTTGAGTATTACTGATATACCATCCCATCTCTGTCCCCCCCACCTCTCCCCCAGGTAAACATCACATACTGCATGGTTGAGTATTGCTGATGCCATCCCCTCTCTGTCCCTCCTCCTGTCCCCCAGGTGAATGCTACTGTGCCCCTGCTGGGCCGCTCGGGGTTGCTGGGGGAGCTGCGTAATAACTTCTTCAGCGATGTGGCGTGCGGGAAGGGCCGCAAGGCGGACAGCACCTTCTGCATCACCACCTCTGGCCTGCTCTGCGAGTTCAACGACAAGAGACTCCTCGACAAATGGGTGGAGCTGCGGGTGAGTGTCCCAGTCAGGGTTTTTTTTGTGTAATTTACTCTTGATCGTGCATTTCAGTTAAGAAGACATGCTTATCTGTTTGCACTATTAACCTTTTTTATACATAAATAAATACAATTTTCATTATTGCAGGTGTTGAGAAGGTCTCAGAGATAAACGGGTTTTCTGAACCTTTGTCCAAACCACGGATAAATGGGAAGGGTTTTTTGTTCAGTCTGCAATTCTATCGAGTGAATCCCAACAATCTTTGAATTTGAATAATTGTCTTTGCACCCAACGTCCAGAGTACTCGTTGCACAAGACAGCCAAAATGTCTGTATTAAAAGACTGTTGGGAGCTCATTACCGGAGTTGCACACTATCTTTATCTTTGAACAAGGAAATGCAGTACATGTCTTGCTTTACGAAGGAGGATGACCTGCCATGTCCTGCATTCTTACACAATACGTGCTTATAAGATGTTTCAATCTTCCTTCTCTTGGGCAATTGGTAGCCTCACAATTGGCAACAAGGACACCAGGCAGATATGTGAATCCTCATCTGCTCTCCTGTTTCCAAAGCCTTTCTATTATGCTCCCTTACATAATTCAAAAGAGACACAAATAACAGCATACAGTGGATAAACAGCAAACAGCAACATCAGTTTAAGATCAGAGGCCTTGTCCGTGCGACCCGCTCCCTTGCTTCAAAGCCTTTCTTGTCCACCTGAACAGCTGTAGTAGAGTAGTGTTGCGTGCTGTGCTGTTGTTGTTTTACCCCCTCCAGGATTAAGAGCTTGTTGGTCGCGCGGCACCAACGTTTAAAGGCTCAGCACCCCAGAGGTGTGGTCTGCTCTGCTGGGCTCTCCGCCAGAGAGCGTGGCCAAATGGTGCAAGTCAGCTGCTGAAATGGCCACAGAATTGTCACAGCAATTGTCCACAGCAAACCTGTTACACCCAGTAATGTGATTATGCCATGTCATCAATGCAGTTGCAATTCGATTGCAAATGCAAATGTGTAATTGTTCAATGATTGGCCATCCATTGTCAATTGATTATACAATGTTTTTTGGTGTTGTTGTGTGTTTGATGTGTGTGCCCACTGCTGCTCCTCCCATGGGGCTTTGCGGGCTTAAATGCTTCTCATTCCTGAATGCCAGCTGTCTGGCTCACCCGAGGAGGCCCTGCTGCGTCTCTGGCTCATTTTTAGCCTGCCCAACAAGTGTGTGTGTGTCCCAGTGTCTGTGTGTCTTTATGTGTGTATGTGTGCGCGCGCACACACATGCAAGGCTGTGCACACGTTGCTTTTCCCGTGCCACTGTCTAATATTAGTGTGTGTGTGTGTGAGAGAGAGAGACAGAGTATGTGTGAGAGGCCGTGCACGCGTTGCTTTTCCCGTGCCACTGTCTAATATTAGTGTGTGTGTGTGTGTGTGTGTGTGTGTGTGTGTGTGTGTGTGTGTGTGTGTGTGTGTGTGTGTGTGTGTGTGTGTGTGTGTGTGTGTGTGTGTGTGTGTGTGTGTGTGTGTGTGTGTGTGTGTGTGTGTGCATGTGTATCAAAGTGTGAGGCCGTGCACACGTTGGTCTTCCCGTGCCACTGTCTAATATTAGTGTGTGTGTTCTTCTTCTTCTCTCCTGACTGTGATTCCCGTTCAGAAAAACGACAACATCACAGTAAGTCGCTTTTCAGGGGCGGCAGTCGTCGCCTCAGTGTCACACATCTAAAGGCTGGGCTCTCCCCCACCACCCACAGAGAGCCGGAGGCACACTCCTCCACGGGACCCAAAAATTGGGGGAAAAAAATCAGTGGGAGTCAATGGAGAGACCTTTTTTGGACTCCCATTTGTTGTTTTGTTTTTGTTTTTTCATCTTGGGTCCCATAGAGGGGTGTGACTTGGGTGCAAGTCAGTCATTGTCATCCCATCCTTTCCTGTCGCCTCCAGCCTTGTGATCTGAAACTCGAAATCGTCGATGGTCGCGTTTTTATTCAACATCTTGCAAAAACATGAATAAAGGACATTCTCTCATTTGCAATCAGGATATTGAATGAGAGAAAGCTCCCAAAAAGTCAGTCCATGCTGGTTGATAGAGGGGAAACCTGTTTTCTCCACAGAAGCAAGAGGCCAGAGGCCACAAGGAAGGATGGGAGGGCAAAGATTGGACCTATACCCTTAGTCTCTCTCCACCACCCGCCAAACCTCCACTCATTTTACCACTAGTACTGTTTTTGCTCATTGGCTAGTGATGTTAGAGCACCACTGTCAGTCACGCCCAGCTGTCCAGTCCATTAGGTGTTCAATGTCAAAGGTCACGGGTATGCCAATTACCATAGACCCATAAAGGCATTTCTTCATTACTCTCTGTCCCCCACTCACTCTGTGTCAAATCACCTCGTCTTCACTGTATTCTGTCGTGTGCTCGTTGTGCCACTTGCTGTGGGAAGTGGAGTCCATTTGTGATTTATTTATACCCAATTTTTGTGATTTAGTGTTAACAATGCTTAAATGAAATCAGTATCTGTTGGGGTTGCAACAGTAAATTACTCACAACCACACACAACCTGCCTCTATTTTTCGTCCCGTGTGGACAATTTGTGTGAAATCCTTTTTGAATGGACCTTGAGAGTGAAAAGAGGGCCAAAAAACAAATGTAGCAGCGGAACATTTGCTGCTCTCAGGTTTGTGCATGACTCTATTTTGATGGGAGAGATTAAACGAGAATGACCTCGGGGTGAACTTCCCAGCCCACCCAAAAAACACCACCACATGACCTGAAGCCCAGTAGATGAGATGCTGGATAGATTTGGCGTCTCCAGACCAGACCGGGTTACGGTCAGAACAGGTACACACCTCGTCACAATCTGGCCTTTGTAGCAGCAACCAGCCATCCACTCCCTCCTACTCCCATCCTCCGCTACCCAGCGCCCAGCTACTTGGAGTGAATGAGAAAGGGGTTGAGGAAGAGAGAGAGAGAGGGTGAGAGAGAACGATAGACAGATAGAGAGCGAAAGAGCGGAGAGAAAAAAAACAGACAAGAGACAAAGGCCTCTCTGTCTCGCGCCTCATTGGCTACAAGAGCATGGGCATTGCGTTCCGTTGTTTGATCATCGACACCAAGGTCCCCAAAATAAAAGAACCTGACCCAAAACTAATTCCTGCCGAACATAAATATCATGTTCGTACTTATTGCCGACACTGTGCGGAAAAGGTTAAGTCCTTCCATGTTAATTGGATTGAACAACTCGCTGGAGAGCGGGTGGCTCACTCACACAGTACTCATCTGGTAATGAAGTCGCTCTTCCGTAAAGCCAAAATCAGATTCCACCCGGATAATTGTCCATTGTGCCGGCAATGTTTTTTTTTTGCCGCCTCACTTGTCCTGACGGCCACTAACGCTCCGAAATATGTTTTTGAGAGAGTGAGAGGTGGCTAAAAGAGACGGGGGTTAGGAATGCAGGCATGTGACATTCTTGCATGGATAAAATGGCACCCACACAGAGTTATTCCCCTTGATCTCAGCAAAGTAGTGAAAAAAGACATAAAATCTCACTTGGTGCGCTTAAAATTACTGTTATCACACTCCCCCACTCTCACTACGCTCTTCCCACTGCCTTCACACGTTAAGTATTGATCAATGAATTGTGCCATTTTTTTTTCTTTACAAGATGTGTATGAGTGTTTTCACTCAGAAACAGGTGAAGTTGTTCATAAAATGTGTAGTGGCCCTATCACTTTCCCTCACATCTGAAATATCAATCAGTGAATTATGCCATCCATTTTTGTCTTTGTGTGTCTTTTGTTATCACTCAGAAACAGGAGAAATGGTTCTTAAAAAAGAAATGTAACCCCCCCACACACACACTCCTCCCACTAACCTCACACCAGAAGTAAGGTGTGACTCAATGAATTATGCCATCCTTTTTTTCTTTACAAGATATGTGTGAGTGTTTTCTCACCCTTTTTTTTACTCACCCCTCACCCATTTCACTCCACCCACTAACTTCACAACTTGAAGTATGAGTCAATAAATTATTCCATTTTTCTGTGTGAGGGTGTGGGTGTGGGTGTGGGCTTGCGTGCGTGCGTGCGTGCGTGCGTGCGTGCGTGCGTGCGTGCGTGCGTGCCTGCGTGTGTTCTGAACAAGTGAAACGGGTGAAATTGTTCTCAAAATTTTCAATATCCTTCAGTAATAGGATTCCTACCCCCATTTCACTCCTCCCACTAATAAATACATATATATTCTCACTCCTCTTCTCCTCACTCAGAGCAGGTGAAATGGTTCTTTACAACTGTAATGGCAGTTGGTAATGGAGTCTTTAGGGGGTTGATGGATGACCCCTGAAGGTCATCGATGTGCCATTGGCTACAGATCTCCATCTTATGAGGTCATAAGCCCAGCTGACTGACTGACTGGGGACGCAGGTCTCATGGTCAATAGCACTTAATTTACTGTAATGGTGCTCATTCGATTTGCCCTCTGTCTCTTTCCCTCCCTGTCCTGTCCTTCTACATGTCTTTTTCCTCCCCTTCCTTCCCGCCTGTCTTGGGTTTTTCCCACCTCTATCTGTTTCTCTTCTACTTGGTCTATCTGTTGCTGTCACTTTGTCTGTATTTCGTTTTCTCCTCTCTCTCTCTCTCTCTCTCTCTCTCTCTCTCTCTCTCTCTCTCTCTCTCTCTCTCACACTCTTTCTTTCTCTCTCTCTCTCACCCCTCTCTCACTCACCCTTTTTCTTTCTTTATCGCACTCTCTCTTTCTTTATTTCTCTCTTTCTTTCTCTCTCTCTCGCTCTCTTTCTCTCTCTCTCCTTCTCTCCCTCTATCCCACCACCCCTTCCTCCCTCCCCTGTCTGCCTGTAGACCACCATG
Organism: Engraulis encrasicolus; assembly: GCF_034702125.1. Lineage (NCBI taxonomy): Eukaryota > Metazoa > Chordata > Actinopteri > Clupeiformes > Engraulidae > Engraulis > Engraulis encrasicolus. The sequence continues at coordinate 40,898,093 of NC_085875.1, read as the reverse complement.
GCCACGTCTCTCTCGGTGACGGAGGATCTGATCTTCTGTGGCTGTGCTGACGGCACCGTGCGGGCCTTCAGCCCCATCAACCTGCACTTCATCTGCACGCTGCCCCGCCCACACAGCCTGGGCACCGACATCGCCACCGTAGTGGAGGCCAGGTGAGGAGACACACACACACAAACACACACACTACCCAGCATGCACACACACTTTACCGCCTACACAGCCTGGGTACTGACAGCTTGGGGCAGAGTAGTGGAGGCCAGGCGAGGCACGCATCCAGATCTTTGTCATGTGGTCAACATGCACGCATGCAAGCACACACGCCTGCACGCACACGTAAAGATGTTTTTAAAGCTTAATACACATGGGAGATAGCATTTTTCGTAGAGAAAATGCATTGTTTAAATACCTTCCGTTTGGTTCCACCCATAAGAAGTTTCTCTTAGTTTCCTTAGACGTCTATTTTTTTTACTCTCTCCTCTCTGTTTGTGTGCCACAGTGTCTGGCCTTGTTCCTGTTATCTACCATGTTGTCAGCAGTGATGAGAGATACATTCAAGTACAACTGGCCTGGCAGCTTGTCTGTCTGTTGCTGACTCACCGTGAAAGCTGAGACCCAGTTTATGTACATATGGCTATAGCCAGATCCTGTTCACTCGCCTTTGAAAGGGGCATCATCACATAACATTATGTTTCTACAGCAGGTGCCTCTAGTCTTATGACTATGTTGTTGTTTGCTTGTAAAAATAATACCATCCAGTATGTGGAAGGTCAAAGGTTTGTTTGTAGGCTTCACATAAAGCATGAATAGACTTTCAGCGATTACATGTTTTGCTGTTTATGCAATATAATAGCTGTAAATGCGATTGGTGTCTGGAGTATGGGAGTGCAATGCTTTGTAGTCACTGTTTAGTGGTGGAAGTGGTAAAGGTGCGTGTAGGAGAATGCACATTTTCTTTATTGTTTATTGTTTTCATTATGGTGTCAAATGTATGGGTTTGTTTTATGGTTTTTTATTCTCTGTTTTTATTTTGCAGTATATCACGAAAGTGAGTACACCCCTCACAGTTTTTGCAGATTTGTGAGTATATCTTTATCTTGGTCTCATGAGAGATGAACAGACCAAGGATATGGATCACTGGAATCATGTCGTGTGATCTAAAGAGACCAAGATAAACAAATTTACTTTAGATGGTGTCAAGCAGGTGTGGTGGTAAACAAGTGAGTTTTACAAAAAAGTGTATCCTCTCAATAGCCAAGCATGGTAGTCGGACTGACATGGTTTAGGGATGCATGAATGCTGTCAACATTGGCAATCTGAAATACACCTAAAAGAAATATGCATGCCAATATGCACTGTGACTACTGAAGCAGATCATGGTATTCGCCATAGGATTGCATTCAAATCTCACACCAATCTATTTAAGCAAGGTGCACACTGAAAATGTAGAAGTTCAATGCAAAGAAAGGTCGAAACGCACACCGATGACCTCCCTTTTAATCCCTTTTAATTTCGAGACGATTAGAGTCAACACGGCCCATTCTCTACCGGATTTTAATCTGGGGTGTATTCACTTTTGTGAGTACATGAGTGATTCTACGATTCCCCTACGCTTTTGGCAAAAGCAAAATGTCAATTATCAGTATTTTTTTCAACTAAATGACCTAGATGTTTACATAGTGTATATATTTAAGTTTCCAAACAAACAAATTGCCAAGCTTAATCTTAAATAATTTGATAAATACTCTAATGAAAGCGAACATTTGCTTAATTATTTTGTCAACAGTGTTATGGACAAATACTATGTCATTTCAAACATAAAAATACTACAGAGTTGAAACAATATATGTTTGAAAGTGCTTATATCCCTTAGCAGTAATGTTGTCATTAATCTGTGCAACTGATATAGAAAATGTGATTGTTGAGCTTCATAAGTAGGATTTTATGAGTCACTGTGATACAGACTGACACATTTTTCATCATAAATCCCTGTAACGTCTGATTTGAATATAGTCACCCTCCTTACACAAGACTTCCTTCTCCAGAGATAATCCCTAGTGTATGTTCATAGGATTTTTCCAACACATAAGGGATCAATAGCGCAAAAACACTTTCAAAACAGTCAACCGTGTTACTCAACTGTGTTACGGTCAACAGTGCAGGGGAACAAGTCGGCACTTTTTTAGGAGAAAAAAACAGAGCAGACAAACCCATCTCCCTAGAACACAAATTATTTTGTTTGTCTGTCTGTCAATATGGATATAAATTGGCAAAAACATACTCCTCCTCAACTGTCATCAGTGTTGCCAGATTGGGCTGGTTCCCGCCCAATTGGGCTGCTTAGGATGGCCGTGTGCGGGTAAAAATGGCATCTATCAGAAAAACCTTCCCACTGCCATATAAATCAATAGAATTGAGCGGGTTTTTAGGGCGGATTTTGATCATTTTTTGGGCTGGAAATCATCAGCCTCATCTGGCAACCCTGACTGTCATACTTAATTGTAACACCATTGACGGTAACACCGTTGACATTTCAGCCATTTTTATGGTGTTGTGCTAATTGAGGACCTCAGAAGTTCCACCACAACACCTTAATCAATTCATGTATCTGTATGCTTTATCTGTGTTTTTCTACATGTGATTTCTAATTCAGATTCTTATGAATATGTTGATAACACAGTTGACAGGCAATTTTCCCGCTATGAGAACATGAAAAAGAATGGATTAAATTATGGAAGGATGGAGCTCAAAATTTACCAAAAAGTCTTCCCGTATCCTGCCAAAGAGGTTATGACATCACGTGATGTTATTCGTATGGCCTAAGACCAAACCATTACTGATTTATGGAGGAGGTTTCAGACTGTGACACGGTTAACACAGTTTTCGTGGACACACACAAAATGGCAAATTTCATGTATAATGGAAAGGACAGTGGTCTTTCTGACAGTTTTGTCATATTGTGATGATTACTGTGAATCAACATTTGCAATCGTCTTGGGCAAAACAAGTTTCTTTACATGCTAATATGAAGACTGAATCTGACATTTGGAAAACAGGACGCCATGAAAACGCCCAAAACCAGTATTAAATATTCATTCTTGCTGAGGGAAATAATGCTATGTCTACACTTTCTGTATTATATGAAAGATAAATGTTTTCTAATGTCCAAAACATCATTGGATGCAGTTAATAGTTAGTGGAATTGTCAAATAAAATCCACGGACTTAAAAGTGTAGGCGATTTAGAGAATCACTCTCAAACATGAAGGGCTGTATTTTTTTTTTCTGAGTGAACAAGACATTTAAGCAGTTAAATATGTTGTTAAAA
>NC_085875.1:40887269-40889769 GCF_034702125.1 Engraulis encrasicolus | reverse complement strand
TATATCAGAAATGTGTGTCAGTTGACAGTGTTTGCTGAACGCTGCAAAGGTGTAGTATTCAGCCTCCTCTCTAACATACCTCAGCACTCAACACCACATGCCCTTATGCGTTACTATGGCAAACCCATTTCAGCATGCACACAGTGGGTAAACTGACGTTATCTTTAATTGCTAGGAGAGCATGTTGAGCGCAAGAGGCCATAAAATGTTATACTGCATGCTAATTATGGGAGACAAGCTAGAGAGCTCTCATAAAAGCAAATGGTGGAGTTTATTTTGTGCTAGTATATGGCACAGGCATGAAGCCTGATGATCGGTGGCTGCGCCTCTGTATCGGGTGACTACTATGGCATGCTGGGGGACATATTTCATGCCAGTTGCGTATGCCTCATGTACACAGCAGTGTATAGTGGCCAACACTCCCGTTATTCCCGGGTTTCTCCCGTGTTGTAGACGCCTCTCCCAGACAATTCCCAGTTCCGTCCTAATACAGTCTATGGGATTCTCCCATAATTCCTGACCCCGATTGAATTGCCACCATGACAGAAATCTCCCTGGTTTGTGCTTCTGAAATGTTGACAGGTATGTTATGGTCCAGGGTCATGCTGGGGAGAACATGATTTATACGTGTTGTCTCCCGCGTTCCTCCTGTACTTGCCCCTGGTCCCTCCACAGTGGCCACTCAGTCGTCATACTACAGTATATGACCTACATTTGAAAGCAGGTTATGGGATCCTATGGGATGTCTGACCGGAGATTCCCATTCTTCCCATTCTTTGAACCTGTAGCAATCCCAAGCTATCCTAAATTGAATTCACACATCTCAGGTCGTCTTTTGGTAGCATTGGGCTGGTAGTGTGATGCACCAGTCAGGAATACAGAGTGTAGAGGAAGAGTGTAGTTGGGGGAAGGGGGCTAGGAGCAGCAACAGAAGTACCACAACTACGTGTATGTGTAATTGTACACACACAGTGATGGGCAACAAGCTACAATCCAGTGTCAGGTATTCCAAATGACCTGGTTTTATATGTCTAATTGAACTACAGTATTTGGACAGGTCATTTGCAATATGTGGCATTTGATTGTAGCTTCAGAATCTAGGTTACTCATCACAGGCTAGGACCTAATGTTGGCTTAAAGTGTTGAAATACGTAAACCTGTATTTATATTTTGGTATCATAATACATAAATATGAACATAAATGCACAACATATTCAGTATATGGGTTCAGTATAATTTCAGTACTGCATATTTTTGCTGTCCAGCAGAAATCTTGTATCTCATTTTTTTTTGTAATTAATTTGTAAATCACTATTTCGTAAATAAAGATTTCACCTTTCAATTTGGTTATTCAAAAAATATCATGCATATATGCTCATGGAAACTGAGCAGTAGCACTGATTTATATATTAGAATGAATAAAGACAGAATATAAAACAATAATTCTGGCAATAGGAGGTGTCTGCTGGACAGCGACGATATTGTCCTTAACCTCCAGTCCATTCATTCTCATGAATATTTGGCGATGTGTGTCTCCGTGTGATGTATGTTGGCAGATGTACCCAGATAGCACAGACGGGGAGCAGCCATGTTTGCCGGTGGGCTCCTTCCTCACCTGCTCCTCGGACAACACGGTGCGCTTGTGGAACACAGACGCCCATAACACCACCCTCAGCCGAAACGTCATCAGCAACGTGAGTGAGAAGAGAGACCATCAACTAGAAGAGTGCTGAATTTGCATAGTTGTATAAAGTAGAAGTAGAAGTACTCTTACAAATGTAATTACAACACTAGTAGTATGCTATATCCTATATTACATTGTTTCAAGTTTGTAATATCATGCTTCTAAGTGTTGTAATTACATCCATCATAGCATTTCCAGTTCTACTTTATATAACTCTGTAAGTTTGACTTTTTAAGTGTTGAATTAACAAGATAAAATGTAATATCTAGTGGCCATAGTTTAGCGAACTCTCAGAACTAGGATACAGTAGATTAACACTGAAAGTGTTGCGAACCCGAGGTCGATTGGGAAACCACCAAACTGACCACGGAAGTAATCAAATGACAGCCAGTGTACACTGTGAGAATTGGCAATGTATTAGAGACAGCTTTTCCATTGTAAACAGTGCAATCCCGAGATCAATTGGACATTGATCGCCAAGAAACACTCCTCTAGCTGTTCTCAGCGTGATGGATGGATTTGTTCATTTGTTCAATGCATGAGTATTGCAGCGATTGCATTTTTGATTGCTCTTTTGTGTGAACGCAGCCTTAGACTCTGGGCTAGTTCTTTTCCCTCAATACTTTGTTCGATGTGAGTCTTTTTCCCCCCACTCAAGCAGTCCAGATCTAGGTTTAACAAATAATTGTTGTAGTCAAAATAGCAAACTGGGGACAAACATGAAGTTGATGTATTGATTAAATTCTGATATAGATTTGTTTTCTCTGTTGCATCTTCTCTTTTGAAGATCAAGCCCTTCTGTATTGCACAAAGCAA
>NC_085875.1:40779769-40882269 GCF_034702125.1 Engraulis encrasicolus | reverse complement strand
CTCTTTTGTTCTCTTTCTGTCTCTCTCTCTCTCTCTCTCTCTCTCTCTCTCTCTCTCTATATATATATATATATATTAAGGCTGTAACGATACACCCAACCCACGATTCGGTTTGTATCACGATATATGACCTACGGTTCGATACGCCCCACGATTTTATTTTTTTTTTAAATGTAAGGAAAAAATTACATATATATATATATATATATATATATATATATATAGGCCTATATATGCTTTCTTTTTGCATTTAGGCTACCTGCCTACATTAATTTTGTAGGTGTACTAAATGATTTTGCAGATATAGGCCTACCACTGCAACCTGTTCCCCAGGTGTTGACATCAAAGCACAACACAGAGAAATAAGGGATATTAGTTCACCAACGAAAAATAGGCTTATTATTAATAGGCTTAGATCATATCATGCTGAGATGCTGACCGTGTGTGAAAGAGACAGAGTCGGAGAGAGAAGGGTCAGGGTTCCAGTAGGTAGCCTATAAGAACTGTCTCACATTATCCACATTATCAAACATTATCCAATTAATATCCAAACATTAACTGAAAACAACACTGATCATATTTCGTCAGGAAACATGTTGTATTATGTTACTTACAGAAATGCAACACTTGATTTTGATGTTTAATATTTTTGTAACTTTTTTGATGGTGCAGCAGCGCGCCACGCTTAGCCTAACTCGAAATGTACCTCATGTTCTCATCTCACTTTGCAACACGCACGTTGTCCTTTGTTTGGTGTTGTGAGTTGACATTTTGTCAAGAGCGGGAATGGATGCAGAGGCTGAAATAGAGCATGTTTTCGCTAGGCAGGCGGTCAATGCGGCAATGCTGCCTAATATCCACATCGACCCTAACGTTCGCCCGACTTCAGACACTTCCCTTATTAGAGCGTAGCGTGGTTTGAGAATTTGGGCAGGCGGAGCATCTCGCTCTCTCGCTCTCTTTCTCTCTCTCCGCTCAACGCCAGTCCCCACTCAACATGCATCGGCGCATGCATGAATCAAAAAATATTCACACGTTTGATAAAGCCTTCATGGTCAGTTGTTCATTTCATGCTTTACCTTCCGACGTTTGCCCAAGTTTTTTGTCTCGCGGAGGTTTCTCAGGCAATTGATAACAAATGCACGTGCTGGTTGGACGGAACATTTTATAAGAGAGGGGTGAATGGAAGTGTTACTCGCACATGTCAGTGCGCCCCTTTTCTACTCGTCTTTTTTAAGCGCATATGCAAACATTTGTATCCTGCTGTTTTCTAGACTGAGGGGTAGCCTACATTTTAATGGTTCTCGCGCCAAATGCGCCAAAGTGCGCACGTTAAGTATGCAGAGCCCTTAACAACTTTGAAAGGGCGCATCGCGATTCTGCGAGGGAGGTTCGCGATAGGGGTTCGTGGGTCTGCGTACCGCGATCCCTCGGTTCGATGCAATATCGTTACAGCCTTAATATATATATATATATATATATATATATATATCCCTCTTTTTCTTTCTTGTCTTTCCTATACCGTCTGCTCCCCACCCCCTTCTCTCCTCTTCTGTATCTTTCCTCTCTCCTTCGTTCCCTGCTGATGGAGGAGGAGGGTAATGGGTGTAAGGTTATAATTAAGTCTCTCTGGAATGCCCAGTGCCTAATTGAATTCCACTCCCTTCAAGAGGAATATCTAATACCCATGTGTCGCAGCGCAACCTCTGGCGTGGTTAACTTGACAGCCAAGATTTGATTTAGAGGGGACTGGAACTGTGTGTGTGTGTGTGTGCGTGTGCGTGTGCGTGTGCGTGCGTGCGTGCGTGCGTGCGTGCGTGCGTGCGTGTGTGTGTGTGTGTGTGTGTGTGCGTGCGTGCGTGCGTGCATGTGTGTGTCTCTACAGTGTCTCTGTACATAGACTGGGTCTATGTCTGCATCTGTATCTCTACACTTGTGAATGTGTCTACTGAATGTCTTTATCTTTACACACAGCATGTGTCTGTTTTGTGTGTTTGAGTCTATGTATACCTCTGAACTGGCATCTGACGTGTGTGTGTGTGTGTGTGTGCGTATACTGTATGTGTGTATGTGAGACTGTATGTTCAGTGGGTATGGTGTCTGTTCATGCTCAATTATAATCTATGTGTTCATTTGTAAACTGCCACTCCACGTGTTCTGAGCACACAGAAGAGTATTTTGAAGCTGTTAGTGAATTATTTGCGTGTCATTCATTTAGTATGCTATTTATATTATATTTTTTAACCATAGCACCATATTCTACTTTCAGAGCATACTTTCAGTACATTTTTTGAATGTACCACATGTATACGTGTATGGGTGCAGTATAGTAGTGTGGGGAGTTAATGGCCATCTGTCATCATTGGCTCTCCACACAGGAAGTTGTGGTTGTACCAGGAAGTGCTGAGGATATGACTCTGGGATATTGAGTCATTAGCGTGGGCTCTGACTCTGGCTTTGAGGAGGACACCAAACACTTCACTCATGCCGCAGATATGTTACTGCTACAGTTAATGTTATGACTCATTCCAGCGATCACTTGCTTTCTCCCATTTTTGTAGCAAAAGAATAAGGACAACGTGAAACAGATTTTGGGTCTGTGGCTGTAGGAGAGTGAGTAAGAGGGTGAAGTGAAAGTCATATTTGTTGCCAAACACATACGCGCCCAGCTCGGCCACACACACACACACACACACACACACACACACACACACACACACACACACACACACACACACACACACACACACACACACACGAACAGACACACGAACACACACACACACACACACACACACACACACACACACACACACACACACACACACACACACACACACACGCACAGCCCAGTAGGTCCACTCATGCCCCAGTTATGTGACAGCTCCATGACACGCTCCAGAAAATCACTTACTTCCTCTGAGTTTTATCGCAAAACTGTAATTCCCCTCTGACTTAATTTGTTTTGGTCTGTGTGTGTGTGTGTGTGTGTGTGTGTGTGTGTGTGTGTGTGTGTGTGTGTGTGTGTGTGTGTGTGTGTGTGTGTGTGTGTGTGTGTGTGTGTGTGTGTGTGTGTGTGTGTGTGTGTGTGTGTGTGTGTGTGCCACAGTGTGTGGGTGTGCATGCCTGCGTGCCTGTATGTGTGTGTGCCCTCAGATGTGTGTGTGTGCCCGTGGATGTGTGTTTGTGTATGTGTGTAGTATTCAGTAGCACGCCATTATTACAGCAAGCAGTGTGTCAGTAACGGAGCACATATGTGGAGCAGACCTCTGCTGCACTGTCTGGAGGGCCGTGCATCTCTCTCGCGCTCTCTCTCTCTCTCTCTCTCTCTCTCTCTCTCTCTCTCTCTCTCTCTCTCTCTCTCTCTCTCTCCCTCCCTCTGTCTGTCTGTCTCTCTCTCTCTCTCTCTCTCTCTCTCTCTCTCTCTCTCTCTCTCTCTCCCTCTCTCTCTCTCTCTCTCTCTCTCTCTCTCTCTCTCCGTCTGTCTGTCTCTCTCTCTCCACAGGACTCCAGACACTCTGCACAGGGGCACTACTAATGAGGTCTATTCGTCTGGAGTGTGTGTGTGTGTGTGTGTGTGTGTGTGTGTGTGTGTGTGTGTGTGTGTGTGTGTGTGTGTGTGTGTGTGTGTGTGTGTGTGTGTGTGTGTGTGTGTGTGTGTGTGTGTGTGTGTCTGGATGTTCAGGATATATGGGAGACTGTGTGTGTGTTTGTGTGTGTTTTGGGGGAATGAGGTGAAAGGTGATTTATGAGCTGAGTTCTTGTGGGAAAGTGGAGAATTATGTTGTGTTTATTTGTTTGTGTGGGCAATGGGTGTATTGCAGAGGTGGCCAGAGCCGTGTGTGCCTCCTGAAGGTGTGTGTGTGTGTGTGTGTGTGTGTGTGTGTGTGTGCGTGCGTGCGTGCGTGCGTGCGTGCGTGCGTGCGTGCGTGCGTGCGTGCGTGCGTGCGTGCGTGCGTGCGTGCGTGCGTGCGTGAGTGCGTGTGTGTGTGTGTGTGTCTGATGTTGCCTCTTTGTAGGCAACTGATGGATGCTGTGCCCACCACACTGGGTGGGGTGTGTGAGTGTAAGTCAGTTGTGTTTGTGTTACCCCTGGGCTTATCTGCAATTTTGCTTTTGTTGCCTGGAGATGAGCTATGCCATAATCAGAGAGATGCCTATCCATAGACGGTGCACGATTGATGTAAATGTTCAAAGATCATAATAAAAGTACTAAACATTGGGAGGCATAGTGAAGTGTTGAAAGTGGTGGAGAGAAAAAGATGAGAGAGAGAGAAAGAGAGTCTGTGATTCGCTGCCTGTGGTTGTCTGTGTGTGTGGGTTTGTGTTTGACATATTATTAGGCAAAAGAGAGAGATAAAAAGGTTCACTGCACAAGTATGTGAACAATTCTTGACTGTGTATTTGCGTTTGTGCTCTGTGTGTGCATATATTGCCCTACAAAGGCAAAGTGCAGTGACAAACTATTTCATCAAAATTGGCATAGTATCATAGCATAGTAGGCTACATGTGTTTGTTACTAGGGGTGAAAATTATAATCAATATGTATCAATGCATCAATCCTACGGCCGACAACTGAATCGGTCAGGGGCATACTTAACCCCTTAGTGCAGAGCCTATGTTATAACCTTACTGTCACGGAAATTGTAATGGCTACAGTATGTCATAATCTGTTACTTGGCTCTCTGTACTGCCATAGCAATGTTGTTATGATGTAGTCGAGTATTTTCAGCAAATAGTGAATAGGCCAACCGGCAACCCCATCTGCAGTAAGAGGCTACGTATCGAAAATAATCGAATCGCTGCCTTTAAGAAATCGATATTGAATCGTATCATCATTAAGGCTGTTATTTACACCTCTATTTGTTACTAATGTGTGTGTGTGTATGTTTCGTGTTGCAGGTTTTAAGCTGCTGGCGACGGCGAGTCGTGATCGTCTGATCCACGTGCTGGATGCGGAGAGGGAGTACGGCCTGGTGCAGACGCTGGACGAACACTCCTCCTCCATTACAGCCGTGCGCTTTGCAGGTCAGACTCATCTACATGCACATACACACAAATGCATGCACACACAGTTACTCAGTGTACACACACACACAAACGCATACACACGCATACATCCACACACACACACACACACACACACACACACACACACACACACACACACACACACACACACACACACACACGCATACACTCACTCACTCTCTCTCTCTCTGCCTCTTTCTCTCTTGCTTTGTCAGTCACACTTACTTTTCTCTCCATCTCTTTCTCTACTTCTGTCTGTCTGCCTCTATATATCTCACACTCACACGAGACACATTTATATTCACTCCTTATCACGCCAGACTCACCCTACTTGGCAGGTTTCCCAGGCAACATACAGTCTCTCCCTCATCTCGCATTCTCTCTCTCTCTCTTTCTTTGTCTGTGTCTGTCTGTCTGTCTCTCTCTCTCTCTCCCTCGCACTCTCTCTTTTTCTTTCTCTCTCTCCTTATCCATTATCCATACCTCTGTCTTTCCACACACATGTAAACACAAACAAGCACCCTCCTTGTTCTCACAGACCTGCTTCCCAGAATTCCATTTCTGTGTAAGCATACACGACTTGTAAATCCACGTCTGACTCTAATAAGGTCTCTCTCTCTCTCTCTCTCTCTCTCTCTCTCTCTCTCTCTCTCCTCCTACAGCTAATGATGGCAAGGTGCGCATGATCAGCTGTGGGGCAGACAAGAGCATCTATTTCCGCACGGCTCAGAAGGTACGGAGCACTCTACTACTACTACTGTCATCTTGTTGCTGCTGCATTTCTCTACCCTCCAACCCTCTACCTCACCATCTCAGCCCAGCCTGCTGACAGCCATATCAATGTCACCTCTCTTCAGGTGTCACTCCATCACCTGGCCTGTTTAGCGTCACTCCAGGTCCCGGTCACTTAAGCATCACTCTTCAGTTCAATGCAAATCAATGCTCATGACATGGAGAGGACACAAGACCTGTTGTGAGGTCACAGCAGTGCTGTTGGTAGAAGATTTCAAGATTCAAGATTCTTTTAATAGTCCTGAAGGAAATTTGTCTTGGACATACATAGCTGCCACATACACACAACATACACATGACGCCAAAAAACAAAAACAACAATAAACACACACATACATAGAAACACTCAAGTGCATATCCACCACAGCCCACCACCCACATACATACATGGCATTACAGGTTGGTAGTTGTTAATGACCTGCGTTCAGTAGGTTAACAGAAACAGGGACAAAAGAAAACCTATACCTATTCAAAAACCTTTTCTTGTTTTTAACTGGTACTCTGAATCGCCTGCCAGAGGGTAGCAGCTCATATTCTGGGTACAGAACATGTGATGGATCCTCAATTATTTTTCTAGCATGCCTAACTACAGACTCTTCATATATTGCTTGGAGGGTGGGGTAGTCCCTCACCCCCACTACCTTCAGTACAGTGCGGGTCAGTCTGTCTATTTGAGACTTCACATTCACTGTCAGGTTTCCAAACCACCATTTGATGCAATGTAGAATGAACTAACTAGCTAATGAAAGACTGAATGAGCAATGCTATCTGGATTGGTCAGTTCATCTCTTGATCAATTCAGTGTCACTTCTCACTTTTCTCTATGTTTTGTAAAGGCCTAAGCAGAGATGCATAAAGTAGACATAGAAGTTAATCAATGATGTGAGTACACCACTAGTACATTATTTTATTTTATTCTTATTTTCTTTTTTTTAGGACTTTTGTGCATTTATTTGTGTGATAGGACACTGAGAGGCAGACAGGACATTAGTGGGGAGAGAGAGATGTGGAAGGTTTTGCAAATGGCCCGGGGTGGAATCGAATCCGGGTTGCCAGCTTAGCAGTTCAGTGCCCTACTGTTAGAGCCACAGTAGGGCCTAGTACATGATTTCACATAGTGTTCGCACCAGTTATTCCACTGTAACTAACCAGGGGTGCATTTCTCGAAACCATAGTTGCTAACTACGCTAGCTACTTTGTTGTTTGCAAAGCAATTTCCCATTGGCAACTACCCAAGTTGCTAACTGGCGAACAACTACGCTTTTGAGAAACGCACCCAGGATTTTTACTTCTACTTCTACTTCTGTTCTACTCCTTCTTCCAATTTCTACACCTCTGGGTCTGAGTAGCGCGTGTGGGCCATGTGCTGTTATTTGGAGTGTTTGTTTGTCTTCCTCTGAGAATAGCAGTGGGGAGGCACTAAGGCAGCGTGGCTGTTTCTCTGCACTCCGTTGTGGCACTGCAGTGCAGCGCTGATTAGCTCGTTAGCTGGAGTTGGAACATGTTATTCTCTATTAAGCAGCTGAGAAGGTGTTTCCACTGGGCCCCCTGTTGTTCCTCCGCAACACTTTCTCTGCTCTCAGCTTAAAAACACCCATGTGTGGCCCTGCCGTGGCCTAGCGTTAGGGCGCTGGGTTGCTGCGCTGGCGACCAGGGTTAGATTCCGGCCCGGGTCATTTGCTGATCCTTCCCCGTCTCTCTCTCCCCACTCACTTCCTGTCTGTCCTCCACTGTCCTGTCAAAAAAAATAAAGGCAGAAAAATATTTTTTAAAAGAAAAGCAGTGGCTCAATGAGCTGAGACACCATACCATTAAGCCTACAACCCGGGTTCGATTCTGCTCTGAGGTCCTTTGCCGATCCTTCCCTATCTCTCTCTCCCACTCGTTTCCTGTCACACTCTCACACTGTCCTATCATAAAAAACACCCATATACTGCTGGGCTGCTTGGCCCTGGCCTGCTAATATGCACAGTGAATTTCCAGTGTTGATTTAACACTGAGAGTTGATTTAACACTCACACTCAATGTAGCATGGGTTGTACTCTCTAAGTGTTGAATTGACCCTGCGAAGTCAGCTGTGTGTGTGTAAGTGGGTAGGCGATGAGATCAAATGGCAGTTGGTTTAGGTCCCTGACCCTTCAAATGGGCTTTATGTCTTAAGTGTTGCCCTGCAACATTACGCTGGGAATTACAAGGAAGTTTCACTTCCACACACAATAATCCTGGCGCCCCTCCAGACACAAACACACTCACGCACACATGCCATTGCCCACACACACAAGCACACACACACACACACACACACACACACACACACACACACACACTAAATCCATACAGTACTCCACACTTTCCAAAACTAACAACTGCAACAACTGTAAAAACATCCAGAGTTCGCATCCATCCCAGGAGGACCTGGGTGATCCAGGGAGGGATTTAGTGATGGCTCTGCCCGATCACAATGCTCTCCTGTCGGGCTTACCTGCCTGCTCACACTGGGCATCCATCGCCCCTAAGCCATGGGTCTTACACAGTGATGCACCAGAACAGCCTTCTACAAAACCAGTTGACACCACACTCCCCCCCTCCATCCCCCCCAACCTCACCCCTTGCATGGATCAGCAGTTTTTACAGTGTGAGGATAAGGGGATAGTATCAGGAGGGGAACACGAAAAGTTGCAGAGCTGTCATAGTGTACTGAGGCTCATCCTCTCTTTTTTCAGATTGATGAAAAGCAAAGCTTCGCTTTTTTTTTCTTCTTCAAACCAGCTTCAGGAAAAGTGCTGAATGATGGACTTTTGCTATTTTCTTCCTAGATCATACATCTTTTAAAGGGATGACTACTCATATTCACCCATGTGCATCGTTGAAGCAGTTTTTTCCCCTGGCTCATTCAGCTAGAAGGAGCCAGCCCTAAATATTGCTGACCCAACAGAAAAGTCAGTCAGTCAGTCAGTCAGTGATTCGTTAGTTTTCCAGTCTGCCTTGGTCATCAGGCGAAGGGTGTGATTATCATTTCAAGGCTTCCTCCAAGGCCCTTGAAACCGCAATGGCCTCTGTGTGTGTGTGTGTGTGCGTGTGTGTGTGCGTGTGTGTGTGTGTGTGTGTGTGTGTGTGTGTGTGTGTGTGTCTGTGTGTGTGCGCGCGTGAGAGCGCGTGTGTGTGCGCGTGTGTGCGTGCATGCGCGCGCGTGTGTGTGTGTGTGTGTGTGTGTGTATGCATATGCACGTGTGTCAGGGAGTGTGCATGCGTGTGTATGTGTCAGACAGAGAGCACATGTATGCACGTGTGTGAGAGATAAAGGCTATGTACAGTATGTGTGAGTGTGAGTGCATGTGCGTATGCATGTGTAATACTCATCAATGAGTCATCATCTGTGTAACTGCGTAATCTCCAGATCTGTGGGAGATCTATTTGAATTGAAGATTAATGAGCTGGAGAAGAGAGGCCTTGATTGGTTATGTAATCACGGGGTATGCCACTCTGGGCCATCATTTTGCTCTTGTAGTTTAAGTCATGGAAAACTCAGAGTATTTTATTTTAAGTCTGTCTCCATCCTCCTGCATGGGTGCCTCTGCGTCCATATTTGCACACTTTGTTTACACATTCATGCCTTTGAACCTATTATCTTTATTTGCAGAAAGTACTGTAGATATATTTAGGTGTGTCTTTGTGTGTGTGCGACATGTGCTGTGTGTACAGTATATGTTTGTTTTCTGAGTGTGTGTGTGTGTGTGTGTGTGTGTGTGTGTGTGTGTGTGTGTGTGTGTGTGTGTGTGTGTGTGTGTGTGTGCGCGCGTGTGCGTGCGTGCGTGCGTGCGTGCGTGCGTGCGTGCGTGCGTGCGTGCGTGTGTGTGTGTGTGTGTGATCTTTTTTTTTGACATTCATCCCCCTCGGTCCACAAGTTAGACTGTTAAACAGCCTGGTGCTGAAGTTTACACTCCATCATACTGCATAATATAATTGTTATTGACTCCCGCCATAGCAATGGCCCATAGTTTTAAAAAATGCATGAGGAGAAGAAGTCTTGAAGCCTAGAGGGGGGAATAAACTGTCCTGGTTAAAATGTTAAAATGTTAAAAAAAACATCTTGTGGTCTTGTGTTGCTGCTTGTGACAGACGGATGAGGGGACGGTGTTCACACGGACGCACCACATCGTGAGGAAGACCACACTGTACGACATGGACATCGACCCCACGCGCAAGTACGCTGCCATCGGCTGCCAAGACCGCAGCATACGGTGAGTCTCACATGGTTGATGTTTGCTAGTTACTGTACCACTGCCATGGAGGTTATGCCTTGGGCCTGTGTTTATCTGCCACTATTACCAGATAACCACTATTATTAATTGATTGTGTAAACCAATTCAGGGCCTCTGACAGCTTTTACTGAGCCCAGGACAAATTGGTCTGAAAGGGCCCCCACTCTCAACACACACAGTGTAATGGGGCCCCGGGATACCTGACCTGTTTGTTTTCTCCTGTCCGCAAAACTGGAAACAATAGTAATACAACAATAGCTCTACAGTAGAAGTACAATAACTCAAAAAGTCTGAATGAATCATTCTGAAATGTCCACAGTATGTCGCTTTTGCCAGGGCATCAATATGATTCATGCGATTCTTTTGGTGAAAATCATCAATCACCCTCCCAATAAGGTGGATTTTGGAAATGAGATGTGTTTTCATGGTTTGACTATTTGCCATCTAATGTGAGCACATGTGTACAATACAGTTTGTGTGTGTGTGTGGGTGTGGGTGTGGGTGTTGTGTGTGTGCGTGCGTGCGTGCGTGTGTTGGGGTAATCAGTGTACTATCCGCATGTGTATGTAGGGGTTAGAGAGTAGATTGTGAATTGGCATTGGCATGGGGATTTGGCACGGTGCCCAAGAGAAAATCAGTGTTGCATTGTGTTAATTGGCCCTGACTGTTTGAGCCCACTGCGTGTAATAAGAGATGGACGAGATGTCTTGGTGAATAACGTCTGGTCACAGAGGTAGTCGTCTCTCTGTCTGTTCAGGTTGTCTGCCTGTCTACCTGCCTGTCTGTTTATCTGTCTGTCTGCCTGTCAGTTAGTCCACGTGACCAGGTCCTGTGCTGGCTGTGTCTGTATTTCTTGCGTGTGCACTATGTTAGGATTAGGAGTGTGTGTGTGTGTGTCTGCTGCACTAAATGTATCCCAACACCCCAAAACCTGCTGCTGTCTCGAGCCTGTGCGTGTGTGTGTGTGTGTGTTTACATAGCCAGGGAGTAGCTTAGCCTTTCAGGTGGCGTAGACGTGACGATGGGATTACTTCTCCATAGGGATAATCCCACACAGCATTCAACATGCTGCGCCGTGTGTGTGTGCATGTGTGTGCGTGCGTGCGTGCGTGCGTGCGTGCGTGCGTGCGTGCGTGCGTGCGTGTGTGTGCGCGCGTGTGTGTGTGTGCGCGCATGCGTGTGTGTGTGTGCGCGTGTGTGTGTGTGTGCGCGTGTGTGTGCTTGTATCTGCACGCATGTGCATTTGTGTGCGTGCGTCTACATGTTCAGTTCATAGTGTATTTGTTCACTCTCTTTTGAATCACACAACAAACACGACTGCAGACACTTCCAGTCTGACAGGAAGAAGTACAGTCATATCCTGGATTCTTTTCTGTGAAGCCCCTTTGTTTTCTAAAAACCTTCTGATTCACCATCTCTTGTGGACTCAGTACTCCCTGGTATGCTTTAGAGAGGGATGATACAGCCATTTGTGAAGGTCTGTGTCTCCAAAAATCCACTTCTATTACTGCTTCGCTTGCACATATGCAGCAACAAAGGATGCAAAAGAAGTGAACATTTTCCTTCAGGCTACAAGAGTCAATGAGCTCTTTAACTGAAATAGGCTGTGTTTTAATAGATTTTTTTTGGAGGGGTAAGGGCTGGGCCCAGTTTGTGTCGCTCTGAAGGCCAGACAGAGACAGACTGGTTTTTGTGCCTTATGTAAGTGCCCGCCCGGAGAGCCTGCAGTGCATGGTCGATCGCTCTCACAGTCTCTTGCCAGCTTCACCCACCCACACACTGTGGAGTGCCCAATCTCTCTCTCTCTCTCTCTCTCTGCTACATTTACGTTGTACAGTACAAGCAAAGCAAGAGTGGAGTTGGTGTTACAGTGACCCCTGGTGGAGAGTTTGAGAAGTGAACGTTCAAAGCCTTTCATGTTGTGGATTGAGGGCATTCTGTTTAGTCCTGTCTTCTATGTAAGCACCACATTTTGCGAGTTGTTTTCTTGTACAGGCAAAAGATGTGAGCTTGTCTAATGTGCATTCATGCCAACACTTTCTTCCTTCCTTTCACCCATTTCTGATACAGCTATGTGTTTGTTCCTCTGCCCTTACAGAATCTTCAACATTAGCAACGGAAAGCAGAAGAAATTGTACAAAGGCTCCCAAGGAGAAGACGGCACTCTTCTTAAGGTACCTACAGAACTTGACTTGTTGTTTCAGCTAACTTCTCCATGAAGCAGAACTGAGTCACTTATGTGTGTGTCTGTGCTCTTTAGCACTGTGAGGTAGCAGCCATGCTGAGCTTGACTTAAGCATGAATCACTCTCCAAAAATGGTCACATTTTTTTAGTTATACCACTGAATACATAGTCATGGCTGTGGGAGCACTTGACCCTAATGTTGACCCGTAGCTGCACAACAGCATCAGTCAACCAGTCATTCCTTCCATGCCCTGTAATGTTTCGGATGAAAGAATCTTTTAATTCTATCGTCTCTCTTCGGATCTACACGTCCCTGATGTTTCATGGTGATTGATTGATATTTTTAGCTTCATGGTTGCAAAGCAAGTATATCAGCCTGGAACTAACTGATGACTGACTGAATACCTCCAAATGGGGTTTCATTATGATAGATATTTCTTGCTTCGTGATTGCTAACCAAAGATCGTAAGACTGGTTTCAGACCAGACTGGAACACCTAAGAGCCTAAATACCTTCAAATGGGGATTCATGGTGACTGATGTTTCAGTCTTGATCATTTCAAACCACTGGCTTGAAACGCAGAGAGGATCAGAAAAGAACAGATCAGAAGGATAACTTAACTATCTGACTGAGTGTGTCCTCTTGCTTTATCTTCTCTCCTTCAGGTCCAGACAGATCCTTCAGGGATGTACGTGGCCACCAGCTGCTCAGACAAGAACATCAGCATCTTTGACTTCTACTCTGGAGAGTGTGTGGCCACCATGTTTGGACACTCAGGTAATACATCCGTTTGAACTGCAACTGCAGTACAAAAAAACAAAGCAAAAGCAGTTATACTGTATATGTAGATAAGACAGAGGCTCTTAAAGTACTACTAAATAAAGTGCTACTGTGTTGGCCGGAATATAAGACCCCCCCCCACACACACACACACACACACACACCATCAGCTTCTACAAGTAGCCATTTAAGAAGGGTGATTGTTTTATATTCAAGGTGTTCTTGTATTCCATGCAATAAGGTTTACATTGTACTATACTATATAATACAATACAATTGTAAAAGTAAAGTAAAGTAAAATATAAAAGTTAATTGTGTTAGGGCGGCACAATATATCGAAATCACGATATCAAGAGTGGCGATATGAGTATCGTGAAAATGACTTGATTATCACGCACAAGTAAAACATTTCAGTGCAGTCCAATCACTTGCTGAATGTCAACAAATGCGCAAGAAGCCTGCCATGACCAAAGCCACGCCCCCCACGCAGACCGACAAATTAGTGACAACAAAAACACTCGGCTATATTTCTACATATCGTTTAAATATCGTTATCAAGGTATTGCATGCTGTTATCGAGTATCGATTTTTTTTTCTGATATTGTGCAGCCCTAAATTGTGTCTTTGAAGATTTTCATGTTTTCATCCATCTATTCGCTCATATAATCGTGTTGTTGGTTTATTTCCTTCCCTCTTTTAGAAATTGTGACGGGCATGAAGTTTACCAATGACTGCAAACACCTCATCTCAGTCTCAGGAGACAGGTACAGCTCCTCAATTTCAGTTTGTGTGAAGCACATTGACATATATAGTATGTAGTATATACGCCAGTGGTGAAGCAGCTTTAATGTGTCAGATTATACGACTTTGCATTCTTTGGTTGTGCAAAGCAGCGGCAACCCCACCTCGTATTGCACACCTTTCCACCAATGGAGCACTATTCGTGGAAAAGACTTAACTACCACAGTACTGCAGTACTACGACACAGACTAGAGTACTACAACACACTTACACAGAGCTTTACTGTCATTTATACTGACTTGGTCATTGGTATTCTGGTAGCAACAAAAGCAGGCGACCATGTCTTTACGCATTAAGCATGCTTTCAGATGCTGTGGGGTGTTCCACTGCATTAGAAAACGCTGCAGCTTCCCAATGCTGCAGTGTGATATGCCAAGCGCAGTGCTATGGCAAATACATCATCTGCATATTGGATAGATAAAATCTTCGATTGATGCCGTCTTAACCAGGCCTAATTAATTTGGCCTGCATGAGATAATATGATTGAGGACTGTCTTCATGCATTATGGATGGATGGGTGTGTGTGTGTGTGCGTGTGCGTGTGTGTGTGTGTGTGCGTGCGTGCGTGCGAGATTAGGAGAGAGAGAGAAATAGAGAGAGTCTTTGTGTTTGTGAATCTCTGTGTTTCTCAGTAATATTGCAACTGCTACAATTATGCCTGTATGATCTTTTTTAAATTTGTCCACAAATAAAGAAGCAATTGTGTGTGCGTGTGTGTGTGTGCGTGTGCGTGTGTGTGTTCAGTTGTATCTTTGTTTGGCGTCTGAGCCCCGAACTGACCATCAACATGAGACAGCGTCTGTCAGAGCTCAGGAATAGCAACAAGCCGGCCCAGAAGACTCCTCCACACAAACCCATTCCTCTCAGGTAACCACCTCTCTTCTCTTCTCTTCTCTTCTCTTCTCTTCTCTTCTCTTCTCTTCTCTTCTCTTCTCTTCTCTTCTCTTCTCTTCTCTTGTCTTGTCTTCTCTTCTCTTCTCTTCTCTTCTCACTTATTGTACCTCTCTCTATCTTTCTCGGTATCTCTGTCTCTGTCTCTCTCTCTCTCTCTCTCTCTCTCTCTCTCTCTCTCTCTCTCTCTCTCTCTCTCTCTCTCTCTCTCTCTCTCTCTCTCTCTCTCTCTCTCTATCTCTCTCTCTCTCTTTCTCTCTCTCTCTCACACACACACACACACACACACATACACACACTACTACACTTTCATTATTTTTCATTTACTGTACTGATTTATAATAGCCTGATAGACTGACAGATTATACCATTATTGTTCCAAGTTGACCTTGCCTTACTATGTATGCGTGCCTGTACATGTTCTGTAAACCAACCCTTCTGCCTTTGCAGGACCTATCCTAGATAAACATTTACCTTTCTTTCTTTGCCTGCCATTCCCTCTTTTTACCTACAAAAGATTTCACTCCATTGTGTACATAAAATCCTTAAAGCAAACAGACACACTCCATCACTCAAAGTTGCCGACCTCTCTCCATTTTTTCCTGCAGCACGAGAAGGGAGGTGCACAGTGCTCCTGCCATCGGCACCATGTCGTCTGACAGTGACAAGGAGGAGGTGGAGGAGGAGGGCATCGAGGAGGAGGATGAGGAGCTGGCCTACCCCCTCACCTCCTCGGGGAGCAGCACTGGGGAGGACAACGGTAAATAGTAAACATGTCATCATTTGGCCCCTCGTCAATACTAGTTTCATGTACAGCGTTTAGACTGCAGTATACAGTACATGTTTGTATGTGTCTGTCTTTGCTTGTGCATGCTTATTTGGCATGGTATAGTGACAATAACATGATTTGTTGTTTTCATTCTACTTTGTTTTATGATCATGAATGCATACTACTTGCTTTATGTGGAAGTATGCATAAGCACAGCTAGAGTAGAATGAAAGCAGTAGAGTATTTTGTTGTCACTACCCTTATGTACTGCACAGTATAGTGTATGCCATAATACCAATAGATGTGTTGATCAAAAGAATGACCAGCATATGGACAACCAAAGCTATGGCTGTATTATTGATGCCTGCTGTGTATTTATTTTTGTGACTTTTGTGTGCATCTGTGTGTTTTTTCTACTTTTAACCTTTTAGATGTACTGTTTGTCGGGGTGAACGGTGAGCCATTGAACAAAGCGTTCCTGTTAAACTTGATTAGGGCCAGGAAAGTGTTTAAGATAGCCAAATGCAGCTTCCCCATCACAGGTCGGGTGGGGTGGGTCTTGTTTAAACACAGAGTCTCTTTTGTGTACCTTTTCTAACTTTGAATACTGTGTCTTTGTCTTGTGTCTTTATTACTTTACATGTGCCAGGATCCTCTGAGGAGAGGCACAACTCCCTCAACGCCTACACCCGGGATAGCAAGAAGGTACGTTTTGTTGTGCCGTGTCCAGATTGAATTATGTCCCTCAATGTGTACCGTAACTACAGCTTGCCCTTTCGTTTTGTCCTCGCATTCTGGTCTTGTTTTCTGAAGAATTCTATTCAAACTCTCATAGTTTGCTGTTATTGATTAGTTTTTTTTTACACAAGTTTTTGCAATTAGGTTACAATGTGTAGCCCATTCACCTTCCTACAGTTATTTTATTAAACTTCCTCGCCCTGTTTTAACAACTTTACCTACTATGTAAGCAAGGTCACTTACATGTTCTACACACAACAGGAGGGCAGACGGCAGTCCGAGATGACGTCCGACGGCTACAGCGCCGGCTCTGGCCCCCGTCCCCGCCGGCGCTGGTCCAGGCGCATCGGCAACATGGAGCTGATGGTCAAATCCATGCTGGACCTGCGGCAGCTGGAGTCCTTCGCCATGCCCCCCTCCCCCGCCAAGACGCCCCCTCCCCCAGCCACTGACAAGCAGCATGGCCCCATCCATGACCAGCACCTGGGGAGCACCATCAGTCTGCAGGCCTGGGTAATACCAGACAGGAGTTAACCGTATAGACCAGCGGTTCCCAAACTTTTCCACCTGCGCACCCCCTTGTACATTTCAATGTGGTTCGCGCACCCCCTAAGAAAATATTTTGGTGTGCTGATGGCCACGCAAGTATGATTCACTGCACATTATGCACTGTTGTATTGGGGAATCCTCTTTTCCAATTGTCTAGGAGTTAAACTACACTTCAGATGGACCCTTCCAGCATAAAATTCACCATACAATTAAAAACTACTTCATGTTCATTAATGCTGGATAAAAACTCACATATCCACCATTACTCTATTTAGCTCGCGCACCCCCTTATGGCAGGCCGCGCACCCCCAGGGGTGCACGCACCACAGTTTGGGAAACCCTGGTATAGACTATTTAACGTGGTTCTCAGATCTTTTTTCGAACAAGAGCCCCCTTGATCTCATCATAAACCTCCTGATGCCTGACCTCATCATAAGCCTGCCAACTGTGTGCCCCCTCTCTTAGCTGTCTCCTTCTCCCTAATGCCCCCTGTGAGACTGTACGTAGAGCCCTCGTTGACAAACACAAGTATAGGCACTGCTTCTGCCCAGTACTGGATAGTGTGACCTTCGCTACACACAGCTTCATGTTGACTTACAGTACCAACTGATTCTTGTCTGTCAATGAAATGGTCACATAATCTGTGTTTTTTGCCGAATGGGCTTTTCAATGGCTTTGTTGCAATAAATGCCTTCAAAGAAATCACGTACAGTATTTACATACTACGTGTAGTTTTAAAGGCATAACTGCACTGAAATGGAATTCGCCAATGCGGTTTATCTTTTTTTTGCATAGATTCTTAAAACACACAGGACTAAAGCTCAAAAGGACTTAGTTCAAATGTTTCTTTGTAGACAAGTCACCAGTCCAAGGTATTTTTCAACACCATTACAAATAAAATCATAATAACAAACATTGTTTGTGTGTTTGTTGTTGCCTTGTGTCCGTAGGCCCAGGTCCCGGAGGAGAGGGCCACGCGCTGCTCGTCTCGGCCCCACTTCATCAGGCTGACCTCGGAGCCCTCTCAGGACACTGAGGCCATGGTGCTCTACCCAGAGGGCTGTGACGACCGCGCCAGCCTGGCCGGCAGGTGAGACACACACACACCTGCACCACACACAGACAGACAGAGCAGAGCTTCAAATGTACACTTACCAGTAGGCTGAGTCGCTCACAGCCCATAGACAGGGCACCTGAGTAGCGTTTCACTGATTGTTTGATAATAGGGGTTGGTTTCGACCAAGATAGGGCTAAAAGTCATGTAATTTGACCACCTTCAACTGCTCACAGTGCACAGGCAGACCACTTCTTCCCAATACATTATCCCGGTATCACTCACAGCACACAGAGAAATCACATCCCCAGTGTACATTTCCTATGTTTTGTTATAAATAATAACAACTATATTACTTTGGAAAATAGCTCTACTTGTCCTTAACTTTCTTTGAGATTAATGAGGTATCTCTACTCTACTATTGCTACTACTCTCGTGACAGTATCAGGTTGGGTCTGCTTGCACAATTTTTGATGAAATATTCAATTTTGTTACATACTGTATATTTGTGTATAGCCCACCATAGACATTCTAAAAGGACAAAACGTGTTTCCCATCCCAGTCTATTACTGTGTTGGTGTGATCTTGAACTGTGATTCTTCTTCAGGATTAACATTAACCCTTTCACGCAGAACCATCTATTAAAAGCTCGCTGCTACCGAAATAGTAATGACTAAAGTTAGAATTAAGAATAAAACCTTAATCTGTTACTTACGACTCTGTAATGGCATAGCAATGGCCTAGCAATGGCATAGCAAAGGTAGTTCAGCAAGCAGTGAGTTGGATCGTGATCATGATGGGATACCCAGGACGTGTTCAACAGTTCCTTTGTTGATACAGTAAGTACTTTGTGTGTCTAACACCATGGGATAGGGTGGGACAGGTCTGACTCCATTGTGTGTGTGTGTGTGTGTGTGTGTGTGTGTGTGTGTGTGTGTGTGTGTGTGTGTGTGTGTGTGTGTGTGTGTGTGTGTGTGTGTGTGTGTGTGTGTGTGTGTGTGTGTGTGTGTGTGTGTACTCTGTAGTGAGTATCAGGTGAAGGAGACAGCAGGTGTGCTGGGTAGGAGTATGAGGCGGGGACACTGCCATGATAAGCACAGCCCAGACAGTGCCTGCTCCGTGGACTACAGCAGCAGACTCTCCAGCCCAGAGCATCCAGCAGAGGGTAAGGAACTAACTCTCTCTCTCTCTCTCTCTCTCTCTCTCTCTCTCTCTCTCTCTCTCTCTCTCTCTCTCTCTCTCTCTCACACACTCTCACTCTCACTTTCTCTCTTTCTCTCATTTTCTCTTTCCCGCGTCTCTCTGCCCCTCTTTCTCTCTCTCTCTCTCTCTCTCTCTCTCACTCACTCACTCACTTTCTCTCTTTCTCTCTTTCTCTCATTTTCTCTTTCCCGTGTCTCTCTGCCTCTCTATCTCTGTCTCTCTCTCTCTCTCTCTCTCTCTCTCTCTCTCTCTCTCTCACACACACACACACACACACACACACACACACACACACACATGCATGCACACACACACACAGACCACTGACATGCATGCACACACACACGCACGCACGCACGCACGTATGCACTCATAGTCGATCACACAGTTACCTTTGTGCTGGCTCAGCATAATAACTCCAGCAACAATCAATGAGGCACTCAATCATTATTAAGTAAACATACACACATGCATAAACATACATGTGATGTGAGTCCCCCCACACACAAAGATCCATTTATTGTTGACATGAAATATTGTCATTTACCTCTCAAAGAAATCAAACGGCTGACATTTTGATTTGTTGAGTGAGCTAATTGATTCGTTGAGTGCACTAATTGACTGCATGTGTTTTCACGTGTGTGCGTGTTCGTGCGTGTCTGTGTGTGCGTGTGTTTGTGCGTGCTTTTGCATGTGTGTGTTTGTGTGTGTGTGTGTGTGTGCGTGGGTGGGTGGGTGCGTGCGTGCGTGTGTGTCCATGCGTCCACAGAGTCAGATCCCACGGAGCCTCTGAGTGTGGACGGTAACTCCTCTGAGCTGGAAGTGGAGGATCTGGAGGAGGAGGCAGAGGAGGAGGAGGAGGAAGAGGAGTCCTTCACCATAACAGAGCCCAAGGCCCCCGTGCCCCAGACTCCAGACCAGGAGGCCTTCCTCAAGATGCACTTTGGCAACCTGTCCGAGCAAAACACACCAAGTGAGTCAGACTGACACATAGTTGGCACATACTGTAGTTAGTTGTCTTCTTATGATAAGATATTTGGCTACACTTTACTTGACGCCGGCATCATACGTATGACATAACAGTGTCAT
Organism: Engraulis encrasicolus; assembly: GCF_034702125.1. Taxonomy (NCBI): domain Eukaryota; kingdom Metazoa; phylum Chordata; class Actinopteri; order Clupeiformes; family Engraulidae; genus Engraulis; species Engraulis encrasicolus. The sequence continues at coordinate 40,862,125 of NC_085875.1, read as the reverse complement.
AATAGTGTCAAAACCGTGTTATGACACAGTCATAAAGTAAGGGATAACGGCCGACGAGGTGACCGGTTATACGAAATTAATGGCGAGGCGGCGGCTCCGAGCTTTGGCGACGCCAAAGCCATTAATTTCTATAACCGGTCGACCTCGAAGGCCGTTATCCCGCTTATCTGCCGTTATGGTAGGGTACTTTTTTAATCTATTATTGTCTGTAAAGTTGTAGGAACCATGTTCTATCAAGATAGAATGTTGCTGTGCGGGCATCCAACTTGACGCGCCTAGAATCTTCGTTTGGTAGCCTGCCGACGCTGTGATTATTTAATTTTCCTTTGGCCATATACCACGGCGGGATGGAAGTTTAAAAACAAAAACTTGCGAAGCATTTCTACATGCTGAATCGACACATGTCGCATCACGCCTCTATTTCCCCCTGCTGATCATCACAGGCTAACTGTCAACTTCGTGCGTAAAAGAGAGAAAGAGAGAGAGATTCCCCACGCTACACGTGTTCCTTCCCCACAAGAGGAGAGTAGCCTAATTTTAAAAAAGAATGTTTTCAGCTCAATAACAAAGGGAAGGCAGCGGGAAATAGCCTACATTTTAAAAAACCATGGGAGTGGAGCAGATGACGAGGTGACTCGTTTCGATACAATAATATTGATGGCGAGTCAGGTGCTTAGAATTTCGGTACAGGGTATACTATTTTTGTCATCTATTGCTGGGCCTATCTGTAAATTTGTAACCTATGAATTATGTCAACTGCAGAATCATTTAGTGCGCACGTAATCAGGCGCGCCTCTATCAGATGCATGTAGTAGAACTTTTAGAGCGACAGGCTTGACAACCAAATGCGATAGAACTGATGACTGGCTCTTGGCTTGACAACCAAATGCGATAGAATTAACGACTGACTCTTGACTTGATAAACAAATGCGATAGAACTAACGACTGGCTTTTGGCCATAGCAACCTGCAGTTTAGAATTAGTTCGCCTAACTTAGTCGCACGTTTGACGCCTGACAGGTTATAGGGAATTAGTTGCAACCCCATCAGCCAATCAGAAAAGAGGATTCAGTTGCGTAGGCAGATAACGAGTCATTAACATGATGTGAATGTCATAAACGTTTTATGGTCATGAAAAGTTGACATTGTTAGGCCTGTCTTAACTATAAACGAATTTCACTTAATGACAGTCATAAAAGGTTTATGACATTGACATAATGTTTATGGCACATGCATGATTGAATTCATTTTATGACACTGTTATGTCATACATATGACGATGGCGTCAAGTAAAGTGTTACTAGATAGTTAATCAGAATAAAAGACATGCATGCAAGACCCTCCACAAGATTTGCGTTGCTAACCTGTCCGAGTGAAATGCATGAAGTGAGTTTCAAGAGTTTTTTTCCCTCTGGGTTTTTCCTGATCTTGACTAGTGGAAAAGTCAATGTACAGTAGTTAGCTGTGTGCGTGAGATGTCAGCAGTTATTTGATGAACAAAAAAAGAAAGAATGCATGCTTTTGAGGTGCCTGTGTATCTCATTGACAACAGTGATTCATGGTTGTCCATCGATTGCCTGGCATTAAATATCTCATTCATTCCAGAGTAGTTAATCTCGACATTTGCAATGATCTTGAATGAAACACTGAAACCCAATGTGCTGCTTCCATCAGCATTTTACCATGTGTGTGTGTGCGTGTGTGCGTGCGTGCGTGCGTGCGTGCGTGCGTGCGTGCGTGCGTGCGTGCGTGGGTGCGTGGGTGTAATGAATGGTTGAATATGAGGCATTCCATGTCAAGCGCTTAGAATACATTGCTGAATAGTACTAAAAGCATTTGACAGTCAATTTAGCATTTCATCAATAAAGTAGCTCAAAGTTTCTCAGTGAAAAAAAGGAATCATGTGATGCTGTATTGTACTGTATTGTTTGTACAGTAGCCGGCTATATCTCTAGAAGCACTGTATTGAAGTGACCCAGTTACCGTTTTTAACCCGGCCTGCGTTGCACTGCTCTGTACTTTTCCACAGCGAGCCCCGTGAGAGCCGCACCCAACACCACAGACAGCGGCGTGAGCATCTCGGCCAAGTTCCTCTCCCAGACCACCACCCCCAGGTACAGTACAGTACTGTACAGTACAGGACTGCCGAATTAGTGATAATGTGATATCAACATAGTGTCTGTAGTTTAAATGTATTGTCACAATAATGAAATGAAAATGTGACCGTAATGTAAGTAAAGTAGTTGCACAGATTAAATTAAAATGATCTCTGGAATGAACAGGGTACTGTAAATATCAAGAGTTGGATTGCTTGGGTACTGGAGGGGGTCATCACTAATGGGTCACTGTTTTCCAGAAGTGGGAATTCTGTCAACAGAGAATGGAAGGCCATAGATGGTACAAGGCCATTTTGCTTATTTGGTTAAACTATAAAAAGAATAATACTCATTATACACAGAACAGCTCCTTATGCACAGCTCATGTCTCATGAAGTGGCAATAACTGGGAAATAGGCTGTGCCATTTTTTGAAAGACGCTTGACTTGATTGTCCCGTGCCCTGTCTCTCTCCCCAGAGCTCCGTTCCCCTTCCCCTCCAAGTCGGCTGCCGACTCCAAGTCGTGCGGTGGAGTGGTGGTGCGGCCCCTGGTCTCAGAGGTGCGCCCCCTCATGGAGGAGGACAGGAGTGCGTCCCCCCTCTCCCCCACAGAGAAGCCCCTGGCCTCGCGCGGCTGCACGCCCCAGAAGAGGAGGGCGACTGTGGAGCACCGCAGGATGATGATGGGCCCCGTCGCCAAGGCAACGGCAGCCCACGCCCACGCCCATGGAGGAGGAGGAGGCATGAGGAAGGCCCAGTCCGCACACAACATCTCAGCTGAAGGTGAGTGGAGTGGAACATTTCTTTTTTTTTAAGTATATTTTGTTGGTCTTTTATGACTTTATTTGTGACAGTACAGTATGAGAGATACAGGAAACGAGTAGGGAGAGAGAGATGGGGGAAGAATTGGCAAATGACCCTGGCCAGAATCGAACCCAGGGCACCGACATAGCAGCCCAGTGCCCAGTTAGAGCCACTTCAATCCAATTCAATTCAATTCAATTCACTTCCACACCAAGAGAGTGGAATTTAGCTCTCTACTAGTTGGTCCTACTCTTGAAGTGTTGAATTAACTCTGGAAATTGCACTGTGAGGGAGGACTCACTAGCCTCAGTGTTTACATCAAGCTTCATAGCAGATGGAGTTTAGTTAAGGCATCTCACTGGCAGCACGTTCTCATAGATGTCTATCAAATGGACTTGCATACCATGGACAGAGCAACAACCTATTAAATCACGATTCCGATTGCACATACAATGTGCATGTATATCCATCTATCCATTTGGTAAAGTGAGGATTACTGTATATTACCACACTACTGAGAACAGGATAACAATTAAAGACATTATACCAAGTTTGACGATGCTACGTTCAACAGCTTTGGAATGGAATTCTTATTTTTTATATATTATTATATATTTATTTTATATATATATATTATAAGGCAAAAGAGCATTTGTTAAGTTTACAGCATTAGACCATTAGTTTAGTCTCACCTTTCCCCCTCTTTCCCTCCTCCAGCTGAGGCCTATCCCTCTCGCCCCTCCAAAGAAGTGGCCCCCCAGCCTCACGTGGGGGACCGCAGCAGTCACCTGGCCACCCCCTCGCGCCGCACCCTGCCCTCCATGCCCTCCGTCACCAGCCCCACCTCCCCGCCGCCTGGCTCCCGCGACGCCCACACCCCCACCACCCCCACCTACTCCAAGCCCTTCAAGTCGCCGCGCTCCTACATGAGCCCCACCTCCAGCTCCTTGGCCAAGATGTCGCGCTCCATGTCCATGGGCGAGTGCCTCAACATGGGCGAGTCCGGCGACGACTCCTCGGCCAGCTCCTCCGAGACCCAGCAGCAGCAGCATCAATCCCACCGGCGCGGCTCCGGCTCCGAGGCGGCCAAAACCGTGTCCTCGTCAACATCATGGTCATCGCAGAGTCACAACAAGGCCACCACACCGGGGTCGGGGGCAGGGGCAGGGTTGGGGGTGTCCCCTTCGGTCATGGTGACGCCCCACGCGGCGGTGGTCCCCACCCTCAGTGGTGGCTCGGCGTCCTCCTCCGCCTCCTCTCCTGGTGCGTCCTCGTCCTCCAAGACTCTGCAGGCCAAGCTGTCAGGCTCCGCTCGGCCACAGCTCCACCTGGACATCTCCAAGCCCCTGCCAGACAAGCCCTCCGTCTCCTCCTTCTCCCCCGGCGGCAAGTCCTCCAACAAGGCCACCAAGGAGGACCCGACAGCCTTCCGCTCTCCAGTCACCAACACCAACGTCCAGCTGGTCACCGCTCTCTGCACTAACGCCTCCCCCGAAGTCCCGCTAGGGAGCGCTAATCATCATCATCAGCATCCTCAGACCCTGGCCTGGGAGAAACACGCAGAGCTGGGACAGACTGGCTCACAGCAAGGGCTGGACAACCCGAGCTTGGAGAACCAGGCTGGCACGTCGTTGGCAACCCCAGCCTCTCCATCTCCATACCAGGTCCAGGGCCAGGCTCCACATCACGCAGGTTTGCTCCGCCGCCAAGCCTCCTTCATCATGCCAGCGCTGCCTCTCCGCCTCTCCTGCAGCCTGCCTGTCATGCCCTTCTTTCCTGCCGGCCTCTGGCAGCTCTCCTCTTCCTCCTCCTGCTCCTCTTCCTCCATCTGCTCATCGCTGCCTCCATCTCCACTGCCATGCTGTCCGTCTCTATGCCATTACCACCTGAAGGGTGAGGCATGCTTCACTCGCATGCACACTGTTTCTTTCTTCTCTCTGTTTCTTTTATTTGCTGCTGCTAATATGCCTGCGTGGCTCTTGCTTTGCTTACTTTTATTTCTTTCTTTCTTTCTTTCTTTCTTTATTTCTTTCTTTATTTCTTTCATGCATTCAATTTGCTCATTTTCCTTACTGCTTTTTACATTTCTTAACTGTAATTTCTTACTTTTTTTTCTCTTCGCTTGGCTCTATGCGGTTTTGCACCATGCTCTATCTATCTTCTGTTTGTCCAACTTGAACTCATATACACAACCTACTCTCTCATACACCTTCCATTGACATCACTCTGTCTGCCTGTCATTTTGCCCAGCTGAATAGCGATGAGGAGTAATGTGTGTGTGTCTGCCTCTCTGTCCTTTCTCCTAGACCCCACAGTGAACATGGATGCCTGCAGAGAGGCAGCCAGTGAACTACAGCACAGCCTCAGAAAGGCTTGCTACCTGTACAGAATGGTAAGATTCAGGCTTCATTTCACCTCCAGATACTTACTTTTCAAAATAATTATTTTGCTCATTTGCAGTAATATCAGTATTAGTGCTGTAACGATATTGCATCGAAACGAGAAATTGTGATTCGCTGTGTCATGATACTGTATCGCTGTGCAAGAAAACAGTATAGTGATGCGCTATTTCAAAGTTCTGTCCAAAATTCAGTCCAGAAACAAACAACCACATGGTATGCGGTGATAGTGCCTCCAGGCCTCAAATCTTTATTATAAAATTACTTTTTAAAATTATTAGTAGCCTCTTGTAACCTATTCTACTTATAAACTATCATAGTTTTTATTCATAATTTTATTTTTGATAATGTTGGCAAATGGTTAAAAAAAAAAAAAGCAAATTAAATCATTTGAAGATACGTTTAAAAAATAGTGGGGTGTTTGGGAACCATAGGTCAAAGATCATGATATGAACCAAATCGCGAGTTGAGTGTATTATATGACCCCTCCAGGTCAGCAGCGAGGGCACCTCCGAGGTTCCCCAGGAGCAGCTGGAGATGGCTCGGGTGCTGGCCGCAGCCCTGGACGAGGTGAGGGCAGAGCTGGGCACCCTCCAGCCTCACCCCACAACCCCCATCTCAGCTCCGCACCCCACACCCACAGGAGGACCGCCCTCCTCCTCCTCCTCTTCCGCAGCCGGGCCCGTGTGCAGCGTGGCCGGCCGCCGGGCATCATCAGCGGCTGGAGAGGACAGGACGGTTGCTCTGCTGGAGCAGTACTCTGAGCTCCTGCTGAAGGCTGTGGAGAGGAGGCTGGATAACAAGTACTGACTACTGCTACTGCTAGGACTGTGACATGGGAGACTGATGAGACAACCCAACAGCCAGGCATGAAACATTTCTGGCTGACAAAAATTTTGACACAAACAAAACCCATACAGAGGAACTTTTTACCCATATTTTTTTGTTTTATTTTTAAACTCAGAGCCATCTTTGCTTTTGAAAGACATTAAACGAACTGTGGAAAAGGCCTGTGTTTATTTTAAAGACTTTAAAAGTAGACAACTGTCGGAAGAGGGCACTCGATTGTGACTTGTTCCCTCAGGTCTACTTTCCTTTACTGTTACAGAAAGGACTTTGCTGTAAGATGTGCACCCAATCAACACACACACACACGCATGCACACACTCATACACACACACACACACACACACACACACACACACACACACACACACACACACACACACACACACACACACACACACACACACACACACACACACACACACACACACACACACACACAGGACTGGATGTGCAACCAACGACAGATAGAAACTGACACACACACGCACAAAACACACACACACACACACAGCACTGGATGTGCAACCAACAACAACAACACACACACACACACACACACACACATTACAGGACTGTCTCAGTCGGTCACAGGACAATCCCCATGGGACTTCAGGAGACACTGCCCTTGGCACCAGTGATGTGGCTTGGCTGCACTATCATACATTTACAGACAGTGACTGACAGACCCTACCTCCTAGTCTAGTGTGTTACTTAGAACGCTCCTAACACCACCAACTCCCTCCCATCATCACTCCTTTCAGCCATTGCCAAATACTGCTGTCCCCTTTGCTTACGTTGCGACTTGACATTGCGATATTCCTTTCTGGAATATCGATCTGCTTGTTTTTTGCAGGTAGAACGCTAGTTAAATAGTACCCTATCAGTGTCTTAGGCGACTTGAACTCTGGACTGCTTTTACGGTCAAAGATTTTTTTGTACTCCCTCGGAAGGCTGCTTTGTTGGTCGATGTTGAGCTGAAGTGAGCTGAAATAATTGAAATAATGAGTGTGATGGTAAAATGTACTGTTTGCCATCTTGGTGAAGGTTTGGAAAAAGAACTTGAAAACAAGACCAAGCAAAGAAGTGAAGTGAAGGGCTTCTAATGACATGACTTGTTTGTTTTTTTTAAATGAGAGTAATTCTCACCATGATAATGTGAATATTCATGTGTGTCTGTGAGCGTGCCTGTGTTTTTTTGTGTATAATGTATGATTCATGTCAGTTTTACCCTGAGTGGTCTAGACTTGCAGGCAAGGTCATGGCACTTTCTGCAATCCAATCTTCCAAGAGGGGAATTTCTTACTGTATCCCTCCCCCTCACGTCACACGTCTTTACGAAGCCAGACTTTTACGTTTGCACTCGTATGAAACAGTGAAAAGTTTTTATGACAATGTGTGTTGGTTTTTTTTATGAAGAAGAGACTATTCACAACTTGTAGAAGTGGGATGTGTTACCGTATTTATTCCGATGTTAGTAAGTCGTGTTATAGAGAGAGCTGCAAAACTCCTCAGCGTTTGTGTAGAGTGCGTTTTTGATACTGGACACAATAGGTGCCCGCAGACCAGAGACTAGAAGGCCACAAGGTGTCTTCAGTGTCATCAGAAACGAGAAAAAGACAAACATTCTTTTTGAAGAAAATAATGTTCAATCTTAAAATCCAAACGGTGCGAATTCTTTTGTATCTCAAGGAAATGGGTGCCTTATTTTTAAACCAGCATTCAAAAAACACAGATATGGGGCGAAAAAAGGAAGCAAACATGCTAGCAAACCAAGATTCTTTGTATCTGGCTTTTTTTCTGGAAAAATATGTATAACTTGTAAGATGTGATTTTCCTCAATGACAGTTTGAGCTTTTCTGGTGACACTTAAGGAGAGCCTTTGCCCAGCGGGGGAGCAGAACAGAGGACACAGCCGTGACCACCCACTCCCCGACACTCACTCCCCAGAGCCATCTTGTTTCCACAAGTGGTGTAAAACACACACACACACACAGGGCTGTGATTCAGCGCCACTTGACGTGACGTGCAGCAGCAAACTGCTTTTGAACACTTTGAGTCACTCAGTAACCATTGCCAGTACAATCAAATTACAGACACTCGAGACTAGTCACATGATTCTTCTTCTAAAGGGGATCTTTTATGCGGTTGTGGGACACGGCCCCTCTGGATCTCACTCTCTCTGGGTGCGTTTACTCTGGCCTGCAGCATTACTATATGCTTTTGTTTTTGTTTTTTGTTTTTTGGAGAAAAAGCAGTGTAAAGCACTTTCATTCCTTCTGACTAATTGTCTTTTTCAAATAATGTTGTGTGTGGATTGAAAAAAACTTCCTCTAAACTAAGCTATTGGATCATGTCTTTCACAGTGTAAATGTCTACTTTTTATGTCTGTTTTTCACCCTCCTCTTGCTGACTCTTGAAATAGCTTGTGCTGTCACACCTCGATAGACTGTTTCCTCTGAACTTTTAACACAACACTGCCTCCTGCTGGTGAGGGTGTAGCGCATCATGTTACACACGCAAACACACCAGACTCCTCTCCTCTCTATCTGTACAGTACAGTAGTGACCCAGATGCCAGGTATTTTGACTCCCTCTACTCTAGTGCTGGAATTGGTCCAGTTATTGAATTACAATTATGTTTTCAGTGAACGATTGGCATTTGACATGACGTTGTGTCCGGAGAGCAGTGCCAAGCTTCTCTCTTGATGGATGGATGTCCCTAGTTGCATCGATGAAGCGCTTAAGTCTTTTTTTCTTCTGGCACCTAGGTCATCATTTCTTAAATTTTCTCTGTTAAGCAGTAGAACACCGTGCTTCTTAGTCACACTTCTTCACTACACTATGACACAGTGGTATAATAATTCAGCAGGTTTTTTAATTTACAATTAGCCAACTAACCTTAACAAGTTCTCTTTTTTCACCCCCGGATCATGCCCCACTCATCTCGTGCAGACTTCATATTTTAGTAATGCAAAAAAACTAAAAAAACATGCTTCTACTGCTAAGTGCATTTGTGTACGACTTAATGAATGTGCATGGGCTACTACAACATAATATAGAAGGCTGAACTTCAATGTAGAGTAAGACTTTGTAAGGGGGTAAAAAAGTGAAACTATGATAAAGCAAGTAAAAATGTCACATTTTTGAAATATCAATCCCATTAACACCATTGCTATCTCATGACTGCAGCATGCCTCCAACCAATTACCCTTGAGGGCCAGAAAACTTGCGTTGCTTGGATGCCAAATGACCTCCAAGTTCCTTACAAAGAAGCTTTCAAACCTGGCTGAAAATATTCTGCCATCAATTGCATCAAATGTTGATAAGTCTCCTCCCAGGATACCCTCTAAAATTGGATATGATTTCCAACACCAAATCTGAAAAGTCCTTAAATTCAAAGGGAACAGGTTTGAAGATGGTCTCAAGAGGTACATTTGAGGATGGTTGCACACATTTTGTAGAATCACCTTTCAAGGCTGAAAACTGAGGCAGAGACACTGTGGGGACTGTACATTACACTCTTAGCAGTACAGTACGTGGTTGATCTGTGTTCTTCAGTCAGTCAATGGGTAGCATGGGAATATATGCATGAGATTACAGACAGGGCAAAGGGGCTGGACTGAGTCTCACTTTATAGGCTTGCATGGTTGTACTAGTTGACTTGTGCCGCACATATAGATCCATTCAGATCTCTTGAAATACTTTGCTACTTCCTTAAGCTGACTAATCCTGAATCGCCATGAATCTCTTTATTATTGCGCTTGTGTTTTTTTGTTTTACTTTTTATTTGTAATGATGACTACAATGATTGTCTTAGTCTTAAAACCTACCAGGTGGACCAGATGGTTTCCCTTATCCAAGGCTGTTTCTTTTTGGAAACTTTTGTGAGTTTTTTCTTTTCCCTTCCCTCTTTTTTGCACCGATCCTCAGTTCAGAGTGTTTTTACCCTCAGTGTTTATATATTCTCTATACCCTTAAGAAAAACACATCTTCCAGAGTAGAAGGAGAAAAAAAACTGAATAAAAATGGTATTTATTACACCCTACATTCAAAGCATGTGTATTTATTGCACTTTGTTTACCGTCATGGGTGGAGCAGGGTTATGTTGAAGAGTTTGTGAGTTTGAGTGCAGCTTAAAAAGAAGCAAGTTTTTCCTCGTCTCCCACCCTCACCCCAGAGTTTTCCCTGGCAAGTATGAGGTGGGCTGATGTAATGCAATGATCCAATGTTTTCTAAGCGTAACACATTTCCTCTGTTTTGCAATAATAACACCCTTGCCTTTCCTTCAAAAAACAGTCAGCGCACCAACTTGACAAAGGCCTGTCAAACTTCACACCAGGCCAGGTCTGGGCAGGCACAGTCTCAAAGCATCACATGCCGCAAGACAATGCCACTGATTTGCTAGGTCAAGGGGTGGAAAGGTCTGCTGTTGTTGCACTGGGCGGCTCACGCATGGTCGGTCAAGCCAGTCAGTCAGAGTTTCCATGAGTGTCACTTGCTGCCAATGCTGCAGCTTCAGCGAGCTAAGCTCAGATTAGAATCTTGGAGCCGTGTTCCGTGTGATGTCATAATGGGCCCACAGCCCCTGCCAGCGACTCCAGCAGTTGGAAGTAGTTGTACTTAATGTCATACTCCATGTCGTACCAGAAGTTCACTGTGGAAACAAAATAAAATGTCAAACTTTATCTGAGTTCCTTTGACATGCAAGACAGGGAAACTGCATATTGGGTGATGACTGCATAAAACATCCATGTGCTTCATGCAGTCGTTGAGATGGCTTGAGGCCAGTTATGTAATAGCTGTATGTTCTCCAGCATATGGAACTGGAAATGCTTTGACCGCCGCATTTCACAAAGGCCTTCAACTGTCTCTCTCAGTCATGCCGTCATAGACACAAGACCACTTCAAGCAAGGAGCCTGCCATTTATCACTATAGTACAGTTAATCCTCTATACACTTATAATCATCCATATACAGTTGTTTCCATGCACACTGTACATCTGCATCTGACACAACACTTCAACAGATGGGCCTGATCATCAAGTGGAAGTCAAGTTGAGTCAAGTCAAGTTGAAGGTGCACTGTGTAGAATGGTGGCCAGAGTAGATACTGAAAGTATGCTGCTCACCGAAACAAATTTTATCTTTTCGTGAATATTTACTAACTAAATAATAGACTAATATTTACTAGTATGACCAAAGTACAGTAAGTTTTGCAGCTAAAAATGTTTATTTCTGGAAATTCAAAATGGCAGACCATGGAGAAGATCCCCCTTTTCATATATGAAAAATGCAATTTTCCCAGTCTTACAATTTAATAGTGGTTATAAGTATTCATGATAGAGGTAGCAGGAAAAAGGAAAGGGAAATTAACTACTAAAAATACCACACAGTGCACCTTTAAAAGCGGAGTGCCTCGTTATGGTGTCCCTTGTACTAAGGATAGTCTGGTGGTCTGGTACCCGAAAACCTTTTAGCACTTTATTCACTTTTATCACTTTATTCAATGCAATAAACCATTTGTTGCATCGGCTATTGGTGTGCAAGTTCCACTCCTTGTTGCCATGGAGTGGGCCTGACGGCCGTACCTGCGATGCAGCCGTGAGACTGGCGTACGTGGTGGAACCAGAGGGAGGGCAGGTAGAGCATCTCCCCAGCCCTCACTGTGCAGTGCAGGGGCCGGGCCAGCCTGTAGGAGGGGTACTTCTCCAGGTCTGGATCCAGGGGGTCCACAGGAATCCAGGGCACCTGAGGGGATTCATCATTACATTACATTACATCATTCAGTGATGGGCAACCTGGAATTAAAATGCTTCAGTCCTGTGCAACATATCCCAATTGTTTTACCTTAAAGGGGTATGCCACTATTTTGGGGCTTAATACAGTTAAAATCGTTGGCTGGGGTTTATAAAGGTGGTAAAGTGTCTTATTTTTCATGTTAAGCGTTGTCTTACTTTAAGACAAGTTAAAAGAGGGAATATGTCGCTAAGCTAGTGAAAGTCAATGGATCCGTGTAGCACACGGATCCATTGACTTTCACTAGCTTAGCGACATGGCTTACATGAAAAATAAGACACTTTACCACCTTTATAAACCCTGGCCAGCGATTTTAACTGTAATAAGCCCCAAAAAAGTGGCATTATGGACAGGTCTTTATGAATATGTGGCACTGGATTGTAAACTAATGATTCCAGGCCTCCCATCAGTGGTATCATACCATTACATTTAGCAGATGCTTCTATCCAAAGTGACTAACAACTGAGGGGATAAACAATAGCATACTATGTGTTGGGGGGATACAGAATGCACAGGCATATCAAGACCAGTGTAGCCGAGTAGGGTTGGTTTGTTGCGAAGGGAAACTGTCTCGGAAGACATACAGTATGCCGCTCAATACGGGATCACATCTGGAAAAATGAGTCACAGTGACTCAACCTTCAAAGCCGAGATAGTTTACAGTTTATGGATTCAAAGTTATGGCAACCAGTCGACATTGTAATAGAGAAATGTGTACAAATCGCCTACCAGCTGCAAACCTGAACTGAAAAAAAACTGAACTCCAAGGACAAACATGAACAATTTTGGCATGCCGTAATACATTTCACAACCATAACTCTGCTCCACAGGCAAGCACATCAACAGAAACGTTGACCAAGAACTGGGCCACAGGTGCAGTAGTGTTTGTTGCCAGCCTGCAAGTAGGATCTGTTCAACAGTAAGCATGCATAGATACTTCATCAACACAGGGTGGAGCCCTTAGTACAGCCGTTCCCAAACTGGGGGATCGGGACCCGAGTATGTGTGTGTGTGTGTGTGTGAGAGAGAGAGAGAGAGAGAGATGGAGGTAACGCAGGAGGGTTGCAGAGAGGAGGGACTATTTACATAAACCTTGAATATGTGCTTTCATATAATATTAAAAAATCAATAAATTGTTCGTAATAGGTGAGGGGTCGCGAATATATGTAATTCTTAGGTCCAAAAGGGGGAGGTCCCAGCGAAAAAAGTTTGGGAACAGCTGCCTTACTCCTTGAAAAAGGTGAGGACGTGAAGTGTGGTCCCACCAGGCAATAAATTGTTCGTAATAGGTGAGGGGTCGCGAATATAGGTGAGGACGTGAAGTGTGGTCCCACCAGGCAATAAGCTACCCATCACTAGGCTGTGTGCGTGCGTGCGTGTGTGCGTGCGTGCGTGATGATGATGATGATGATGAACTGTGTGCCAGGTGCAACCACATTCCAGTGTGATGAGTGAGCTACCTTCTCAGGGCCCTCCTCATCGATCACTTCAAAGCCGCCGTCCTCCCTCAGGTGGTACACCGCTGGCTTGTACAGCTCTGAAGAAACAAATCCAGATCACACAAGGGAAATGATAAAGAGTCGGAATACTGTTTGAGGTCACGACTCACATCCAATAGAGAGGTGGTGCCGTAAAACAGCAAATGGGTTAACCATGTACACTGTTCACAAAAACCTTGGGATATGTCTTTCAGGTGAGATGTAAGGATGAGCATTGAGCGTAAAAAATCCTCATCCTTAACCTAATCTTAAAGCACAGCCACAGAATGTCAGTGGGGATCCTACAATGACTAATACCCTGGGCAATGCCCCCTCCAGCGCAGCACCCACAAACAATTTTTTTTCTGCAAAATCAGCAAAAAAAAACGCTGCTGCTAAAAACTGCTAATTCCATGTTGTTATTGCAATAGCGTAGTGTTTAAGTATCGTGTTAATAGCGCTAATGGGAGATTTCCACAATGTCCTCGGGGCAGGGTTTTGAAATGATGCCAGCCCGGTCGGCCTGCCCCCGGTACCGGTTACTGTATGTAACTTTCTATATTTTTTCAACTTTATTTATACAGGACAGTTAAGAGTGGGACAGGAAGCGTGTGGGAGAGAGAGACAGGGATGGATCGGAAAATGACCTCGAATCGGGAATCGAACCTGGGTCCCCCCGCGTAGCAGCCTAGTGCTCAGCCGATTAAGCCACGGCTGGGCCAAAACTTCACTTTCAACTAACCCACTTTCTCATGTTTCACTGAAAGTCAACGCTTGAGCTTGAAGTAAAGTGTGTGAAGCAGCAGACAGCAAGTTACCGTAAGGGATGAATGGGCGGTCTGACGGAGGCAGGAGGATGAAGTGCTTCTCTCCTGACACCACGCAGTAGAGGTTCTCATAGTGGTCTTTGTGCACTGCAACACGTCATGTCAACAATAAGGTTATCGTCACACTGCAGACAAATGGCCAGCTGGTTCAAAAGTGAAACATGAACTAGATTGTTTTGTGACATATTACCACATGTCATGGTCTTCAACAACCAGACGTGTGTGTGTGTGTGTATATGTCGTGCAGACAAAAGAGCTAGAAGCTATATGACTCACTTGAGGTGACAGCACGGGACTCTCCCAACCAGAAATTGACGGCGTCAGGCAACTTCCCTGAAACATTAGAGTGCCCACCAAACATTAGAGAGACCTCTACTGATTTAAAATAATTTTCAAGAGCTGAAAACCCTCGGGATCTGCCCCACAGACAGAAAGCACACAAGCCTGCATTCACAACGCACAAAGGTTATCATGCCAAATATTAATTGCCATTCAAATCACAGAGAAGAACAAATGCAATCAACAATGAGCCACGTTTTCACCTTTCATACCAGCCTGCCTTCCAGGCTTAAAGTAACAGTAAAATATTGACTACAACGTGTTCATTTCAGTAGGGTTTTTTTTTCAAGGTGAATGGTACTTCTGTTTCGTCTCGCCATCCTTTATGTACTATAAATTCTCTCTGCAAGGTTGGAGGACTGGGCCCTCTCTATACAGTATAGGTCAAAATCAGGTGCCTTTCTGCTTCCAACCAGTAGAGAAACCAGAGCCAAAAAAAAAATCCTTAGTGTTGCTTTAATTTTCCATAAGAACTCACCGAGTGCTTCACTCATCCAGGGGATGTGTGGCTCTACATCGTCCGTAAGCTCTGGCAGCTCCTCTGTGAGGTTGGAGCACTGCTTCTGGACGTAGAACACCCCGCTGCTCTCCACCTTGCCCTCGATCACATCCAGCAGTGAGGAGAATGTCATGCGCCTCTCCTCAGGCATGACGAAGCGATCGCCGTACACCGCATCGGCGTATCCATTGGGGGTGACTGCCACACTTATTACCTTGGAGCCCACAGCTTCCCTGTTGATGATGAGGTCAAATGGGTCAGACTGGTGGTGGTCATCATGAGCACTGACACAAGATGCTGATCCTCTTCAGTTGAAAGAGGATGGTGGATCATCTTCAACAAATAACTTGGTGGTGACATTGGTGAAACTGTGTACATAATGGTTTGATGGTGTCCTTGGAAATGTCTGGTATAAATAAAGACCATTCAAACAGGTGTGTTGTACTGTTCTGCTTATGAATGAACAATTATGTGAGAGGTGGAAAAGCCTTTAGTGTGTTTATATCCAGTGTTTATAGTGTCAGTGTTTATAACATGTCTGTGGTTGTATGATTCATTTACCTGAGGTATTGGGGATTCCACTTTGACAGGGCGGGCCAGTGATCGAATGCATTGCGGATGATGCATGGTTTGTTGGGGCCAATCCACTCGCGATAAAACTGCAGTGGAGTTGGGGGCTTCTCCAAATATGGCACAGTGTCATTGAGATACAGCTCTAGTTGGATTAAAGAAGCATGCATTACAATGGCTCACGATAATGATTTTAGAGGTTGCATTCACTGGCTTGTGTGTGTTTCTGCGACAGCTTTATTCGTGGACCACTGCAATTTATCGTGGCATGTAATTGCAATTATTACAAATATTACAGTAAAATAGTGTCTCCACTGACACCCCCCCCCCCCCCCTCAACACCCCACCCACCCACACATATTACAATTATGTAATGCAGTAAGAGTTCTCTTGTAAGCTACACACCTTTGTTTGTCTGTTTCACCACAACATGCAGTAGGTCTCAACAAAGCTATAATGCAGGCGCCAACTGGCCAGCTAGTATTACCTAAACAGAATCCATGATATTCTGCTTAGTGTTCAAATATGATACTCCAAATGAAGACCCAGTGTTAGCCACTAACCTCGAGCCTCCACGGGAAAGTCTCTGATACAGTTCTTTACGTGGTCAATACTGTTCTCCATGGCACAATAGTCAACACAAACATTCTTAAGTGAAAGAGAAAACAGTATATCAACGTTTAATGGAAAAACCTGACGAACATAATATGCTACATTGACAGATCAGTCTGTTGACAGAACTGCATGCGCAGCGCTACTTCTACTACTTCTCATGCTCCTAGAAAATCTGCTCAAGTCTTTTTGGAATGTCTCCCTCTATTGGTTGGAGACTGAAAGTATACTCCGCATCTTGAGTTATTTTGGTAGTTTATTGTACTGTATAAGTTTATTTCCAATCTTTTGCTAATAGGCCTACGTCGGCGTTAGTTCAACACAAATAACTCTTTCGTCCATGCCTCGACAATGCAGAGTTTTACGCATACTTTTACGCGTACAACCCACAGCTCACACTAATTGGCTGCCGCTGCCAATTAACCTGAAACCCCGGAAAACATGCTGATTGATGTACCAGTACACTCCATAACGAAATCAATGCGCGCATGGATGAAGAGTCGACAATGGAGGGCTTCTTTCAGGAGTCTGTTAATGTAAGTAGCGTAGGCACAATAATGATATGCCTGTGTGTGAAAAGCAAATAATACACAATAATGGAGAAATTTGAATATTAGGCCTACTGTTGACTACATAGGTCTGTTTTCAGCTTGCCTGTTGTAACAGTATGAACAGATCTATTTTTCTGACCTTTTTTTTATTTAGATGTAGGTTACTGTGCACTTTCACTACCCAGTGAGAGACATTGACAGACATTCAAAACATTGAAAGTCTCATATTTAGCCTAATTTGTACAAGACCAAGCATCTGACCATGCACACACCATTTCATGGTTGTCCGTGTTAATGTTTTAAGATCACTCCAGTTGTTACATACATGTTCTATTTTCCTTCCCATTACTTCGTCCCACCCATCCCATCTTGACTTCAGGACCCCACTGATTACCTGTTCGAGGGGGACTTGGGCTTGCAGGCCCCTCTGCAGCTCCAGGACCCCTCCTTCCTCAACATGGGCGGTGGTGGGCGGCAGGACAGCAGCAATCTCACTGAGGACCTGGACCTCAGCTTCCTACCAGACGAGCTCAGCACACAGGACGAACCAGCGCAGGATTCACAGCAACAGCAGGACCCGGCTTCATCATCTCAACATGAGCAGAGCCAGAACGACAGCGGCGTCTTCACAGAGGGCACACCGGTGTCTGCGGAGGGGGCATCACAGGCCATGGCTGCTGGGCAGACCTATGACGGCACGTCGGCGGCACCTCAGTTCTACCCCATGACCCCCATGACGCCCATGACACCCGTCACGCCTCTGACCGAGGCCAGCAATATTGTCCCCATGCTACAGTGCGTCACCTTGAGTACCCCCACCCCCCCAGTCCCCCTCCCATAGCAGCAAAAAGTTAAAATTGAAATATAAATGTCTGCACACTTAAGGTCTTTGAGGCTGTAAGCTTAGCAATTTTGAGAGCAATTTTGAAGCTGCCGCCTTTTGAGTCATGGATGCAGTGTAACCCCTAGCAGCACACAGCATTCTAGCAGCAAAGTTAAAAAAAGATAATACAGAAAATACAGTTATATCATTGTACATGAATATAGTAAGTAACCCTTAATAGTTAGCTATTATTGATTGTCACGAATGTGGACAATGAAAACATCTCAACATGTGTGAACAGGAACATTGTATCAACAGTCAATCTGCACTGCCGCCTTGACCTGAAGTACATCGCCCTGCAGGCCAGGAATGCTGAATATAACCCAAAGGTATGTGCGCCATCATCATATTCATCCACCACACTTTTATTTGACTTCACAGACCAGACACAGACTTCAGTGTGGCCTTCCACTGCACAGATGTGTTAATTAATCTGATAGGCTTTTTAAAAAGAGTACTGTAATATACCTATCCCAAAGTACTGTAAATTAAGGCTATAAGTACCCTACACATTGCTTGCTTTTGATGTCGTTTTAGATATTTAGCAATGATTTCTGACTGCCCAGAGTGCCTGTTTTTTGTTTGTTTTTGTAGCGATTTGCTGCGGTCATCATGCGGATCAGGGAGCCCAGGACAACAGCACTCATCTTCAGCTCTGGAAAGATGGTCTGCACAGGAGCCAAAAGGTCAGAACCTGTTTTTGGATAATCCCACAGAGTGTGTGAGGTGTGCTCTTATAAGAGGATAAGAAGATATTTTACATTCTACTAAGACATGATGACATAATGTGTTATCTCTGGTGTAACTTTTTAAAATCATGATGGATTTTAGTTCAGTCTGTGAAAGAAAATTCACAGGAAGGTTAGAGAAGAGTGTTGGTGGAGAAAAAAGCAGCAGGACTGTGTACAGTTAGGAAAGAGTTAGAGTGCGGAGTCTGCACATTTGAAATCCTTTTTTGTGTTTTATTCCATGGCAGAACTACTTTTCGACCAGGTTGAAACACGAAAAAAGGATTTCAAGTGTGCCGACTCCTCACTCAAAAGCTTGGATCACCTACACCTTATCCTGGGATATCTTATCTCGATTATAGGACTAAATGATAAACATTTCGTGACCTCTGCTAACTCAGTCAGTTTCTAAGAACACAGTTTGTGTATGCTACATTGTGTAGGCCTATGTAATCCGCAGAAAATTTCAAATAGGTGATAAGATGTAAGATGGCATGACTGTAGAGTCTCACTCTAGTTTACACAAATTTTGCACATTTGCATAAGCCTTTGGAGCAGTATTTCTACAGTATGTACATAAAGATGTCCTCGTCATACTATATATGGCATTGGACTATGTGTGTGTAACCCTCATGTGCATCCCCATCAGCATCATCTCTCTCTTTCTCTTGGCTGTGTTTTTTTGTTCCAAAACAGTGAAGAGCAGTCCAGGCTGGCTGCCCGCAAGTATGCGCGTGTGGTGCAGAAGCTGGGCTTCCCCGCCAGATTCCTGGAATTCAAGATCCAGAACATGGTGGGCAGCTGTGATGTTCTCTTCCCCATCCGCCTGGAAGGCCTTGTGCTTACCCACAGACAGTTCTGCAGGTAAACAGCTGTCTGGGAAGTCTTGATGTATGATGGGTCAGTAATGCTACAGTATTGAGACTTGTTTATTTTTTCGAATGCACTGCTGCTGAAAAGCACAGTTTTTTATGTTGTGTGGGCCTCATGATTTGTGCTTGTGTGCTGTAATGTGCAAACGTGAAATTAGGGCCTTGGCTTCCTGCCTCGTGGTCTGAATGCCCTTGTCCCTATAGACTCGAAGTTCATGATTCAAATGTTGATGGACTGATTACATGGGCTGTGTTCACAAAGACTGAGGGTCCATCCGAAAGTCCCGGCTGCCTTGCTATGTAGCTGGCAAAAAATAACGAAATGCATATGTAGTAAATTCTCATATTTGCTGCATACAAACGATGGTTACTTCGCTATACCAGAATCTATCCAGCCATTGGTCATTAGAGCCATCAGGGGCGTTCAGAGGTTATGTAATAATAATAATAATAATAATAATAATAATAATAATAATAATAATACATTTCATTTTAAGTGCCTTTCAAGATACCCAAGGTCACTTTACAATTAAAACAGATAGATAACAGTCAAAAAAGTACAACAAAGCATCAATTAAAAATAGGAGAATAATTAAAATGTAAAATACGTTTACTATACTATTTTTACTTTAATTATTGTAAGTTGAAGTGCCTGTCAGTGGGATTGAAATGCAATAGTGAAGAGGTGCGTCTTAAGCTTTGATTTAAAAGCAGACCGTGTTGAACACTGACAAAGTGACGGCGGAAGTGAGTTCCATAGCTTGGGGCCAACAACACTGAAAGCCCTGTCGCCCATGGTGCACAGGTGTGTGGAGGGAATGGTAAAGAGGAGTGTGTCCGTGGAGCGTAGTGTGCGGGTGGGATTGTATGGGGTGAATGATGGTGCTGTATGTCCGATTTGTGTTTACTAGTGGCTGGCTTTCTACATAGAAACTACTGGCAGGAGTGCTAAGATGGCAGTGCCTACCACAGGTTTCGGATGCAGCCTGAGACTGTTAAAATGAGTAGAGTCACTTTAATATGGACCCTATCCCTCTTGTTCTTTGTAAACCTGGGGTCACCAATGTGCAACCTGGAGCACAAGAGCCTCCTAGAGCTTGTGAGGCGCCTTTGAGGAATGAGGAAAAATGTTGGTAATAATAACTGAAGTTATTATTATTATTATTTTTAAAATCTTGTTTAAATACAACATTAGGCATATCCCTTAATAAAACATTATAACATGATTAATGAAAAGCAAACCATCCTAAAATCCTATTGCCATTTTGTAAGGAATGTCAACACTTATGGGCTACTCTTCAAAATAAGCTACCTTTCTCATCCTTCCATGTAGTCCTCTGTCCCAGACAGGTTGGTGACCCCTGCAGTAAACTACACAGTATGTGGCTAACTGTTCTCATATTTGCTCTTGCAGCTATGAACCAGAGCTCTTCCCTGGTTTGATCTACAGAATGGTACAGCCACGCATCGTGCTTTTGATTTTTGTATCAGGGAAAGTGGTACTGACAGGTGGGCCTGAAAACAAAATGCTTTTTGTTAATCTGCAATATGTCATTATAGCTGAACTCTGGATTAACTTGATCACAGGGACAGGGACTGTGTTTTCTAACGACCTTGTGTCTGTTGCAGGGGCCAAAGAACGAAGTGAGATTTATGAGGCCTTTGAGAACATCTACCCAATACTGAGGGGTTTCAAAAAAGTCTGAAGACTGTTTGTACTGTGAAGAGGTTCGATCTCATGTCTTCCATAGCCTACTTCAGAAGCTTCACTTGAAGAATTGTTTCTGTTTGTTTTTACTGATGTTTGAAAAGTGTATAGGCCTAAGTGTCTTATTTGGAACTGCCATAATGTTATCAAAATATTGTTTTGTGATTTACATGTTCGTTTGTTTACTTTTTTTGTATGTGCGTACTGCTTTGTCATATTACAACTTTTCTGAAAGGTAGGCAAATAAACAACCAAATAAATCAGATAAATGTGATTGATGTTGATTGAGCAATATAGGCCTGCTGCACGGTTCTGAATGTCTATGCATCTATTCGAAATATATTTCGCATCAAGCAGCTTCTGCTCAGTTGACAGCTTTGCATGGCTGTTATTGGTGGGGAGCAAATATTACGTAACTGGGCAGTACCCCCTTGTACTTGACGCTTCGTTTGTGCACGTGACCACACAGACACAAACAAAGTGAGTCACGTGGTTCGCGGGAGGTAAAGCTGAACAGTGACTAATTTTCTGACCTGCTTATCGAACTGGCTGTGGATCCAGCCTAAATTTTTAATCTCCAACAATGCAGGGAGATGACTTCGAGTCTTTTCAGGACCCACGTCAGAGATAAACGCCGGGTCAATGGCATCTCCCCTATCAGAAAAAGAAGTCGGAGCAGTCGGCCCTGTTGATGGGACTGTAGGGGGACTGCCCGGGGCCCGACTACCTCCTCGGCCGCATCACCCCTCTTCGACTACTGCTTTGTCGCCTGGATCTCTGATGGTTGAATCTGTGGACGATGCCGAGGGTCTTTATGTTGCAGTTGAGCGGTGTCCTCTCTGTAACACTGCTAGGCGCAGACTGACCTGTGCCCGATGCATCCAGAGTGGCGATTTTGTTTACTTTGACGGGAGGAACCCCGAACGGTTGGTGTGGTTATTTGTATTGTTTACACTACGTTTTAATATATATGTGTCAAGTAAATGGGGTGACATGTCTGAGAAATCGAGCAATCTCACATCAGAGTTCTTATAAACAGTCGTAGCTATGTGTTAGCGTGCTAAGAGTAGCTTGTTTGGACAGTGTTTACAACAAAGGATACATGACTAGCAAACAGCGTTGGCTAAGCTAACATTTCCCCATACCCTGCAGTTTTCCACGTTTGGTGGTTTAAATGTTACATCTGATTTACCGTAATTCACCACACACCACACAGACACCAAGTAAATCAGTTTGACATTCTGTGAAGTGAAAGTTGACAAGTCATCTGGCTAGCAGCAATAGCTCAACGTAAGACAAGTTAGCTGTCTTGTTGAAGAACTGTCACAGGAGGTACACGAGACTGGTTGAGTTACATTTTCAGCCTGACAAAAGAGCTGTTTTTATTTAGAAATGATCGGTGTATATATATGACTAATGTATAATGTTGACATTGTGCTAAGGGAGCGGGAAGTTGTTGTACATGATGTACTTGTGTTCTGGAGTTTGGACTCGTCTGAAACCAAAGACTCAAACTAGGCCAGTATGTTATGCATGCCATGAGTGTTTTCGCCAAACTGAGTCACCCTTGGCGGTGCTGTGTTGTGTTTCTGTTGAGCTTGCCTTGTACCGGTGGTTGTACTGTACATTAACTCTATATTGTTTGACTGCAGTTACAAAGAGAAGTCGGAGAAACTAAAAGCGCTGAAAGATGAAAAGGAAAGCCTTCAACAACGGTAATTGGCCACCTCTGTTGTCATCAACGAATATGAAGCCTGGGGGCAACATACTCATTTCAAGTGACTTTTTCTTTGCTTTACTCCTCTCTCAGAGTTATCCAAGCCATGGAGAAGAAGATTCAGACAGACCAGCTAGTAAGAGAACATTCAAACAGCTTCTATTGACCTTCACTCAATGTGAACCTGAATGAATGCCCATAATCTCCCATATAGGGTAGTTGTTGGTAACTGAATCATACTCAGACCATATCAGCAACTGCTATAACTTAAAGTACTGTACTCTCTCTGTGTGCTTCAGAAATGGAAGATAATGTCCTGCAAGATGAAGATCGAACAACTGAAAGAGGCTATTTCCAATGGGAATGAGGAAGTCAAGAGTGGTATGATTGTTTTCTACTTGAATACCAACCACATCTCTGCCTGCCTATCTTGCCCTGGCATCAGTATTACTCATTTGATTATGTGTTGCATAACAATTAGGTGAAGTGTTTCTCAAGGGGTTGGCCCACTATTGCCTAACTATTATCCACTGTACAGGAAATGTGGAGGCAAGTGGACTATTCTGGGATCCTACTCCTCCAGCATACACACGGGAGCATATTTTTGAATCAAATTGCATTTTAAGACTTTCAACCATACTCTCTGGAGGCTGGCGTAATCAAGGGCTATATTGCCGGTTTGAATGTGTATGTCCTGTATTTGTTGTGGTTAATGACAGTTTTTAAACAGACAAGAAAAAAAAAACCTCCTACACACTGTCTTTTCCACAGGCTATGGGCAGTGTGCTGGAGTGCATTTTTGTTCCCTTTAAATTAGACTACGGGCACGGGCATGTAAGATCAGCTCTCTCTCTCTCTCGTGTGGTAGGTAAGGACCTGCTGGTTCGTTCTCAGGAGGAGAGCCAGCGTCTGCAGCGGCGGGCCACCCGGCACCAGGAGAAGCGGGACAAGATCGAACGGCACAACCGGCGGCTGGCCGAGCTGCTGGAGCGGCGGGGGCGCGAGGTGCAGACACGCCTGGAGACGCTGGCCGACGTGCGCCGCGGACACATCCTGGAGCTCGTCACGCACATCTTCACCATGCAGGAGGAGAAACAAGGCAGCAGGTGGGGATGGAGAAGGACACACATACACACACACCTTTGCTACGCAGGGGCGTGAGTGAGGAGTGAGGTGAAACACACACACACACACACACAAATATACATTTTCAACATGCAGGAGGAGAAGCAAGACCGCCGGTGGGGATGGAGAAGGACACACACACACACACACACACACACACACACACACACACACACACACACCTTCAACATGCAGGAGGAGAGGCAAGACAGTAGGTGGGGATGGAAGAGGACAAACGCACACACACACACCGTGGAGTAAGTGAGGAAGGAGGGAGGTGAAGCGCACGTTCGCACGCACACAAACACACACACACACGCACACACACACACACACACACACACACGCACCTTCAATGTGCTGTTGGAGAAGCAAGGAAGCAGGTGAGAAGGACAAACTCGCTCACTCACTCATGCTTAGTAAGAATTGGCATAGAAAGTGTGGATGTTATTCGTATACAGGCTACCCATTACTGGCACTTGCAAATGCTTTGCATTCACACAATACATGTGGTAGACTCATTTACTTCCTGAGCCTCTGTCTCCACTAAAAAAAATCACGACATGAGTAATGTCTGAACAAAAAAAGGAGACAATCGGCACTCTTCAAGTCTTTTTTGTGCAAAGCTTTTCTGAACTTGCAAGCTTTTGGTGCTAGACCTTCATTTTTGTTCAGATAATTCTACTGAATCCTGCACCTTCAACAAAACAAATGAGCGGTGAAAACATGAACACGTTCACATGAACAGTAATGTGAAAAAAATGGAAAAGAAATCATGAAGGGCTCAGATCATCAATTCATCAATTTCTCTTCTCTTCCCCAGAGACCCCGCAGATGTGGTGGCGGAGTGTGACCCTGCGCTGACGTCCAGCACGGTGAGTGAGCTGGCTGAGGCGCGGCGGACCACCTACCTGTCGGGCCGCTGGATCTGGGACGACCAGAACGGGGAGACCAGCATCAGCATCACCGGCCCCCACGTCACGCTGCCCAGCAACGGGGACTGCTCCCCCTACTACAGCTGGGTGGAGGAGAAGAGCACCACACAAGGCCCAGGTACACACTTACAATACAATTACAATACAATTCACTAAGTCGACGACATCCACTATTGACGTGGGGGAAAACGCAAAGGAGGCACCATTGAAAAGACAGGACAGTGTGAGAGGAGCTAGGAAATGGGCTGGGCTAGGGCTGGGAAATGACGCCGGCCGGACTGGAACTGGTGTCCCCATGGGCATGCAAGCCCAAATGTGGGGCGGCTTAGCGTGCTGCGCCATAGTGCCCCGCTACTTGTAACATTCTTGTCTCTTGCTGTACAGTAGAACATGGTGGTGAGGTAGAGGTAAAGTATTCTTAAACTCCTACTTTATTTACACTTTTCACGTGACATTGCGTTGTTGTGAGCACCACCATTTTAACATGGGGTGGGGTGAGGGGGGGAGACTTTCAGCTAGCACATGTTCTGCATAGCAGACATGTGATATTGATGACACTGTGAATTCACTACAAAACGATATCTACAGCTGAGTGGAGGAGCACCCTGGCTGAGAATGAGTCCCAATTTCCCTCTGCATTGCATTGCACTGCTAGCTTGGGCCACTTATTGGGCTGTTCCCTTGCATGGGTGAGGCCTAGATACAATTTCATTGTTTAATTCAGGGGTGCCCAACCAGTCGATCGCGAGCTACCAGTCGATCTCGAGGGGAGTGGCAGTCGATCGCGAGACATGTAATGTGACGGGGAAAATATTGTCTTTCAAAAGTAGGCTATGTAGCAAGCTGCTGGTACTGTATTGGTTAGATAATTAGTCCCACGGTAACACAGAATGAGGGGAAAGCATTAGGAAGTGACCGTCAGGGTATTGCAGTTGATTCATGTGTGCACACATGTAAGATTGGGTCAGTAACAGAACATGTGCGCAACGATGCGTTATGACGCGGCGATGTGCGAGAATCTTCTTCCAAATCGCTAGTCGCGATGTTAGTTGCTGACATGTATGGAATTCACTTCAATTTGTGCTGTTTCTTGCTCCAGTTGTGGACAAAACGATTGGCCAAACTCACAATAGAAAGCCTTTGCTGTGCTACTGTCCCAGAGAGCTGAAAAAAACCTTCATAGAAGTCATTCTTAACAGGAGTGTTAACCAATCCAATGAGTTCTCTCTCTCTCCCTCTCTCTCTCTCTCCCTCTCTCTCTCTCTCTCTCTCTCTCTCTCTCTCTCTCTCATAGTAAAGTGAACTTAACTAGCCTACTATTTACCCATAACAAATGGTGAATTTCTGAGCCCTTTTTAATTTGTACCACTGAAGGCATGATGCTTCATCATATTTTAGAAATAGGGCCTTTGTGCCTACATATGCATTTTATATACCAAATGTTTATCATTTTGAAATTGTTTCAGTTGTTTATGACTTTTGTCTTTTATTTTTGACTGCAATTATCTTTGCATACTATCAGTGCTGCAATTGCTTTGTAAACATAGACTATTCAACACACTTTAAAAATACACTGAAAAGATACGGCCATAGTAGCCTACTAAAAACATTTTGTTCATAATAATGGTGATTAATAAATGGTGATCTTAAATTTTCACACCGACATCCTTAAATTTGACTTGGTAGATCACGGCAGACCATCAACTTCAAAAGTAGATCTCGGTTAAAAAAAGGTTGGGCACCCCTGGTTTAATTCCTGTAAAGTTCTGTGTTGGGCTCTGTCCCAGTAACATTGGGACTTTCCCAGAAATACTTTCGATAATATTTACTTTCACATTAATTAAGGCTAATTAGCGGCTAGCTGGACCCATACGATTCAATGATAATTGCTAGCTTGTAACTAGAAGTAAGTGAACTGCATTAGAAGTAGCATCAACAGGGTAAGAGAACAGAAGAAAGATAACACTCAGGTATTTAACTGAAAGAGAGGTGTAAAATGAGGAATGGTGCCGTAACGCTTTAAGCCCTGCTACATTTGCCAACAACCTTTCCACCCGTACCACAAATAAGCATTGACATGGAATATTATTAAGAAGGAAATTAAATCATTGTAAGACCAGGTCACAACACACATTTCCATTCACAGTGTGAAGCTCAAAATCCATAGTGGCCACTATTCTGGTGGGTGGGAAGGAAACCTGATGTAATCAGTGAATCACAACTGAAACAAAAGTGATTCACGTGTATTAGAGAGAGGAAGGAAACATTTCTGGCATGCAAGACCTCCAGATCTTAGATAATGTGGCGAAACATCTCTTCAAACGCCAAGTTTTGAAAAGGTGAGGTGAAGGCATTGTTGCATTTTACATGCCTTGTGGCTTAGTAAATAAACGCTATGAGGGGGTATTTGGTCATTTAGGGGTTTTACAATAGGTCAAGTAGTTTAACACTTCGGGGAAGGGAAGAGGTTCTTTTGTGTGTGTGTTGTGCAGTGTATTTCCTAGCAACAAATGGCCTTCAGCAGGTTTGTACTAGGGATGCAAATGATTAATCGATTAATCAACTTAAATCGATCAATGCGTTAATCGACTAAAAAACATTAATCGCAATTAATCAACAATTCAACTGACAAGACACCCAGGTGAAATGGGCACGTGAAGAGTGTGAATAGTGGGAATATTTAAATCACTTTTGGATTAAAGAATTGAAATAGAATTAACTGAAATGTGGTATATTATCTCAATTTTTAATTAACATTTTTAGATTTAGTAGATTTTTTTTAGAGAAACGTCAACATTTCTGGGCGAAAGTCGATCGATAAGGCTATCACCTAATGATTAATGAATGAATCGATAATTTGCATCCCTTGTTTGTACACTTAGCCAGTACACTTGTCTCCAGATTAATCTGTCACCAACAGCTATTGTGGCCATTGCTGTGTAAAATGAAGCCAGTTACATAACACACATCAGGCAGGTTTGATTTGCCTAGAGCAAGGAAATAATTACACAGTTAACATTTTCTTTTGTTAATTATCTTCCCAATGCAATATTATGGAAACGTCTGTATTTTTTATTCCCCAAGTCGTTTCTATGGTTTGCCAACTTATAAAAGAGAGGAGGGCATGTCTGAGTTCTGTATATTGACAATAATGGACATAGAAAGCAAATGGTAGTTTCATATCTGTAATATGATGTCATTCTATCCCTTACCCTAGAGACGAGCCACATCAACCGAGCCTACACAATCAATAATCATTTCCATTTCCAAACTGTAGGCAGACCATGGTGTAAAACAATTTATTCTTGCTGTAATATTTCTGTGATAACGGGTTGAAATATTTGATATGAATGAAAATGCTGAAATGTTTTAGTGTATCTTATATGCGGTTTCTTTCTTCACTGCCTACAGAGTTGGACCATATCAACCCAGCCCACACCATCAGCGCTGCGCTCTGCTATGCCACCCAGCTCGCCAACATCCTCTCACACATCCTGGACGTCAACCTGCCCAAGAAACTGTGCAATAGGTCAGTTGGAGAACTTGATTGCAATGCGTGTTTGTGTGCTTCGGCCACCATTTTCTGTGCAATTCCATTGCTGTTTACAATTGACAGACGATGAATGACTAGTGTGTCACCATTTCTTTTTTTTGTTCTTGTGTTCAGTGAGTTCTGTGGGGACAACTTGAGTCGCTACAGGTTCACCCGCGCACTCACCAAGCTCAACACCAACATCCTGCACCTCTGCTTCTCACAGGTACTGTATTCACATGGCCCTGTATTCACAAACAGCTGATTGATGGCTGTAAACACAGATCACATACAAAACAAACATGCATTTATGTTTCCATGCAACAATGTAATGCAGAGAAACTGGACAGTCTCATGATGTACAATATGTTTATAAGGGTTTATAAGGAATATTCTTTGAAGTTCAACTGCAAACTGTCGCTCTAGTCACTCAAATTGCCTCTAGTCGCCCAAATTGCCTCTAGTCGCCCAAATTGCTTTTGTCTCTTGTCGCCAGCTCCTCCATACAAAGTCAATCACTTCCGTTGCCGGTGTCTCTCTAGTCGCAGCGGTTCCCAAACTTTTTTCCCTGCGCACCCCCTTTCACATTTCAATGTGGTTCGCGCATCCCCTAAGCGAATGTTGCTCCACCGCACATTTTGGGTAATCCTGATTTCGAATCAGACGTTTTTTTCTGCCATCATTACAATGGAACTTATTGCATGCCAAGTCTATGAGTTATAAATTACACTTTCAATTCATCAAACAATTAAAACTGCCTGACGTTCATTAATTCTTGAAAAAAAACATGCATATCCACCATTGCCCTATTCAGCTCGCGCACCCCCTAGTGACAGGCCACGCACCCCCAGGGGTGCACGCACCACAGTTTGGGAAACCCTGGCTTATGGTGTATTCGTGCCATTACTGCACATCTCCTCTGTTAAAGGTATTAATCCTAAGTACAAGTATTTGGTGTTATCATCTCTTTCCCTTTCTTTCTCTCTCTCTCTCTCTCTCTCTCTCTCTCTCTCTCTCTCTCTCTCTCTCTCTCTCTCTCTCTCTCTCTCCCTCTCTCGCCCTTGCTTTCTCTTTCAGCATGTGGAGAGTGATCTCCTGCACCCCCATCACACCTTGAGGAACATCATGTTTCTGGTCTCCCAAGAAAACAAGAACCTTGGAAGGTGAGAAAATGTACTCCAGACACCCGACATGCTGACAAAAGCGTCTGATACATTTTTTTTACATACTATTTCATATGACATTCTTTCATGATATCCTTTTGCCTTAATCATTTTTCTGAGACACAAACATTTTTTAAAAATCATAGATTCTATGTTCTATGGCTTAAGAAGATGCAGCCCTCATGTACAACTTGTAGCCATATCCCTGGGATATATTGCAGCTCTTCAACCACTTAGTGTAGTTAATTAGTAAAATAAATAAAAATGGTTGGCATGAAGTGCACCAGGGGGTTTGCCATATGTGATAAATGTGTATGGTCTCTGAATTTAGGTTGAGGAGATGAGCTGCATCTCCTGTTGTATTTATAGTAATTCAGTAGAGACCATCTTTTGCACTCTACCAAAAAAACAAGGCTACCATGCTAGGACAGAACACTGCAATTAGTTGTGAGGTTCATCAAATCTTATTTATATCTTCAACCAAGACATAAAGGTGCCAAAAGAATATAGTTCTAAAGTCAAATTTACCAATCTGTTGGAGGCCAGTGTTCTATATACTGTAGTTATCAATACATGTATCTGTATATGTTCTGTATCCTCCAGGACCGGTCCGTTTGAGGCCAGCGCGGACCTGGAGGAGTCTATGGAGTTTGTGGAGCCGGAAGCGTCGGGGCCGGCGGAGGAGAGCGGGGACGAGGCACCCAGCGACGAGGAGACAGACCTGGGCACCGACTGGGAGACGGTTCCCAGCCCGCGCTTCTGCGACATCCCCTCCCAGCCCATGGACCTGTCCCAGAGCACCGCCATGCAGGCCTCCCAGCCAGCAGGTGCCGCCGCCGGGGGAATGATCTCCTCTGCTGCCGCCTCCGTCACCTCATGGTTCCGCGCCTACACCGGCCAGCGCTGAACACACACTCTCAACGTACTTCACATGTATATGCAGCACACTGATCAGAGATTTAAAATCCTGGGTTCAGAAGGAAAAGATACTACCACTAATTTGGAATACTCCAGCCAGTGGTGAACGCATGTACACACACACACACACACACACACACACACACACACACACACACACACACACACACACACACACACACACACACACACACACACACACACACACGTTTCCGAAAGTAAATGTTACAAACTACTAGTAATTTGGTTCTACTTGCTCCATAACAGCTGATCTTAGTGAGTACCCCACACAAAAAGTTACTTGTGGCAAGAGATTGAAGTTACTTACATGCCAAGAGTTTTTTACTTTCTGAACCCGGGACTTACATACAGGCATACACAGCCAAGAGTCACAGCTGATGCTGTTGCTATGCAAACTAAATTGGAAGAAAAATACTGAACCCCCCCCCCAAAAAAAAACCCACACACACACACACACACACACACACACACACACACACACACACACACACACACACACACACACACACACACACACACACACACACTGTTGCTGTTGCAATCTTTTGTCGGTCAGTCATTAAGTCTGGCCCTCTGTTTTCTTCCTCCACTCTGTGAGCTTGCATGTTGGTAGGAAGAATCGACACAGGCCAAACAAACAAAAAGGGATGAGTTGTGTTTTGTTTTTTTGCTTTTTTAAATCTTAGGCCGCATGTCTATGTGTGATGAGACTGACAAAGACTCTGGGTTTTGTTTATAAGTAAATTGTGTACGAATTGTTTTTGTATGGTTTTCTTTTTTGCTGTCAAAACACAGACTTGGATGGTTCCAGACACATTTTTTTTCCAGTGGAGTAAAGAAGAAAACTGCATCTGCTGTGTAAAAGAAACGCAAAGGAATGAACGAAAGAGAAGAGACTTCATGCTCTAGATGCAGAGAAGCCTGTATGGGGGAGACTGGACACCCCCCACCCCCTCCCTCAAGAGATCTCTGCACTCGGTTTCTTCACCTCACAGTAGTGGTTAGCCCTCATTTCCACTCTCCAGTTTCCGTGTAAGCTGACCTCCTAATCCTTTTGTCTGCAGCCAATGCAGAGACCATCATAATGGCTGTTGTGCCACAGAGAGCCAGAGGTCTGCAGCCGAGAGGAGAGGAGAGGAGAGGAGAGGAGATGGTGGCAGCATGGGCTGCCTCCTGGAGCTGCCACAGGACAGTACTGCTCAGCTTTGTCTTTACCACCATAACACTTACTGTACAACAACTGGCTGTGTGTGCGTGCGTGCGTGTGTGCGTGCGCGCGTCTGCCAGTCTGTGGAAGGACAGAGGAGGATGATGTAATGCATAAACTTTGAGACATGGGATTTTTTTTCAAAGATACTTTTCTTGACCTACCACTACTGAATGTTCAGATAAGGAAATGGACAAAAACATGCACCATAGTGGACTTGAGCACCTTGGTTATGCAAAGATGTGATTGTGACTGGTGATGATGGAGGAAAAAAGACGTTGAATATGATGTTCGTCGATGCCAGCAGATGTCACCTAATGTCACAGTGACTTTCGTTTGTTGTCATTGATGGTCTTAGCTAATGTGTGAGTTTTGTTTTTTTAAAAACTGTTGAACACCGTATATTCAGATGTGAGGGAGGAACTGGGACAGGGATGAATACTATATTGTATTTTTGTGTGACTGCGTGAAACCTATATGTTCGACTAAAAAGCCTGCGTTGTTTTAAAAGTGGGTGAGGTGGGGGCATGATTGCAGGACTTTGTCCACATAGGCTGCAAGACATTACGTGAAAAAAACGTCATGGTCAAGCATTTTGTTGCCATTACAAAGTAAGAATCTTTACATGCACTGGTAGAATTGCATTGCCAACAGGGTTTGACACATGGACTACCTTGCACTCTGTTGTTTGCCTGATGCGAGTGTATATTCCATATTCAATATAGTTTCTTAACTTTTTTTGTAAATGTCAAAACATCACAGTTCAGCAGTGCCACACTCCTCAATTAAACAAGCCTGGGTAAATTGAACCACCTGACTTCTGATCTTTCAGGATATTGGAATGCCAAACCTGACCGCGACACTCCAAAAAAAAACCTCCACAATTGAATTTCTGGGTGAAGTTAAACAATGAACAGAACATTTTTGTTTGCCCAAGTAACCTTACTGTGCTTTATAATTGACTCAAAACATCCCACTGCCAGAAACATACAAGGTTTTCTTCTTCCTTCCTTCCAGTCCTGGAGGAATCCTCCGATACACTCACTCCCTTCATTCAGTCTCACCTACATGAACCCACTGGCCTACATTTGGTGAACTAGTTGTCCTCAGCCAATCAAAACTCAGGAGACATCATTACCCAGAGGCACCTGATTGCTCTTATCTGGGGCAGTGGTTCTCTTCCCTGGCCTGCTGCTATGCTTCTTCAGTCTTCATACCCTTCTTCCCATCTTTGGGCTTCAGTCTCCAGTCTGGGTAATTGAGGGCATGTTAATGACAGTAATAGCTTTCAGGCGAGTTTGAGGAGGAGATTCAGGAGATCAAGTCAGAGGGGGCTGTAATGGCAAAATGGGAAATGGGAAAAAATGGCCATGGTTCAAACTCTTCCCTATACCATCCTAATAAAGGTGGGAAAAAGCAAATATATATATAGAGAGAGAGACAGAAAGAAAATGGAAACCTAGGACATGGGGTATATCTGTAGCGGAAAAAGGTGTCCCTTCACACAACATAAGCACATTGTTAATCAAAAGCATTGTGTTAAATAGTGCCGCATCAATGGGGACTAAACCACAGCCACAGACTGCCCTGTTATCCATTTCAAACCACTTACGTTTGACCTCCATGAAAGAAGTCATGTGACCAAGGGCAGATGTAAACAAGAATCAATTAGGAGGGAAAACATGCTAGAAAAACGGACTGATTTTATCCATCTCCCTTTCAAAAATTAAAATCACGAGACCAACCAGTGACCGTATATATAGCCACTACGCGAGGCCACTCATGGGAATGAATTTAAAGGATAACTCTGACCGGTTTCAACATGCAGTTGTATTGCTCACATTACCCTTCACTTGTCAGTCAGTACCCAAACATGCAGCGTTTTTTCCCCATTCAGCCCTTTTCATGATTTCAGCCAGCAAATAGGGCATCGGTTTGTTAACGTTGTTTGAAAAGCCACATTGTTTGAAATACTTTTCCTTATTACCTCCAAAGGTTGCTTTAGAAATTCCAAAATATAAGGATGCTGTTAAAAAATGTTTGAGGAGATTTTTCCCAATGCATGTAATAGATTTCTTGTGATTTCAATTCACCCAAACAATAAGATATAAACATGACATGACTTGCCTCATCAAGCCACTGGTGAAACTGAAACGATCAAAGGAATGACCAACATGGGTAAATATACCGTACATAAGATTTACAGGTATGCATCCATTACCAACTTTTCGATTCAGTTCAAACAACTAGGACACTGCTTCACTTTCCATCATAGTCATTTATTAACATTAATACTTTCAGTTCATTAAGGCCAATATCTCCCAACTTCCAAGGTAGAATACAGTCCCATTTTATATACTGTACATATAGGGTGTACGTACACTTTATGGAAAGGATAAGAGCGCACATAAGGAAAGGCGAGAGCAGCCATTCACAAAATGTCTCCACAACAAAATGCTTTGACAGGAAGAAAACAGCCAATATAACCCTTTAAAAAAATCTGAAATACACATTAACCCTCTTCAATTCTTATTTAAAGGTCCACTATTATGTTTTTGTACTGTCTTGATATCTTTATAAAGCTATTTTTATGTGTCTGGAAAAAGGTCAGAAAGTTGGCAATACTTGATATGGAATGTCTCAAATGTCAACAAAGCCACATTTCTTGAGGAAAAAAAAAAGCATGACACTTCCTTGAGCTGGGAACTTCATTGTGCGTTTGATTTTTTTTTTTTTTACACGCTTAACGAGACAATGAAATTCAGTGACCCACCCATCCTCACAAAACACACATACTGTAGTGATAACACAATATGAGTATGTTTTTTGATTGGCCTTCATGGAAGGAAGGAGGAAGTTGCAGGCTTCAGGTATTTTAGTCATGCGGGTGTGGGGTAAAAAAATATCTACAGTTTGAAAAAAAGAAAAGATAATGCATTTGAAGCACATGAATATCTTAATGCTGATAACAAAATCCCAAACATTAAGTAATAATAAAATAACCATAATAGTGGATCTTTAAATTCTTGTATTTTTTTCTTTAAAAAAAAACAAAAAACCCAAGAGCAAAAAACCCTCACATTTATTTTTTTAATATTAATGTATGTGTATGTGTGTATAGTCAGTTGCAGTTTTACTTCTGCAAAGAAAAAGTAAAAAAAACAAAACAAACAAATGAAACAACAGAAAACCATTTAATTCGCTCACAAATAAAAATCATACTGAATATATATTTTTTTGCACTTTGCCCATAAAAGTCTGATTCCCACACACACACAAACACAAACACACACTTAGGCTTCCTCCAAGTCCCTGGTTTTATAGATCTGAATGCGGTGCGAGGTGGGCACCCAGCGGTTGTCGTGGAGATCCACGTTGCAGCCGGGCGCGTCCTTGTGCGGGGCACGGCAGCACATCCAGTATCCGGGCCCGTAAGGCATGGCCTGGCAGTACCGCTTGTGGTGCCAGCGGCACAGTGACACGTCTCCTTTCTTGTAGCGCTTCTTACAGTGCTTGCACGGGTCCTCCCGGTAACGCGGGTCCGACACCCAGCCCGAGTCGGTGGGCCGCACGTCGTAGGCCTCGATGAGGTCTTTGAAGTCGCGGCAGGAGCACTTGAGCGCCGCCAGGGCTTTGGTGGGCAGCAGGCTGAAAATCTGCACCAGCACATGGTGAGGCAACACCACCAAGTAGGACTGCGGCTCTAGCAACTGCTGGATCTTGAAGCGCATCGCCAGGAACTCCTGCGACACGGGCCGCTGCAGGGGGAAGGAGACCAGCTCTTGTTGGTCTGCGTCGTCACCCTCTTCCTCTCCCTCCTCTGCCTCCACCTGCTCGTTGCTGTGGCCGTGCTGAAGACCTGTGCCCTCCTCCTCCTCCTCTCCTCCTACACTTTCACAATCCCGGTGATCACTGTTCTTGTGGCCGTGCAAAGCCTGTGTCTTTTCTCCTGCGTCACAATCAGCACCACATTCATCAATGTTCTCATGTTTGTGCAAGGCCTGTTCCCTTTCCCCGTCAGCAGGCAATTGATCAGCGTTCCCCAACATCCCGGACGAGCCCCCACATTCAACAGAGCCCTGAGACTTGGCGGAATTTGTGGCAACCACGGTTACAGATATTTTACAATGACTAAGAGTCATAGTATTAGTAGTAGTAGTATTAGCAGTAGTCTCTGTGTGCTGGGCTGTTTTTAGCGGTTTGGACAAGGGCTGTGGCGGAGACTGTCTGAAGAACAGCATGCCTGGCATGGGCTCCTCCACTGTTCCAGGCAGCTCAGGGCCCAAACCCTGCTCAGGCTCTTGACCAGCATCTTTGATTCTGCACTCCACCCGCGCTAGCTGGGCTTTGCTCTTCTCATCCACCTCCAACGCCACAATAGCAGCAGGTGTAGAAAGGATAGGCGAGCTGCTGAGGAACTCGGAGTGTTGTTCGTGCGGCTGGCACGTCTCCGCTGACGGTGCTTCAGCTACTGCGACAGACGGCTGCTCATCCGCTTGCTGTTCGGTGGGCGGCTCGGGGTGCGATGGCGACGGGGGAGCCTGGTAGGGTTCCGAGCCGCCGGCCAGGAGGACGCGCGCCACGTTGCGTCGCAGGCTGTTGTTGCGCGACAGCTCGCCCCCCGACTCGGCGCGGCAGCTCTGGCTCTTCAGGCACTCCGACTCAAGCCGGGCCACCATGTCCAGCACCCGCACGCTCTCCGCCTCCTCCTGACCGCTAAGGCCTCCCGGCGCCTCCACCTCTGCCTTGGGCTCGGACGGGAGCACGGGGGCCTTGGCTCGTGTCAGGGTGCCCGAGCCGGAGCGCAGCTGAACGGGTTTAAAGTCCATATTTTGGTCGCTGCCGCCGTTAGCCATCTCCATGGCCTCCAGGACGGCCACCCTCTCGACGACAGACACCATGCGTCCGCCGCCGTCCTCCCCCTCTCCCCGTGGCCACATCTCCCCCTCGCTCTCTCCAACAGGGGAGGGGGCCTGGGGGTCGCACAGAGCCACCAGGGGAGGGGGTGTCCCTGCGTCTGCCACAGACTGGCCCTCCGTGCCTTTGGTCTTCTCCGTCTTGCCCAAGCGTCGGCGCTTAGCCATGGAGCAGCAGGCGTTCACACGGTAGCCCCTGACGCGGCACACAAAGTGGGACGCCTCCTGAGGAGGAACCCCTTCTCCCGTCATCACGGGCGCCGACACCTCTTCCGGCCCAGTGGCCTCAGCCGACCTGCCGCGCTGCCGCCCGGCGAAGATGGCAATCTTCTCCTGCGTGTTGCCCGGCTTGATCATGGCCAAGATGTCCACAGGGCCGTCCCCATCCTCGCCCTGGTAGATCCTCTGGTATAGCGACACTTCGTTCTCCAGACCCGCGGGGGACGCCATGAGCACCAGGGAGCCCGTCAGGGTGACCTTGGCGGGGACCGGCGGGGCGCCTTTGCCCTTGCGTCCAGCCCAGGTGCTGGTCAGGCCAGCTGTGGAGTTGTTGTTGGTGGAGGAGCGGTGGAGGGTGTTGGTGGAGAGCACGCCAAGGGGACAGCGGTTGGCTGTGCCGCTGCCCGATGACGCAGCCACCAGGGTCGGGTAGGACTGGCGGACGCTGGCCCACTCGCGCCTCAGGGCCCTGGGCTGCTCCATGTGGAGAGTGCAGGGGCCCTCCACCACCGCCGGCTCCTGCTTCTGGGGGGAGGGGTATGGCTTCAGGTGCATGCTAGCTGGCCTGCAACACAAGAAGAAGAACAAGAAGAGGGTCACAGGGGGAAGGATGCCAGTCAGTCTCCAAAATTCAATGTCAAATCCAATACATTTTGTCACAAGTTCGATCATCGGTATCAGTATCAGAGACACAGGACTATCATCTTTGGATTGGCTATGCTGTGCAGCGTCACATGAAATATAGTATAAAAACCCCTAAAGCAGTGTTTCCCAACCAGGGGTACGTGTACCACTGGGGGTACGCGAGCACACTGCAGGGGGTACTTGGAAAATGTTTATTATTGTAACAAATTAATGGAGAAGTCATACTAGGACAGAGAAATTGATATAGAACATAAATTAGGGGGTACTCTTGGCACAACTAAGATGCTTAGGGGGTACGTAAGACAAAAAAGGTTGGGAAACACTGCCCTAAAAGGTAATTTTTTTGTGGAAGCAACTCGCATAACATTAATTTACTTAAACCCTCCTTGTATACTAATGAAAAGCACACCGTCAACTCTCCATGGCTGACATCCCAGTTGATTTACATTCTGTGGTGAATCAAATAAAAACCAAAAGCAACCCTCCATATACCCGTACACTCTCCAGAAAAGAGAAAACCCTCCTTATTTTGCCAACAGTTGCGAAACTCATTCACCACCACATTTAAGAGGAGGGTTTTATAAAACCGTGAGTTGTGGCGGCTGGGAAAAATGCATATACAGTACACATGAACGGCGCAACACTTCTACATAAAAGGGGAGGGACCAGCAGTTTGTCCACAGCGCCACAGGCAGCAGATGCCACCACTCATAAGCCTCGCCACCCACCAAGAAGCCAGAATTACTGTGACCGCATGGCAACAACTTGCCACCAATGGCTTAAAACTTAAAAAGCCAACCGCATACTTTCACAGCAAATACAGTAATTGTTAATTACTCCAAAACACAGACGTGTGTGTGCTCCGCAGTGATGCAAGGTGAGCTCTAGAGGAGTGTCGAAATCTACCTGTTAAAGTTGGCTTGTCCAAGGGAACACTTGTAGGGGGGAGCTGGCTGTAGTAATGGGGACAGATTGATGGCTGCAGTCCTAGACCTCGGGGGTGGGGGTGGGGGTACTGCCAACGCCCCCATCCCCAAATATCTTTACTCTATCCAGCCAAGGCACTAACCAGCCAAGGCACTAACCCACCTACCCACCACACAGTTGGCGCTTTACAGCCAGTGCAGCCAAGGATTGTATTATATACAGTAAATCTCTGGTACAGCTTGCACCCATATGAAGAGACGAGAGATTTTTGTTGTTCATGTTATGTTTGTTTTGTATGATTAGTTCACTCAGTCACTACTGTGTCATAGTGGGGCTTTGCAGCAAAGCACAGCCAAAGATCATATGCCATCAACTATCCCTAGTAGAGCTAGCATTCCAAAAAATGAAGAGATTGTTTGTAGGATATTTATGGTTTCCCACTCCCCACCAGCACTCTAGGCTTTGCAGATAGTAAAGCCAAATATTGTATTCTACAAACAGTCTCTGGTACAGCTTGCACTCAAAATGAAGAGGGTTTTTTTATTGTACGTGTCTCTCGCCCACTACCCACCCACCACACACAGTTGGGCTTTGCCGCTAGCACAGAGAGAGACTATGCCATCAACCATCTCTGCCACAGCTTGCTCTAAAACATGCAACAAAATCTTATTTTCTCATTTTATTACGTTCACTACACACCCACCACACAGTTGAACAGTACTGTGCAGCTACTACAGCCAAAGATTGTATCACAATATGTAAATCATCTTGGGACAGCTTCCACTTCAAATGAAGATATTTTTTATTGTAGGCTTATTTCTCCCACTATCCACCCACCACAAACAGGTGGGCTTTGCAGCTAGTACAGACAAAGATTTTTACAGTACATTACACTTAGCTGATGATTTTTTCCAAAGCAACTTGGTTACAGTCCCTGGAGCAGTGTTTTGGATAGTTGCCTTGCTCAAGAGCACTTCCACTGTGGAGGGAACCAGCAACCCTGCGATCTACCGTCAAACTCCCTAACCATTACACCATGGCTGCCGATGGTGATTCTAGATTTTATTCTACAAAACCATCTCGGTACAGCCTGCACCCACAATGACGTGAGATTTCTGTTGTCCGTTTACTTCTCCCACTATCCAACCACAACACAGTTTGCAGCCAGTACAACGAAAGGCTGCCATCACACATGATGCAGACTTAACAGTAGTACAAGGTGTATTTTTCAGTTTGTTAATGTAAATCAGCATATCCTACTCTGATTATAAGTCGAAACACAGATTTTCTGCGTGTCCACCCGAAGCAGTTGTATTCTACAAACCAACTCAGGCACGGCTTGCACTCAAAAGTGATCTAAGATTTTATTGCTATATGTTTCTTTCTCCTTTTCCCCCCTCCAGCCTGCTCTCCAGGGGGTAACCTGTAGGGGGCTTACTAGCCCAGCCATGTGGCTCTGTAAAAAGCCCTGTGATCACTTCCAGGGACAGGCAGGCGGGCGGGCGGGAAGGAGGGGTGGGGCTCAAGACTGGCTGAGCTGGGCTGAACAATCATTATGCAAGACTTGTAACCGGTGCTGTAATGCAATATAGCACCAAATGATGAAATCAGCCCTTGTAAAAAAAAAAAAAGAAGAAAAAAAAACCTGCACAGTTCAGGCTTGTTGAAAATTTGGATTTCTACATTACACGAGAACACAACTAGGCTGACCCTGTTTTTTTTTCACCAGTCCCCCCCCTTCTCCTCTCCTCTCCTCTCCAAGCGCCTGCCTCTCTCACACATGTCTTTGGGATGAGGGAAGTCACACTAAACCTGCTAATGGCCAACAAAAGGGCCTCCTGTTCCTTGCCAAACTCTCCCTCTCTGACACACACACACACACACACACACACACACACACACACACACACACACACACACACACACAAAATAATGGGTGGGAAGCCACCCAAGGCTAGACACAGCTGGCCTCTTACACAAGCACTGCCATACCAATGCACATACACACACACACACGTTTTGGGGAATATGACTGGGGGCATCCAAGCCGATCACGTTCCTGCACATGTGGTGCGTGCGGGTAAACGGTCTAGCTTCTTGGAAAAGAGCAAATAATAAAATATTTTATCTGTTCTGTAAATGGCCGTATAATAATAGAAAGTTGAGGTAATGGTTTTTCGGGGTTGAATCACTGTGAAGCGTAGCCTATGCCAAAACAACACATGTGCTCTGACTAAACTTGGGGCAAGGCGATTAATCGGTCCTCAATGATGTTCATGTTAAAATGCATCAAAGGTCTACGATGATCAGATTTGTTGTTTTTTTTTTTTTTTTAAACAGTGTCAATGTCATTGTTGACAAAAAAGTGTTAGTGTCATTTATGCCATCTTTCTGTGTATACTAAGAAAGACAGAACAAGAGAGATGTCCGTTCTTAAATAACAGCCCCATCAACAAGTTTTCCAAACATTGGGCAAATTGGAAACATGGCCAATACATCCCACACACTACTGACATGGTCAATTTTATCATTGATTAGATTTATTGGTGAGGAGATCACCAATGCAATACATGGGTTTACAGTTTGTAAACAATCCCTGGCTGCAGACTGTTCAACCTCTAATTGTTGGAAACTGCTGTCACTCAAAAAATGCATCTAGCATCTTGCCCCTCCTCACATCGCCAAAGTTTGTACACGGAAAACCTATCTATAGACAGGCTTTGAGCTTCTAACAAGTTGGCATCTATTGCATGTTCTCTCTGCCAAACATGGTGCCCAAGAGTAATCATGTGTACTTAAGCACGTGTAGCAGCTCTCACTCTCTTACTACTACACCATGCAAACATGTGCCTGTTACAGTGGGGGTGGACAATAGACAGTCAGCACAGTACATGAAGAGAGTGGTGTGTCTGTGTGTCTGTGTGTGTCTGTCTGTCTGTCTGTGTGTGTGTGTGTGTGTGTGTGTGTGTGTGTGTGTGTGTGTGTGAGAGAGAGAGAGAGAGTGTGTGTGTGTAGACTTGCAGCAGGCAGGCAGGCTTAAGTTCTTATAAGGCATTCCCCTTCTGCACATCCCACTTCCAACCTAATAATGGGGACAGTGGAGGAGGGAGGAGGGGAGAGGGAGTGTGTGTGTGTGTGTGTGTGTGTGTGTGTGTGTGTGACTGTGTGTGTGTGACTGTGTGTGTGTGACTGTGTGTGTGTGTGACTGTGTGTGTTTGTGTGTGTGTGTGTGACTGTGTGTGTGTGTGTGTGTGTGTGTGTGTGTGTGTGTGTGTGTGTGTGTGTGTGTGTGTGTGTGTGTGTGTGTGTGGGAGAGAGAGAGAGAGAGATATCTCACGTGATCAATCCAGGGATGGCATTCTCTAAAGTGTGTGTCTGGATGTGTTTGTCGACAAGTTATTCAGGGGCAAGTCACGGGGAGAGGGGAACAGTCACACACACACACACACACACACACAAATTACTGGGTGGGTGGCTTTTGAGGGGCTGTGTGATGGACTGCCATTGGGCACCCAGCATTGGTCATGGAAAATTGCATGCCATAAGCAGAGTAGGGGACCAGTTGGTGCGTCCTTGGAAGGCCAACAAACAACCCCCAACACCCCCAACAAACGAACCAACCAGTACAACCCACTCCCTCTACTCATGCAGACATTTTCACACTCGGAGTCCACTCACTTGCACACAGCCCCCTGGACACGAAACATGCACGCGCGCACGCGCACACACAGACCCCTGGAGATGAAACGCACACAAGCACAAACATATTGCCAAGACACTGCTCGGATTTCCCCTTCTCTGGGGAAACGAAAAGAAATACGCATTTAATTGAGCCAAGAGATGATATTGTGGCTTTTAGTCAGACATTACTTAGGGTTGAGGCCGGGAGGGGACCCAGAGAGGAAAGAGCCACAGCACACACACAGTCAAAAAGAAGAGCGAGAGTCCAAAGTGGGCCACAGAGTGCCAGGAGCAGTGAAAACAACGGTGGCGTGTAGTCGCCATGGAGACAACAGCATTGCCTGGCACCAGACACACTGATCTGATCTCCCAGCCTTGCCAGCCAGCATGCAGAAGGAGCTGTACAGTAACAAGTACAGCACACACACACACACACACACAAAGCACACACACAAGCACAAAGTACGCACACACACACACAAGCACAAGCACAAAGTACGCACACACACACAAGCACAAATTATGCATGCACGCATACGCACACATGCAGGCACGCATACACTTTTCTATCTAGAGGCCCACTGGGTCAGAGCAGTGCTTTTCCATGCCTCAAAAGGGAAGCCAAGCCAGAAAAAGAAAGAAAGGAAGGGGGTGGTGAAGAAGAAGAGAAAAAAAAATAGAAAAGGAAAGATCAGCTAAAAGAGCGAGAGTAAATCCCTAAGCCGCCCGCCTGCGCGCCGCACCGTGGCTCTGGCCTTTACTACGAGTAGAGCGGCACGTGAACCCTGCCTGGCCACTACCCGCCGCGCCGTGCTGGCCCCGCGCCACAACTGATTAGCAGACCTTTAAAGACCTCGGACAGAGATTCTAAAGAGTGTTGTACTTTACTCCGACCAGCACCTTTTTGCTACATTATGATGTGCAAATTATTGAATAAAACTGTGTGGGGTTTTTTTCCATCCAGTCTCTCTGCCTCGGATTTGTTTGGTTGGGAAGTGTGTGCTGTCTTGCTGGAGCCTGAGGTGAAGAGCTTGATTTCTTACACACAGACTTTTACCCTCATTATCACACAGTGCTTGGGATTTGGATACATGCACCAGGCAAAAGAAAACACACAGAGGTCAGAGGGACGCAACTGTAAATGTTGAACATGGTCTCCTTGGCTTGGCTTGGCTTCTG
The DNA here is from genome assembly GCF_034702125.1 of Engraulis encrasicolus. Classification (NCBI taxonomy): domain Eukaryota; kingdom Metazoa; phylum Chordata; class Actinopteri; order Clupeiformes; family Engraulidae; genus Engraulis; species Engraulis encrasicolus. Next base: position 40,818,932 of record NC_085875.1, on the reverse strand, counting down.
AACTGATGGACTTCTCTCTCTGGAAAACTGACTGTGCTGGATGTTAGAGATCAGTTCACATTACATGACATGGGAAGGGGGCCTTTCAGATGACTTTGTCCCGGCCGGGCCCGGCGAAAGCTGTCAGCAGCCGTCTTGCTCTCTGCAATTCTGCCTTTGGCCACACTAGCCTGGCTGCCGTTCCATGCAATTCTTTGCCCCATCCGCGCTACACACACGCATCAAGCTAAGCTGAGGGGTGGAAGTGAAATTTGTTTGCCGACGACGGTGCCTAGTGTGGTTAATCCATCCAATCCTGGCTTTGGCAGACTCACGTCTCACTCCTGCGCCCTCCAATCATGGCTTTGCCCTTACAAGTCTAACAACTGCTCTCTCCAATCTTGGCTTTGCTTACACTACAATAGTCTCTCTTCTATCCAATCCTGACTCTGCCCTCACTAGTTTAACTCCTGCACTGTCCAATCTTGGCTTTGCTTACACTACAATAGTACATCTTCTATCCAATCCTGGCTCTGCCCTCACTAGTTTAACTCCTGCACTGTCCAATCCTGGCTTTGCTTACACTACAATAGTCTCTCTTCTATCCAATCCTGGCTCTGCCCTCACTAGTCTCTCCCCGTCTCCATCCAATCTTGACTCTTGATAGTCTGTCTCTTTTTCCTATCCAATCATGACTGACCTCTTTGCCCATGCTAACTGAGGTCATCCTGCACAGCCCGCTACTTAGGGCTGGTACACACACACACACTAGTGCATCTCTTGTTGTATCCACTTCTGGCTGTGCCCTCTCTGCTGCTCCCGATGTCCCCCATTACTCAGTCTGGCAGCCCAGAGACCGGGCGCCCCACACCTGACTTCTCACGTCGCTCCACTAACTGCACTCTCCATGTTTTGCAGTGCAACAGCACTGTTGTGAAACCCAAGCTACGCAGCGCCAACTTTCAGATGCCCTTGCTGTTGACTTCTAAGGTTCCTCTAAAACTTCTTTTGGAATTCTTATGTCCTCCTTTTGGGACTTTAGATGGTTTTTTATGAAAGTGTCTGCTAAAAATATGTTTGAGCCGATAACCTTGTTGACTTTACGGTTCCTCTAAGCGTCAACTAGCTTTCTCATGTCCTGCCATTTAGTATGTTAACTTAAAGAGTCTGCCAACATTTTAAGTTGTTAAGTAACGTGTGGAAAAGCAGTGCACCTCAGAGTGGCTCGGCATGGCTCTTTTCAGCCCCCATCAATCCACCGCTTTCCCACTTCAGATGCTTTTAGTTTTGCCCCCTTTTTCCATCACTCCTCTCCATCCTCATCCATTTCCATCCCTTGTCTGACAGACACTACACAGTATCAAGAGAAAAAAAGCCCCGACTTCACAACAACAAGGTACCACCACCTTCTCTTTTCTCCCTTTTTTTCGCCTGACTGATCCATTCTCAGTGCCTACTATTATCCTCACTTATGTTCTTTTGCAACCGTTATGTCACACAGAGTGCAGTGCAGTGCAGTACAGTGCTGGTTAAAAAAACAAAACAAACTCTTCCTCTGTAGAAAGGGCCAATGATTATTGTGAGTGGAAATGATGGAGAGATCAGAGATGGATGGATGAAGGGATGGATGCAGGAGGAGTGGGTGTGGGGTCAAGAGTAGCATTATGTAAAAAGGGAAAGCAAACAAACTAACAAGCAGAGGGAGAGACTGCTGCTGTGGTCTTAGAATGCAGGCAGGCAGGCAGGCAGTACAGCGGATTGGGGAGAAGAGAGGAGGAGAGGAGATTGGAGGACAAGAGGAGAGGAAGAGAAAGGAGTGGAGGATAGGAGAAGAGAGTGTAGGAGAAGAGAGTGTAGGACAGAGGAGAGTGGAGCAGAGTAAAGTCGCGAAAGAGTGGAAAGAGAGAACAGGAGCATGGAGTGGGGGAGAGAAGAGAAGAGTGAGCAAAAGAGAGGAGAGCAGAGGAGAAAAGCATTGAGTGGAGGAGTGGCGTGAAGAGAGGAGAGGAGAAAAGAGTGGTGGAGAACATGAGAGTAGAGGAGAAGAGTAAAGAGGAGAGAAGAACAACAAAACGGGGGGGGGGGAGGAAAATGGAGGAAAAGAGATGACAGGAGAAGAGAAGAGAGTGGAGGAGAGTAGAGAAGAGAGGAGGAAGAGAGAGGAGGAAGAGAGGAGAGAAGAGTGGAGGAGAGGTGAGATGAGATGATGAGAGTAGAGGACATGAAAGTAGAGGAGAGTGGAGGAAAAGAAGAGATGAGAGGAGAGGTGAAGAGAGGAGAGTAGAGGTGAGCTTATTGTCAGATTCTCAGACGCACTGCCTCCATTGTTTAACTCATACCCCCTCTGCTCCTCCAGCTCAACTTCTCTCTACCCTTGGCCATCGTATTGCACTCTCTCTCCATCCTCCCTCCACATCTTTAAGCTCTCCCTTTTCTCCCCTCCCTCTCTCGGTTACTCGGTTTCTTTTGCTGGGCCTGCAAATACATACCCCACCTCCACATCCCTATCCCTGTCCCACCCCCCATAGGAGATCAGCCAGGGAACCTGTCCAACATGAGGGAAACGGGAGGGGGGAGTAGGGTAGAGGAAGTGAGAGCGAGAGAGCAAGAGAGCGAGAGAGCGAGAGAGCGCAAGAGAGCGAGAGAGAGCAAGAGAGCGAGAGAGAGAGCAAGAGAGAGCGAGAGCGAGAGAGGACTTGTCCAACATGAGGGAAATGAGATGGGGTAGAGAGGGAGGATGGGTGGGGAAGAGAGAGAGAGGGGGAGGGGGGGGGATTATTGCGAGAAGTCAGAACAAGCACACACGGAAAAAAAAGAAAAGAAAAGGAAAAAGGAGGGAGAAAAAAAAAAACAAGTGAGTGAAGTAAGGGATGAAGTCACATCATCGCTGGAGGGAGGGAGGGGGGAGAGAGGGAGGGGGCCTGCGCTCCAATTATGCCGTAACACTGTGTTCCTCTGCTGCATCTGGACCCAGCCCCGCACCCCTCGGCTGCACGCGCCTACACATGTGTTCAGCACACGCGGAGTGCACGCCATTCCACACATTACAAACACACCTACACACACACACACACACACACACACACACACACAGGCAGGCAGGCAGGAAGGCAGGTACAGTAGGCGGGCAGACAGGCGCTGCAGTGGAGGAAGAGGAGGGTTGGAATATGGAGGTGTGATGGGGGCACAGGGGGTGGGGGTGATAATTGCAGGGTGAGGTAACGGCACTGGTCTGAGGCAGCACACACGCACGCACTCACACATACAAGCGCATGCTCGCACACACACACACGCATGCATGCACGATCGCAAGCACACACATACACACGTGCACGCATAAGAGGAAGACAGGGAGGGTACAAAAAGGCAAACTTTCAATCCAAGTTTGGCGGCGGCCGGGGGGGAAGGGGTGTGTGTGTGTGTGTGTGTGTGTCTAAGTGCATGTTTCTGTTCCGCTATCAGTTCTCCAAGCAACTAGATGATGCAATACTGTGGTCTGAAGGAAAAACAAATAATCCCAGACAGACAGACAGACAGACAGTCACCTCTCCTGGTTGTAACAACTGCACAGAGCAAGTTCAAGACCAAAACAATGGTAATTGAACCAAGGGTAAACAAGCAGCCTAAAGATGGCAGGAGAGTGGCAGAAGAGGTCCCATCAGTGAGGCCAAAACTCAAAGGAGACACACGCACACAGACCTGCTTCTGAAGACGTTTCGCATTTTCAGGCCGTCAGAGATTATTGCACCTAATCACCTAAACCGACTGATGCGTTCACTGTTAAAAAGCTGATTCACAAGTTGATTCACAAACTGGGGTATATGGTGATCACGCCCTGATGAAGACACGGGTGTGGTTGAAACCAGTTGGCGTTTTTAGATACTAGATACCCCCCGCTTAAAATTAAGGTTTTTTTTATTTAAATACACCTAAAACTCCTTGTCTCTATGCAAAAGTTGCCTGAAGTAGGCCCTACAGCCCCAAGTTTTGAGGATTGGATTTTGTCTTTTGACTTCAAGAGCACCGGCATATTGCAGTTTACTTATTGAATAAAGAAGATCGCTCAGCTATCTCCCTCAAGTAATGGATATTGTACCTCCAGGGTTGAGATATCTAGCGGTGGACTAACCTCCAGTCTAGCGGGGTTTGGGAGGGTGTCTTGCGGGGTTCGTGGTAAGGGGCTGGGCTGACGTAGCTGAGGGATTCACATAGTTTCTGGGGCATCAGGCTCCTCCCTCCGGCTCGGCGGGACGGGGAGCTCCCACGATGCACTTCTCCTCTTCTCAGGCGCAATCAGACAGCGGAAGACTCCCAACTACTGTAGAGACAGACAGAGAGAGAGGGAAAGAGGGAAGAAAGAGACAAATTAGATTAATAATGGGTCGACAAGGTCAGGGATCAGACACTGTACATAAGTCCTCTGAAATTACAACCAGACCGTCATTTAACGTGTGCGTGTCTGTGTGTGTGTGTGTGGTGACAATGCTTAGCTTGCATATACACAGTGTCTGAATGCATGAGTATGCGTGTGTATGTAATGTAGGAGTACTATTGTGTTATTGGAACAGCCAAGTTGTGGGAGAATACAACCACATGGACGTAAAGACATATTGCTGAGCTAGCAAAGACACATGTGAGTGTGAGTGTGCGTCTCTTGTCATCACATGAATGGTCAAATAATGGCCATACAAGGCAACAACACAATGGACAAGGCCTCTCGGCAATACCTTCAAACTCCAAAGAAAACAGCTATTGTTCCGATCCAGCTGACTATAAACTTACATCTCTGCAGTAAATTAGAAACAGTCTCTGTGTAAAGAAACGGACTACATTTTTGCAACAGCGTAAAACCGCCAGTGGAGAGAGACTGACCCATCGCATCACTGCCATAGCAAGCCATTACCAGCCACAGACGGCTCGCAAAGCCATGGCCTACACACGCGTATGCGCACGCGCACACACACAGTCTCGGACCACCATAAACACATCCCACAACAGCTAACCTTCAGTGGCAAAGTGCTGTTGGAAAGAAAAGGAGAGGCATGTCTGCCACCACCACCACAGCCACGTCGTCCCCTGTTGTCCTAAATGCTGACTGCTGATGACGGCCAGCTCACTGCACCCCTGTCCTGTCTAGTCCAATCCTGTGTACTCTAGCCCAGTGTTTCCCAAACAAGGGCACATGCACCACAAGGTGTACGCCATCACATGACAGGGGCTATGCACAAAAATGTAATAGCAAATGTATGGCGCAGACACATTTCAATATAGAGTAAAAGATTAAGAGGTGGGGGTGTACTACTCATAGCATTACATAAAGGCTTGGGGAGTAAGCAAGACAAATAAAGGTTGGCAAGCACTGCACTAGTCCAGTCCAGTCATGTCTTTCACAGCAGTGAGTGAGTGAGTGAGTGAGTGAGTGAGTGAGTGAGTGAGTGAGTGAGTGAGTGAGTGAGTGAGTGAGTGAGTGAGTGAGTGAGTGAGTGAGTGAGTGAGTGAGTGAGTGAGTGAGTAGGTGAGTGAGTGAGTGAGTGAGTGAGTGAGTGAGTGAGTCATGCCTTCAGGAGCTAGGGAGCATTGGAAAAGCTTCAGCTCTTGAGGATCACAGGCCTTTTGTGTCTTTTCTGCTTTTAAAGCGTTAGCATGGGTGGGTGTGTAGAGAGTCAGAGGGAATGCGTGGAGGGAGGGAGTGAGAGAGAGAAAGAAAGAGAGCATGAGTGAAATAGCAACAGAGTGGGAGAGAAAGTGTGTGTGTGTGTGTGTGTGTGTGTGTGTGTGTGTGTGTGTGTGTGTGTGTGTGTGTGTGTGTGTGTGTGTGTGTGTGTGTGTGTGTGTGTGTGTGTGCGAGGGAGCGAGAATGCATGTGCCTTTTCTGAAGAACCAGTCCATATGCACTCCTGCATGTGCGTGGAGCCTGAAAAACAAGCGTAGATGGCAAACCAAAAGCCTGAGTCAATCCCAGCCCACGGCCATGGCCCATTAGCCCAGTGCATTAAAATGCACAGGCCTGAATACTGTATAGTGCACCTCCAGCAACACACACACACACATACACACACACACCCCTTAGTCTCCACCTCCACCTCTTCACAGTGTACCGTAATGCAGGCCCTAGGCTTGGGCGGCATCCAATTATTCATAGCCAATGTTACCCAACTACTACATCAACATTTTACAGCTTAGTTGATATGCAAGATATGGCCTCCTCTGTAACAGTCAGAGCACTCTATCGTCTAAGGTCTGAGCATCTCTCTGCCAAGTGACAATGGGAATTTCCCCGTGTCTCGTTGGTTAACTTATTGACCATGTCAAACGATAACTTGTAGAATGGACACCGAATTTAAAAAAAATACTACTTGAGTTGAGGTACTTGAAAATGCACTGCTGTACAGTATACATGGGTTCTACATTTTTGTTTTCTCCTGGCTGCGTGACTCTAGACTTGGCACAACTCAAACTCTGATTGTTGGACACCACTATGGGTCAAAAAATTAGCTCACGTGGTTGGCGGTCAGTGTCTTGCCCCTCCCCACAACGCTGTGTTTACAAACACGGTGAACCCATGTATTAGCCCACTGCTGCAACCTAGTAGAGGTCATTACTCACAGCAGTCACCAAGGGAGGAGTGGGAGCAGAGCCACCACATTAAGTCACCAGCCTTCCAGTCAACTCCTCAATGAGCTCATCGTGGTTATGTCACTGAGGATTTTAAAATATACACTTTCAGATGGCACTAAAACTACTAAAACTACCCATTGACTGAAGAAGATGGGAAGTGGTCATGAATCAGACTTGTTGACGATCTTATCTTATTGTACAACAAAAGAAATTGATGATGTCATTTTTTTTCTTTATGAAACTTCTACAACAAACGTGCCTGAACTATAAATCAAAAACAAAAACCTGCAAAAGAACAATTATTACCAAATCTCTTTTGATAAAAACAGTTTTGTGGCTTCAAAGGTTACAGTACATTTAATAATTTGATGGAAACAATCTGTGCGAGTGAGTGAGTGACTGTATGGAGAGGGGGGTAAGACGGATTGGGGGAAATCTCCCTGAGAAACCCTTTCAACCCTCTTGCCAGTGTTAGATCTCCAGTCCTCTGCCAAAAAGTTTCCTTTTACGAGAGAGCCAGGCACATGAGAAGTTTAAGCAAAGCAAGCGGGTTAGGCCAGGCCAAAAGCCATGCTGTAAGTTACTGTACAGCAGTATGTTATGGTGTCTTTAAAATCCCTCCATGAAGCAGAGCTCATAAAAAAAACACAGTAGATCTTCACTCAACAGCATGTCAGAAGAGGTGCCAGAGCCTGTTCTGACTACAGGACAGCCACCCCCCGCCACCCCCCAACCAGCCCACATCACGAACGAACACACACATACACACACAAAAAGAAGTACACGTACACATGCATGTGCACACACACACACACACACGCACCATATATGAACACACACAAACACAAGCATGTACACACAGATCTGTTGCTTGTTGAAATGGTTGTCTGTCAGGAGGCCCTTGAGCCTGGGGCAGATTCCTCTGGTGTAGGTGGCTGCCAACGCACTGCACTTCACTTTACTCTCTCCACTCTCCTTCACTTCCTGCTACAGCATCTATCGCCTGCCTGTCCTGCACACACCCATTCATGGCCATATCATCCACAGATATACAAAGCACACAGAACCGCTCAACACACACACACGCACGCACACGCACGCACACGCACACACACACACACACACACACACACACACACACACACACACACACACACACACACACACACACACACACACCCTTTTCTGTATGTAACAGCAAGGGGGAGGAGAGTGGAGGAGAGGAGGAAAGGGGTGGGAGAGAGAGGAGAGAGAAGGGTGGTCATGTAGAGAGGGATACATTTTTAGTCAGTGTTTCACAGGCGGATGAATGTGACTCTTTCACTGCATTTCCCTCAGTGGAATGAGAGCTGGTATTGACTCGGGCAAGATAGATAGATAGATAGATAGATAGATAGATAGATAGATAGAGAGAGAGAGAGAGAGAGAGAGAGAGAGAGAGAGAGAGAGAGAGAGAGAGATAGAGATAGAGAGATAGAGAGAGACAGAAAGACAGAAAGACAGAGAGAGGGAAAAGAGTCGTTTGGCAGCCTTCTACCAAGATAGATAGATAGATAGATAGATAGATAGATAGATAGATAGATAGATACAGAGAGAGAGAGAGACAGAGAGAGACAGAAAGACAGAGAGAGGAAAAAGAGTCGTTTGGCAGCCTTCTACCAAGGAAAGCCATCTCCTTTTCTCCTCTCTCTTACACACACTTGCCCGCCCTCTTTCACAAACTCTGCCTCTCATACAATCTCTCTCTTTCATACATACCGGTAGCTTTCTTGCTCTCTCACTCGGAAACACACTCTCTCTCTCCACTCTCTTCATTCTTTCCCTTATTCACTCGCTCCCGTACACAAGCCAGGGAGGGAGTTTTGCTTTCAAAGAGATATGCGTGCCATGAACGGCTGATAAAGTCTGAACAAAAGCTGCTTTTGGGACCGGTAGCCAACAGGAGTTTGTGGGGGTAGTGGTGGCAGTGGTGCGGTGTTGGCCTCCGCACACCGGCTCCGACAAAGTGCAGAGCACTGCTCCGCAAAAGTTTGATTCCATTGTTTTCAATAGAACCCCATCGGACATCGGCTAGCGATTAGAGACTAGTTCTATTTTGTCTGAGCCGTCCATTGACTATCCATGCTATGTTTGTGTGAAATTAGGTTTGGGGGTCGGAATTGTGTCGGAAGCGAAAGTGCTCCACATCGGACCTGATGTGCGGAGGCCTGCACACCCTCCCCGGCCACACATGCATGCACACACAGCCACAGACACAGACAGACGCACGGTTAGAGTGTCTCAAGAAAAGGGGCTACTGGCATGTCAGGCAGATAAGGGAACATCCTCTCCTTCTTTCCTTCTCCCTTTCTCTCTCTGCCCACCCTCTTCCTCCTAAGCTCTCATCACTCTTTCCCACCGCCTTCCCTCTGCCAATAAGCCTTTATGTCATGAGAATGATATTGTTCAGCAAATCCTCAGCCCCAACTCTCACACAGGCACATTTGGGTCAGTCTGTCTAGCAATCAAACAGTGACACACTACGCAGTGCACATATGCACACAGTGACACACGCAAGTCACATGTGCTTGTAAAACACACACATTCAGTGACACACACACACACAGTGACACACACAGTGACACACACACACACACACACACACACACACACACACACACACACACACACACACACACACACACACACACACACACACACACACACACACACACACACACACACACACACACACACACACACACACACACACACACACACACACACACACACACACACACACACACTACAAACTACAAAAGAACAGTGGAGCACGCCGACAAACACACACACACACACGCACTCACTTCACTACAAAAGAACAGTGGAGCACGCCGGTGGAGGCCGGTACCAGATTCCCCCGTCCCCAGCCCTAGCACCCCTCAGCTGCCTCCCACCCCCTACCACCCCCCTCCCCTCCACACTGCCCAAATCCAGGCCCCTCTTCGGGCCACTTCCCCAGCCACATTCTTGGCTCTGCTGCTCAGAGAGAAAGCCCAAAAAGAGCAACTATCTAAACAACAAGGGCCAGCCCGGGGGTGAACCGTCTCCCTGCCAGCCAGCCAGCCAGCCAGCCTACATAACAGATTCTCCCGTCCTGTAAGTAGAGGGCAGAGCCTTGGCTTTTCCCCTCTCCACGATCCCTGAACAGCAACAACTGCCGGCCAAAAACCTTGGGTGGAAAAAAAAAAATGCAATTACATATTTTCTAGCCATTCTTCACGCAGGACTTCATTCCTGCACAAATTCCACTGCAATCAAGTCTGTGACAGAGGACCATTGTGGTGCGACACTGACACAACACACACACACACACACACACACACACACACACACAAAGCCAAGCCAAGTGTGGAAGTGTCAACTGTGCAAGTTTGTGTGTGACAGAGAGAGAGAGCAAGAGAGGGAGAGAGAAAGATAGAGAGAGCAGGAGAGTGTGTGTGTGTGTGTGTGTGTGTGTGTGTGTGTGTGTGTGTGTGTGTGTGTGTGTGTGTGTGTGTGTGTGTGTGTGTGTGTGTGTGTGTGTGTGTGTAAAACATGCAAAGCTAGCACGCGCGCACACACACACACACACAGTGGTGTCACTCTCATCAGCACGTGGTAGAGTAGTCTGACAGACACCTTGACTATTTGACCCAAACAGCTGGTGCTGGTGGCGACTGCACAGCCTGACACCAACCCACACACACACACACACAGCCTGACACACACACACAGCCACACACACACAACAACCAACCAAGCACACAATCATGCACGCACGCGCACCAACACACACCCTGCCTTACAACACAAACACACACACACAAACACTCTGAGCCCCCATGCTCAGGACCACGTGTTTGTCAGCAGCAGGAACAAATAAAGGAAGTGTGTTGCGGGTCAGCCAATGAGCAGCCTGGGGTTTCTCTCGTGCCTATATAAGGCAAGGCTGATCAATACATCAGGGCAGGCCAAGGGGACAGGAGACTACGGCACTGGGTTGCTCCAGATTACTATGCCGAGAGGAAGAGGGAGAGGAGAGGAGAGTCTATACACAGAGCCAGACACACCCACAAGCCCCTCCACGTGCACGCATACATTCATGCAGATCGCACACACGCCGTTTACCTCAATTACCTCAAGTTATCAGACGCACGCACACAAAGTACAAAAAAACAAACAAGATCAGTGCTCTTGTCTCGTTTCCCAAAATCACCCAGTGATTAAGAGCTGTTGAAATGAAACAGATAAGCAGCCAGACAAAACAAACACACAAACATGCACTTGTAAACAAACACTGGTCTTGGGCCAATGCACATTTAATCCCAAACAAACTTGGCAAGTCATGTCTTACTGTGAACTGACCTATAATTGTATTACATTACAATGCATCATGCCATTAATGTTTGGAAGTGTTTCTATACAGAATATACAAAATATCGCCCAAACCTATCCAATCATTAGTCAACACTCCAAAGCTTGGAGTAACTTCAAAGCTTGAAATCCAGGCTTACAACACTGCAATATGCTCAACCCTGCCTTCGCTTATTTCCATCAGGTAGGTAGGGCAACACTTCTTTCCAGTAAAGCACACCCTTTAGCTCGACCCAATTTCATGGGTTTCTGTTTATCAACAAACAGAGCCACGGTGGGAAGAGACTGAAACCAAGCGACAATGCCGCTGAATGTTTGACGTTGGGTGCAGCATTCTGGCGTTTTGTTTGTCTGAAAAGCAGTCACGGCAAGCCCCACACTTACCGTTTTAAAGTTCAGACACACTCTGCACACCAGGAAGTCAGCAGGCAAGCAAGCGGGCGAGCAAGCGTATGCCAGGAATGGAATGCTGCCAGACGTCTTAAAGAAAGTGAAACAAAGTCCAACTAGCAGCAGCACGTTAGCTACTTTACACTAATCCCGCACACGCAAAATAACTCGAGAAAGTCACACTTACAACTGTGTGAGCACTGTAAAAGGTCTTTTCATATTCCTGCATCAGTTCCAAGTGCTCACCACTTCCAACTCCTGGGACTACGCGAGTAGAATTAACCTCCCAACTAACTACAGCGTAAATAAAAGGTAGTTTCATGTACCAGTCCCAAGTGCCTACAATCTCCAAACCCTTTGTACTATGAATAGAACTACCGATTGCTACAAAGAGAGTTAGAAGATCCATTCATGTCCACACAGAGCAGTCCCAAGTTGCTTACCCACTAAGCTCTCTTGACTACACAAGTAGAACTAGGCTATCCTCATACCGTCGCATACCGTCTTGTGTAGAATGACAGGCATAATGACTGAAGCAATAAACACAGAGACGCAAAAGACAACGGCATACATACTTGACATGTCTGTCTTGGGTCGATCACGCTGACAAGCAACGGGAGACAAAAAAAGAAAAAGAAACACACACCACTGAGTCGAGAAACACTTGTCAGTCAAGTCAGTCACATACAGTCAAGATCTCCATCTCCAAGAGGAAGTGGTGGTAAACATTCGAAACATGCATGTTGCAGTTAAGCTCAAGCCTCAACACCTCTTGTTGGCACAAGACGCTTGTGTGTGTGTGTGTGTGTGTGTGTGTGTGTGTGTGTGTGTGTGTGTGTGTGTGTGTGTGTGTGTGTGTGGCTGAGACTTTATGGGTAACATACTTCTACCTTGTTGGAGACTGTATGAGAGAGAGAGAGAGCGAAAGAGAGAAACAGAGAGACGTGAGAATGAATGAAGTAATATGGGGTCTGTAAACTTCATGGGTAAAGCCGCTTTACCTTGTTGGCAAAAGACTGTGTGTGTGTGTGTGTGTAGGGCTGTGTTAAAAAGATCGATCCGCGATCCAATATCGATTCATGATTGAAAATTGCGATATCGATTCACAACTTTGTGGATCTGTATTTTGCCAATGATTATAGGCGCCATTTTCTCAACCACATCATGTAGCTCTCTTTCACATGCATGTAGGCTACATGCACAAATACACACGCCCTGTTCAAGTAAATGGTGCCAGTCTTTTCCCACCTTTCTCTCTCAAACCAAGTTTCCTGCTTGTTTCTTTCATACCAAGGTATGTCATGATTGTGTGGGCATCAAATGCTGAGATATTTTGGTTTATATAGCCGGTCTTAGAATTCTAGACATAAATGGGTTAAAGTCACAACCCAGCAATACAGAAGATCGACATCGAATCGAATTGAATCGGATCGTGGATCGAATCGGATTGTGACCTTCTGGATTGGATTCGAATCGATCCAGGAAATTTGGATCGATTCCCAGCCCCAGTGTGTGTCTGTGTGTGTCTCAGACCTCATTGGTAACTTCCTTTTACCTGGACCTTGCTCATGCTTTCCACAAACAATGACTTTAGAGAGCTGGGAGGCCGGTCAGTTGGCCAGCGGGCGGTTGGGTGGAGGTGGAGGGCTTGTTTTGAGGCAGAGGTGCGGTCAGTCAAGCCACAGTCAGTTTCACAATGTCCTTCGCAAACACGCACCCAACAACCACTCCAACCAAACCTCCCCTCCTGCTTAACATTCTCTTCTCTTAACAAGAGGGGAATGTCCCGTTCACAGGACATTTATGAGCTTCCAGTACACTGTATAGTCCAACTCTTCTGATTGTCCAGAGTGGTTTTGGAGAAGCAACATATTGATGAGGATTTATTGCTCAGTAGATAGCAGAGAAGTGAAATAAAAAAGACGAATGAATTATGATTTCATGCTTTCCGATCATTACCTTCCTTCTCCAAGGAACCGCAGAATGCAATAAAACTCCTCCGCAAATATCACTGTAAACCTGCATGAAACACTGCTGTATTTGACCAACTCTTCACGAGCTTGGCAGAGAAATCTCAAATGTTCTCTCAATCAGAACCTCAAGTCACACAACTCAAAGCCATAGAGGGAGAGAAAAACACACTTGTTCAAACACTACTGAACACGGTCGAAGTCTAAACAATACAGACTGCACAAGGCGCTTCCCAAGGCTTCTTCCGGAAAGTTCCGAAAGAAAAGGGACCACCAAAATAGCTCTGCACTGCCCTTTGCACGCTGCAGTGTGAGCAACTGGAATACCAGCACTCTGGAAGACTCCCCTAAACCGCTGAGCCATGAAGACACCGCATCCCAGACAAGACGTCCTCTGCGGAAAAGACTCGCACAACAGACATTACTCACTCTTCTTCTCAAGAGGCTTGACACCACCAGACCCGACTGATTCAAGACCTGAGCCTGTCCAACTAGCCTCCCTGTCTGTATCTGTCATGGCAGTCTCATGTGTGCTTGCTTACTTGCGTCAAGTCGAGTTGCCTGCTTCCTTGTTTAGTTCAAGTCTAGTTGCCTGTCTGTCTTGTGCGCCAGCTCGCTTGTCCTCCTTTCTCCACAGGTTTTCCCCCTCTAGAGATCATACAAAGCACACGCACGCACGCATGCACAGGCAGCATAACCAAACTCTCAAGGGACCTCCACTTCTAATAACCTGGAAGTGTTCCGACACACCCCGCCCCACTAATAGCTTTAAAGACTGGACATGAGTGCGGGGATACACACCCACACCCATTGATTTGCAAAAATGGAGTAAACCTCTTGACAGAAAAGACAGATGGGGAGCCCCAGCCGAATCTGATTAAAACTGTTGAAGTCGAAACGTAATCAAGCTATGTAAGCTTAATAATATAAAAAGACAACAAAAGGATTTTAAGTGTGCAGACTTCTCACTCAGAAAACTACACTCAGCCTTTGTCCGGCATCTTTTCCTGGGATGTGCACAATCTTCACCTTCAACGAGACTGAGTTGAACCTTCTTCCATTCAATATGATGTACTGTTCTCAGGGAGCAAATCTGACACAGGCTTACCTCATGCCTCTCTAGTCTGCCGTGAGAGGAGAACCCGAGGAGATCACAGAAACACATCAAAGACCAGCCTCACTCGCAATGACTACTACACCAAACGCTGCGTTGCCAGGGGAGTTGAAGTCATCATCCCAAACAAATGCGTCTTTTACCGACACTGGGCTGGCTGGGCTGACTGGCTAGATGGGCCAGTTTTTGTCCACCAGCCCATTTTACTGCTTATTTGCGGGTAAGGGAAAACATACCACTTGCTTGCCCTTCAGAACACACTCTCACACCGACACACACACACACTCACACACCAACAAACACACACACACACACTCTCACACCAACACACACACACTCTCACACCAACACACACACACACACTCTCACACCAACACACACACACTCTCACACCAACACACACACCAACACACACACACACTCTCCAACACACACACACACACTCACACCAACACACACACCAACACCAACACACACACACACACTCACACCACCAACACACACACACACACACACTCTGACACCAACACACACGCACACACTCTGACATCAACACACCCTCACACAAACACACACACGAACACACACTGATGACGAGCTTAGCACAAATACGAGCAACATGGACAGCTTGCCCATAAACACTGTAACACTGGCGACGGAGTCCACAGGTGCTCATTAGGTGCAGTACACACACACACACACACACACACACACACACCTCAAGAGTATTTGCACTATGCCAGATGGGGCTTGCTGATTTCAGGGGAGGTGATGTTCTGTCCTGTTCCGTTTTCCTCTGTCCCTCTCTGGCTGGCTGGCTGGCTGGCTGGCTCCGTCTTAAGACTCAGGGCCTCACTCGCATGGGAAACGCTGGAGCCAATATTAAATGACACAAACGACAACTGCACTGCAGCCAGCAACAGTACACTAATACTACACACACATACACACACTGCAGTCATGAGGAAGTGAGCCAAGCAGTTCCTCATCCGTACGTGTAAATGCTGGCGAGGAGGAAATGTAATCAGAAAGCTGAGATTGGGGGCATGTGTCGGTGCTGGTGTTGGGTTGCAGGCAAACTCTTATGCAACATGGCACTACACGGCACTACGCTACGTTGGCAGCGGATAAGCTGCCTACTTGGGGCAAGCAGAGATCCACTCATGATTACGTTTGTTTTTCTTACCCTACCAATCCTCCTCCTCTTGCTCGCCAGCTCGGCTCTCTCTGGGTTAACTTACAAGTGTGCCGTAACGGCATCCATGCCAGCTGCACTCAATCTCTGGATCACTACCCACCCCCCACCTCCTCCTACACCCCTGGTTCTGTTACATGGCTCATTGTGCTTGTTTGCTAACAGAGTTTAAATGGAGCCAGAAGAAAAGGAAAAAAAGACTTTATAACCGTTCGAAGATTGCGTAACAGTACCCTGACACCCATAAAAATCTCAGATCTCCCTCTGCACCGCCCAACAGAACAAATACGGCTTAACTGTGACCACCGTCCGCTAGTCGTTTGTTCGACTGACGGGAACATTCAAATGATGTCACTCATTTAGGTTATCTTGAGACGGGCTTTGTTGCTGAAGAAGAAACGAAAAAAGAAGAAAAGATGAAAAAAAGGGCCCCATAAAGCTTGTCCAGATCGGGTTACGTATGGCCCGCCATGTGCAATCTGACATAAGCGCAGAAGGCCCAAATTTAAAGCACATGTTTGGGAGTCCCCTGTAGGAGGCCCTCTCTCCCCTCGCTCTCGTTCTAACACATGCTCGCTCGCACGCACGCTTGCTCAGGCCTGGTGGCGCGACGCATGTTATGTCACACAAAACGAACGGCACCTGTGCAAGAGTAGGTCTCAACTAACCAAAACACAAGACCTCCACACTCTACAACACACACAATTATGTCTTTCTGTAGTGTTGAGAGGATTCTTCTCAGGCAACACAAAACGATCCATAGATGGATATCTCTGGTATGAAATCATTTACTGCTTCAGGTTATTTACTGAAGCAGAAAGTCTAATATCTTTGTTTGAAGTGAAAGCCCACCTGGAAAACTCCCACGGTCATTGTGACACATGGCACTGGCGGGTCAAGAGTCACATCGGCAACCTTTGGGGTACGAGTCTGACGCTCTAACTTCTTACCCATGACCGCCCTTTGATGGTGGCACTTAGAGCAGGGTCTCAACTAACCAAACACAAAAACTCAATTCTAAAAAGAGAGATGATTTAGGACGTCCTTCTAGGTCTGCTGAGGCAGAATTCCTCTTAGGTAAGTCTTTCCAAGGCCACATTCTTCAGTTTTACAACCTTGTAATTTACAAGCGGAGTTCGGCAATTAATGGATCATGATTGGTCATTGGTCGTTCATTGAGGCCAATCATGATGATCAACCTTGCGATTTCTCTCCTTTCCTTATCCATGTAGTTCTAGCCAAATGCGGTCTTCATTGACGGCACCTGTGCAAGAGCAGGCCTCAACACACCAAATGCAAGACAGAAACATGTTTTTCTATTCTACACAGTGCATATTCGCCTGTTCTTCCCTGTTCTTCTCAGGAAATACTCAGGCACATTCCTCCAGAAAAAAGGATGCATGCCGCTAAACACATTCTTCAGCTTGTGTCTTAACATACCCAGCAGCAAAAAATATTCAGCCATGTGCTTCTGCAAGCATCTATCCATCCTGTGCCCCTGTGCTGAAGATCACTGCAGGTCTGTGTTATACAACAGTGTGGAGGTGCCAAGGCACATCATCATCATTATCATCATCATGCAAAAATACCAGGTAGGTAGATCATGCTGAGCAGCCATGTAGCTCTGCTCCTCTGAAAGACAGAGCATGGCCAGCAGCCGTCACCAAGGTAACCAGCTCCCAGCAGAAAGCCCATCTGTTACACTTTTCTGCATTTCAGTGCTCAGAAAGAGAAAAAATACATTTCAAAACGCCATCAACTGTAGAAAACACAACCCGACCTGCATGACCTTGCAATTTTCAGCAGCAGTCAGAAAAACACAATTTCAAAAATCAACTGACACACACAAACAACCACCACCCCAACTGAAGCCGTTCCATGTCGCTGATCCGAGAGCAAGGCGAGATGTACTGTACACGCACATCTCAATTCCCCAACACCTTCCGATGGAGACTGGAATTCCACACCTCCAGAAGTTCACACTTGCACAGTAATTGCTTCTAGGAAAGGGGCTAGTGGCGGTGGTGGCGGCGGTAATGGAGGAGGCCAGTGGCTTCTCAAGCTGTACGCATGTGCATGTGCGTGTGTGTGTGTGTGTGTGTGTGTGTGTGTGTGTGTGTGAATTGATTGATCCATTGTTTTGAATAGCACAAATATATACAGTATACCCACTTAACACATTGAATACCGGCGGTGCTCACGGAATTATGTCGTAGAATACCAGCGTTCTAAGCCCTTTTTTGACGTTTTTTTGTAGACTCACAGCTTATTATGTGATAGGGCCACTGAAATATGTTATGACTCGTTCGAAAGTGGAGACGCTGCCCTCTTAGTAGGTGAAAACTGTGTGTCTCTACGAGCTTTTATTGCCGAGAAAACCCACGCTAAACCGAAGCGGGTATCCATGGAATTCAGCTACAATCGGAGATATTGAGGTTTTTGTGAAGGGTGCGCTTCTTCAGAATGTGACGAGTTTGAAAGGGGATGAGTTGGTTTTAATCACAATTTGGTGCAAGGTTAGCTCTGACACACATCTTCCTGCTCGTCAAGACACACCTCCTGCTCTAAACCACTACGACACCGGCAATCAATGCCCTTCGAAATCCACGTTTTTCACACAGACTGAACACAAGCTCTTTGCACACATGCAGAAGGTCGGACATTTGCTAAAATAGTTCCCGATGACTCCCGAAATAATAGCCCAACATTGACAACAAATGCCAATGATATGATGCTTAGATGTAGCCCATCCGATCCATATGTAGCCATCTATGCTAGCTTCTGGCTTTTCACATACAGGAAGACAGTTCAACATGGGGGTGAATAATCAAATAAACTTATCTGGTTGGCGATCAAACTTCCAAATCGGAGCGCATTACTCCAATTACAATTCGGGTGCCATTTTGATCCAAGGATCTGGTAAAGGTCTAGGTAGCAAGCCCAGAAAGTTCAAGATACTCCTGGCACGATATACAATGGTCTCTGTGTTTACCTATTGCGTGAAGTCAGACACAATACACGCTACCGATCGTAGGCTACTAGGGAAACAACAACATAGCACGATTCACGAATACGGCAGCACACCTCTTGCTCTGTCACACTACGACACCAGCAATCGATGCCCTTTGAAATCCCCGTTTTTCACGTGGACTGAACACAAACTCTTTGCACACATGCAGAGGGTGAGACATTTGCTAAAATAGCTCCCGATGACTCCCGAAAAAATAGCCCAACATTGACAACAAATCCAAATGATATGATGCTTAGATGTAGCCTAGCCCATCCGATCCAAATCATATGCGGTGGCAGATGGACACTCCCAACTGAGATCGCTCCCGGACGTGTAGTCCCAGGTGTTTCCATCACTCCCGGACGTGTAGTCCCACCCGATTATATTTCACGTATTATCATACACTGCCACATACAAGCAATTTAAGGTTAGGGTTAGGTTTAGGGTTAGGTTAGGGTTAGAAACAAAAAACTAACATCAAAAAGATAACTAGCTCCGTTATATGGCGGTGGGATCGATAGTCTGGCTAGTGGGGGCGAGCCGACAGGGGAGCGTCCTGCGTTGGGAGCGACAATCAGGGAATCATGATATGTAGCCATGCTAGCTTCTGGCTTCTCACATACAGGAAGACACAGAAACTTATCTTTTTGGCGATCAAACGTCCAAATCGGAGCGCATTACTCCAATCACATATCGGGTGCCATTTGGATCCAAGGATCTGGTAAAGGTCTAGCAAGTCCAGAAAGTTCAAGATACTCCAGGCACGATATACAATGGTGTTTACCTATTGCGTGAAGTCAGAGACAACACATGCTAGGCGACATGGGTTGGCATCCAGACATCTTGGTAAGTTAAATTAAAATATCCAAATCATAACACTCAAACATCATAACAATCAAACAACTTTGGACTGCAAATGTTGTCATTTATGTCCATCACAGAGCTACCAAAATCACATATATTGTCCATTGAAGGGTGTAGATTCAAAATATGATATTTAAATGCAAAAACGTATTTTTACGTTTTGGTATACAACGCATGGGCGTGAAAAACGCATTATTACGTCGTCAGTACTCAATGTGTTAAAAAAAATGCTCAAATATACAGTATAGCCACTTCAAAAAAGTAGACTACACCGCTGGTGTGTGTGTGTGTGTGTGTGTGTGTGTGTGTGTGTGTGTGTGTGTACGTGAACAGAAGAGGTGTGTGTGTGTGTGCGCGCATGTGTGTGAGTGAGTGTGTGAGTACGTGAACAGACAATGAGTGTCTGTTCAAGCTGTGTGTGTGTGTGTGTGTGTGTGTGTGTGTGTGTGTGTGTGTGTGTGTGTGTGTGTGTGTGTGTGTGTGTGTGTGTGTGTGTGTGTAGAAGAGAATATGAGTGGTGCTCAAGCTGCGTGCGTGCGTGCGTGCGTGCGCACTTCTGCCAAGTGCAGAACACTGCAGAGTCGCCCAACACCAAACCGAGAATAGCAAGGGCAGGCAGGTCAGCAAGATCTCGCACCCCCTCCCACACACACCAACCCGCCCACAACCACAACCACACAAAACCCAGGCTACAACACTGTAGAAAGGTCTTTTCATCCTGACGGATTCTGCATGCAGTAGCTTCACCACATATGATGCACCGCAACAAACAGTAATATTTGGTGCGGGCAAACGTATGCAAGTGTGCGTTTTTTGATAAGGGGAGAGGATGCAGTGGATTGGTGGGTGGGTTTGTGTGTGTGTGTGTGTGTGTGTTTGTGGAATAATGTCAAACCTGTTGGGCTGCATCAAGACTGGGTAACCTTTTGTTCTCAGAGGTGAAATTGGATACGTGAGCACACCTTGCGCAAACAGGCAAAAAAGCGAATCATTTTTTCCGGGCCAAATTCCTTCAAGAACCCCCTTCATTCGCACACGCGCACACGCACACACGCACACGCACATACACACAAAATGAGTGGCCTTATAAGTCAGACAATAACATGCGCCTTTGCCAGACTGAGCATGTCCTGGAGACGCACAGTCGAGTATTGTTCTCTTATCTTATCGCGCGGGGGAGCCGTGTGGCTTTCTAATGGGACCCATTTGGGAGCTTTCAAAAATCTAAAATGTATCCGTGCAAGAGGGAACTCGTGCTAGGCCTAGCTAGTCTCTCCCTTTCGGTTTATCCCGTTGCTCAGCCTGGAATGCACAGAGGCTCTGCTGAACACACCCTGGGACAAAGAGCATGTGGCTGCGTGCTGCTGCTGCTGCTGCTGCTGCTGTGCGTGTCTGTGTGAGTGTGAGTGTGAGTGAGTGTCCAAAAGAGAGTATGCATGGGCATGCAGGAATAAAAAAAAACAAGAAGTCAAGTCTAGTCAGCCTCAAAGCAACTTTCACATCAAAAGACTCCTTTGGTTCAGAGTTTAAGGCAGACAGTCAGCAGCGGTCTGTACAAGTAGGAAGTACGCTGCTTCGAAAGAATCTTATCTGGAGGGATGAGGGGGTTGGAAAGTGAGGGTGGGATGAGGGAGCTTGTCGTAACATGTCGCGCCTCTCTCCAGACTTCACTTCCACCCCGACCGCCGTGACAGGCAAGCAAGCGCCTCTCACAAAGGAAACAAAACAGCCAGTTCGCCCACAAAGGGGGTCGGTAAGTGAATGTGTGGTATATGGGGTGGCAGGGCCGCTTAGAGCTTTTGCTGGGCCCTAGACAAAATAATTCTTTAAAAAAGCCTCGCATTACCTAGTAAGTAGTAATGGGCCCAATTCTGGGCCCCTCATTTCCCTGGGCCCTGGGAAAACTGAACTGTTTGTGCACCCCTGCCGACCGGCGTGTGGAGTGGTGTGTGGTGGTGTAGTAGGCAGTCACCAGTAGAGACATTGGGTGCATCCCAATATGTGTCCTTGCCTCCTCCACTTGTGCTTGTCTCCTCGTCCCGCCTCCTGGCCCCTCCTCCGTGGAGAAAACGATAAAGTTTCCCAGCTGTCAGCCTCGCCACAACAACTTTTGAGGGACTGTTTTTCATTCACCATCCCAATTGCAAATGAGAAAAAGACTTTACAATTGAGCTTTTGCAAGATATTGAAATATAATGCTGTTGTCAGTGATGTCATCATGACGAGAAGCAAGTGGAGGAGGCAAGTGGAGGAGGCAAGGTCACATATTGGGATGCACCCATAGGTAGTTCCAAGAGGGCCAACATCCTTCCCTTGAGGTCCAAACTACGGTATTCTGGGATGCGTTTCTCGAAAGCGTAGCTGATAGCCAGTTAGCTACTTGGGTAGTTGCCAATGGGTAATTGCATTGCAATCTATGGTTTCGACAAATACACCCCTGGATGCTGGGAAAGGGCCTCATTTGCAGAGTGGCCAAACAGGTTTCCCATGGCTTGGCGGTGGGGCCGGGGGACAGTAAACCCAGCTGTCAAATGGGAACAACCTCTTTTGCAGCGCCAGAAACAGGTGGCGGCTCAGGGCAGGCAGGCAGGCCTGACAACAGCAAAAAAATAAGACGAACCTCACGGGGGTCGCAATTTTTGTTACCGGCTGTGCTGTGCGGAAATGCAAGGCCGTCGTGTATATTTAAAGACCTCAAAAAACAGAGGAGGGAGGGATCATTCCTGAAAAACAAGACACTGAAAACAAACAAAACCAAATATGCACGCACACTCACACACGCACAGGTTGGTCGTGAGGGGTGGAGATGGATTTGAAACCTCAACAGCTCCAAACAAACAAAAGGTTTGATTTGCCAAAAAAGGGTCTGCCAAGTATTTACAGATTACCAGAAATGTCAATTACTCGCCACGCTGTAACATTTGCAGGGGATGAGCAAACACTGATTGAAAACACAGTTTGGCAACCAAAGCCGAGAGAAGAACTGATTAGGAGTTGCAACATAGGCTTTAACTTACGAATCATTTATGAATTATGCACAATGTTGAATGCATGAGCTCAAAGCATCTGCAATGGGCAGCTTTACGTGAAAAAGGGGCGAGAATTTAACTTTTAAATGAAGCTACTTCAAGCAGGTCATTAAATCTTTCTTTTATGAGCTAAATGTCAATCTTTACAACGCTCTGTGGTAGAAAGGGACATTATAAAAAGTACTGAAAAAAACATTAGTCTATCTGTCTAAATTTGCCCATCCAAATCCTGGAACCATAGAGTGGAAGACTGCAAAGTTGAGCTTATTGAGTCAATTGACTTAGTTAATCACAAACCATGCTTAAAGTTCAAAGTTTGGCCCAATACCTCCTAAAGTGCGACCTGAGAGGAGAGCCTGTCTACACAATAGAGTCTGGCAGCCCATAACAGGCAGTTGTTTTGATTTACAAAACATGTCACCTTTTTAAGCACCCAGTCATTGAGCCACTGGTTTCCAAGGTAATGTCGGTCTCTACGCCAGACAGCGAAGGTAAACGCATACAAAGTTCAGGGCCCAGTGGACGGTAAACAAGGGTGTCTGTGTGAAAGCGTGACTTTGAAGTGCCATAAACTAATTTTGGTTACGTGCGAGCCCGACTGGGTGGCGCATGATGGCTGGCCTGAGTTCGAACGAGGAAGTGCACGAAGGAAGAACACTGCGGTCTAAACTCCCACGGGACACAGACCAGCGCATGCCGTGTTCTGTGCTCTGACCTGATTCAACAGACTTCTGCATACTGAACAACATCCCAATGATACCAATATGATATTTGATTAAATTGTCCTCCGTTTTGGTTCAATTATTCCCTGTTAAATTGTCCTCAAAAGTACACACGCAGAGTGATCCCAAAGACAGTCCTAGTAGCCATCCTATTCTACATTCATGAATGGCTATGGACAATATCCAACGCCAAATAGGTGAAGTTCCCAATATTTCTAATTATAAAATGTCATCCAAGAGGCAAACATGACAGAATAGAAGTTAACGTTATTCAATTAAGGCAGTACATGCAAGGCTGCTCGACGTCAAGACACATTTGGGTCTTGTCACCAGACTCTACTCCTTCTATACTGGGGTGATACTGCTGCATTTAGCTCTCGAATATTCAAAACATATGACACAAGACAAGCATCAAAGCAGACATGCTTCAAACAGTGGCAATAATGCCATCTACCAACATCAAACACCTCGATAAACACAACAGAGCTTAGTGAAAGCTTATGACTACGATAATAACACCAAAAAGTAGACGTTAGCCACCCTACCTCGATGGGCTGTGCGAGTAGACATACGATGTTGAGGGGGAACGCAAGGCATTTGTCACGTTGAATCTGCACATTTTACACAACGTTTTATACGGGTGATTTCACTGTCCACATGTTTTACCAGTCAACGTTACCGCGCCCTGCAATTTGGACTGTTGACCATCTTGCTAACTATCTTAAAGGCTAGTTATAGCAGTTAGCTTTTACAGTTCCAACTTGGCTGAGTTTTTCCTGTGGTCCTGAGGCTAGTTCTAGTTGCTTAGCTCACTTGCAAACAACTCACTCGAGCCTAAAGCCTGCAGTCCGCCCTTGATGTCAGACATCTAACGCCAGAAATATTGCTTGCATTCCATACCACAAATACAATAACCCCTTAATATTTGACACCATACATCGAGCATTACAACGTGACTGGGTTGATTGTTCACGGAGGTTGAGTGATGAAGAAATGATAGCCAAAGCTAACTCAAAGCAATGATGTTCCTAGTCAAGCTGACCTGAGGAAGAAGTAGCTCAGAATCAATTCAGTGTCCAAAATCTTCTTCACCCGACACGCTCAAACGACTGTGCAGACCTTCTTCTTTTATCCTGACCATGACAAAGAAAATATGGTCCTTGTATTTCAGGATATGCCAGAGTCTTTGCTCTGCCTCCTAGTGCATCGATGACCTGCTCCTTGGGTTGCAAACAGCTCTCTACGTAGCTAGCATGGGCTTCATATAGAGCGCAGCGTCGTGACGTATGCAAAGGCACGTTCATTGGCAAAAATCCACAAAATGTTATCTGCATAGAGCTAGGTCGATAGTGCTTCACAGTAAAATAGCCCAAAAAGCCCAATAGCCTACATGTCTCTCACCGTGTCACAGATTGAAGTATGTGAAGGTACAAAACCTATAGGCCTGGGTTTAACTCTACCGAATAACTGTTGCCACCATTGCAGTTTTGAGGAAGGTGCAGCTTGTCACCCCACCATCAGTCACCTGCTGTCAAAACCAAATTGGGAAGCCATCTGTGAGGATGTGACCTTGGATTAACAATATTATATCCATTTATTATCAGCGTAAGTCTTTCCTTCATATCTGTGATCAGTCTTTATTGGACTCATTTTACCTATTGGTGAATAGGCTACTTAATGATTTCCACAGAGTAGTAAAGGTCTAGTCTAGTTAATAATTGAAGTTCAGGATCAGTTTCCATCAAACCTTTAGCAGCGTGCCAACTGTTAGGCCATTAATAATGCATAACCTAACTGACTAGTGCAGAGTTGCTTTATACTGTATGGCTGCTGTGCTCCCCCTGCAATTGAATAGCATAAATTGCTTGTGTCAACATGACATGGATTTGAGAATGGAGTCATAGCTTATGACCATAGTGTTAAAAATATGATGCTGTGCACATGAATGGTACCAGAGTCATATCACAGTTTCCCTGTGTAGTCCCACCTCAAGTCCATCACAGACAAGAGACATATTCTAAGCAAATTAGGCCCACCCTTGAACAACCTACTAACAAAGACCAGCCGTGCCCAGATGGGGAATGTTGAACTCTTCTTAGACTTCAAGTATAAAGGACCATTGTCCTCATTGTACTGTAGTAGGGCCTTCGTATTAAGTCACACAATTCCCCCTATGGCAATGCATTTGGGGCATGCAGGGAACAGGCAGATTGGCCAGGCTGTTGGAACAGCAGGCTTTTGGGCCCCTCTTCAGTGGCAGCATGCATATGCTTCATAGTTACATTCTTTTGCTTAGATTAATGAATACATGCATTCCTATGTTTACAACTAACATTTTAAATTCCTGCCTCAAAATTAAAATAATAGTTATTCATAGTGAAAATGTGTATATTTAACTTGAAATTTAAAAAAACATTTCTCAGAGAAAAGTGCAGTTATGTGGTTCCATAACTATCCAATCCCCCATCATTCAAAACACATGCGGAAAGTCAGTGTTCACAGATTCAAAAGAATATTGTTCTATTTGTTTTATTTCCAATAGGCCTAACTGTGAAGACAGTTTTGGAAGCTGTCACCAAACCTGTTGCTGATGGGAGAACACTACCATCTAGAGGTGAGAAGAGGTATGTTCTGATGCTGTCACAAAAAAGTCCTCTGTCTGGTAGGTGGTTTGCCATTTATTTATACAATACAAACACATATTGACATGTTTGACATCAGTGAAAATATAAACTATGAATATGAATATGAATATGATATGGAATGGATACAACAATAAGCTATTGATGATTGTATTTATGTAAAAATAAGCCTTTCAGAGCACATGGTATACTACATCTTACACCTGAGTGAATCTGAAGGAATGTAAGTAAATTAATCTGAATTAATCTAAATTTCCCCCTGTTTGACCCTTAAGACTTATCTCAGATAAAATAACTAATTCACAATATCCCTTGGTACTGAAGCCTGGTGCACTCCCATCATATCTCTAGAGTTCAGTGTAGAGTGTCAATGTTAACAGCCGTGAGGGTGACGTCTCCATAGATGCCCATTCCAGTGATCATGTTGAGCTCCCGGATCCGGTGCTTGAACTCAAACAGATGGGCCTTGTTCACCGCCACCTTGAACTGATCATGGTGGCACAGGATCTTCAGCTAAAACAGAGCAGAGCAGAGCAGGGGAGGATGTTACAGTCAAGAAACATAATTTCCATTGTTAACTATGATCTTGAAAAGGTATCTATTGTCTGATTAATTTCCCTTTGGAAAAGGGCATTGGTGAAAATATTTGTCTGTTGGTCTTGTGCTTGTTTACAGCATAATCTAAACTACAGTATATTTATGTGACATGATTTACATTTTCAAGAACATGCTGTATGTTTTCTTATCATATTTTAATGGAATTTGAGACACATTTGGGTAGATATCCATGGCATAGTATGTCATGAATGCCAACACGTTTTAGTAGCCGAATACCTGGACTGGGTCAGGCAGGCTGCTATGCAAACTGTTACTTGGCAGACTGTTTTGTAGGTCACATTGCTAAACTCACCTCAAATGGTTGCCCAGCAACAAAAGGGAAACCAGGACAGTTCCTCTCCTCGGAGCCCCATGTGCCTCCAATCAGGGTGTTCCTCACCACCACTTTGTGCCCGTCTTCGTTGAAGCGCGGGTTTAAGTGGAGAGCGATATCCCGCCCTTTGCTCAGGTCTATGGTAAACCTGTCAGGAAAGATGACAGCAAGTCATAAGATTTTGATTTAGCGCAGATATCAACTAGAAAGCAATGGGGATGAAGAAAACCCCATAAAGTATTTCAAATGAAGTAGTGGTGGGATCGTATTGAGCCATGGCGCCCCCAGGCACTTCAGCACCCAGGTGCCCCCATGTAGCCTCTTTCTGCAGATGAGACCGTTGAGGGACCTATTCACTCCTTACTACATCATAACAACATTGCTTTGACATTACCGGGAGCCTTAAGTAACCGATTAAGACATTGCATTATTAAGACATTGTCAGTACAATTTTGGTGACAGTAAGGTTACAACATAGATTTGTAGCGCTTGTGTTATGGGTGGCCCCTCTCTGGTCATAAGCGGTTGGTGCCCCTGGGCACGCTGCCACTGGCCCTTATGGATAATCACACCACGAATAGCGGATTTCATTTATAGGCCTAAAGGATTTTTTGACACTGACCAAAGTGGTGCAGAGGCCAACTGAAGAGTAAACAATAGAAAGAAAGAACAGTAAACATAGAAGTAGGAGTAAAATAGATAAAGACAATTTGTAAGATGGCTTTTTAAAAAACTTTATTTATGATAGGACAGTGAAGGTGGCAACAGGAAGTGAGTGGGGAGAGAGAGACAGGGAAGGGCCTGCAAAGGACCCGGGCCAGGAATCGAACCCGGGTAAGCCGCGTAGTAGACGAGTGCCCTACCATTAGGCCATGGCAGGGCCTCGTAAGATGACTTACTACTGAGATAGGCCTGTGTATTGGTTTTGCTTTGTAACCATAATGGTGCAAGTGTGTAGTAGTTATACACAATAATGTTCAGCAGTTATCTGCTTTGATCGGTGAGAGATATAGCCAAGGGTTTTCTCTGCTCTTCCAAGATAATCCCTATCATCTCATTACAAACAGGTCAGAGAGAGTTGATTTACTTCCTCCTGCAGTCTGATGATAAGGAGCTTCAGAGTTATCTGCCAGATTATGTGTGAAGCAAAGTAATAACACTTTCAGAGATGTTTGCTTTTGCCCTCGATCTTCAATCAGACATTGAGATCAAAGCAAAGAAGTGCACTTATACAGAAAAAAAATAAAAAGAATATAATTTGTCTGTACTTACAATAATGTAAGTATTCCAACAAAGTGATTATGAATTTTTACATGAAGGTATTATGTTCTGTCAAACCTTGCTTTATCATGAAAAACATTTGAAAATATTACACATTCATACTCATTCAGTGTTTTGTTTTGAAGTAGGAGATGACAGCACACTGCACGAATGTATTATGTAAAGTAGACCAAAATAGGTATTTATCTAGATGCAGTACATTGGGGGAAAGCCATATGAAACACAAATGTAGAAATCTACATTTTCATATAAAATCTAAATATAAATGTACTCACGCTTTTGCATTGGGCTTGATCTGTCCCATGATGGTGATGAGCATTCTGTCATAGATACCCCGAGGGCCCAAATTATGGTCATATGGCACAGTCTAGACAAAACAAACATATATTTAGTACATTATATAAGGCTTATACTGGAGTAGCAGAGATATAGGAAAAACAAAATGGCTGAAAACAATTCATACAATTGTTTTCAACTGGTTTTAGTGAATGGCCCAAACTACATTGGCGTAGGTAGACTATACTAGGCGAGGTATTTCTTCAGTGACAAAACTAACCAAAAGACATCCTGCAATTAAGTGGTTCACCACAAATTTGGTCCAGTCAGCTGATCCTAGCTGATCACAGCTGATCATAATAGGCAAACTGCACAAATCTCCAAGTGGGAGGACTTCTGCTTTCTAATGTTGGTACTGCTCATAGGGAAAAGATATACAGCATATGCTTACAAAATGATTCATATATGGACTATACAATTCTAGATTAGTATATCCATTTAAGTTTTTATATACGTATCGTTTTCCTATGAGGTGACTCTGTCTCTGTCACATCCCGTGATGGTGTCTCCTTACCAGGCTCCTCTGAGGGGCGACCTGGGGAGCGGTGGGGGGAGCGGGGCTTGGCCATCCAGGTTGGCTGGGTTGACTGGGCTGGCTGGGTTGTCCTGGTTGTCCCGGCCAGGAAGGCTGGCTTGGCTGCCCGGGCCATGCAGGCTGGCTCGGCTGCCCGGGCCATGCAGGCTGGCTAGGTTGCCCAGGCCAGGTGGGGTTGCTGGCGGGTTGGCCAGGCCACGCTGGCTGGTTGGGTTGGTTGGGTTGTCCAGGCCAGACTGGCGCTCCGGCCTGCGTCGGGTTGCCACCTAGTGCATCTGAAAGCTTTTAGAGAGACGAAAAGGTTAAAGGAAGCAGCATACAGTACTGTACGTGCAGTGTTTCAAAATAGTGAGAGAGAAGATGAATTAACACTTTCTGCATATTTATGTTATGAAAATGTATGCTGAATCAGAGGTGTCAATCCCATGTTCGGAATGTAAAGTCCCTGCCACAAATTTGATCCAACCAGCATTGAATCAGCTGATCCCAGTGGGTAATCAAGACAGGTAGAGTTACGAGTACAGTGCAGTCACCTATGTTGGAGGGAAACTGTGGCAGGGTTTTTGCTTTCTGAACCAGATTTTTGACACTGCTGTACTTAATACACAACAATATTATGACCACACAACCATGACACCACACCACCATGACATGCAGGCCTATTGTGACTTTGAAAAGGGATATACTTACATCCATATCACCTGCAAATCAGAGAAACAAAAAGAGGGAGAGGGAGAGAGAGAGAGAGAGAGAGAGAGAGAGAGAGAGAGAGAGAGAGAGAGAGAGAGAGAGAGGAACACATTGTTATGATGTTTTGGACAAAGGTGTGGTCACGCGCTGCATGAAGCATTATTCTTCTCAGTGCATCTGACACCTAACACTGGGAGTTGTGCGGCTTCTGTGGGATTCCCATGGACATGAGTCAGAACCAAATATTTCCACTCCACCCAAACACATCATGAGCGTGAGAGGAACCAGTTCTGAGACCTCTGTCAGGTTCACCGAGTCCAAACGGATCTACTGTGTGCATGAGTTCACGATGGGTGAACCCAATCTTTATTATTAGGGATTAGACTGTTTAAACAAATGATGAAATATGGAGCTTGCATTCAGAAAAGCAAAAGTATTTCTATTAAACCTGTTGGGCAACACTTCACAAACACAATGCAATTCTTCACCAGTAGGAAGCATTAGCAAGGGTTTATAATGAACAACATCCTCAGTCCCTTGGAAAAATGCAACAAACAGTAAATCTTCACCTGGTACTCTTCGATCCAAGGTTTTTAAATTAAGTTTTTTTTAAAAGTAAATAGGAAAAAAGCTTTCCTGATCAAGGTACATCAATAGATTGGAATGTTTTTTTTTAATTGCCCATGCATAGCTACTTGAGCCTTCTTCAGGGCATCAAGAAGACCTAAGCCTGGCAAGCCATTTCGTGTATGGGCAATTTTAAATGCAGATATTTATATCACAACTATCCAGTGGTTTTCAGCAGGCTTTAAAGTGTTCTATACTGTATACCACAGTTCTGTCTGGTAGTCCCATAATGTCCAGTGGAACCGTGTAGTACTGAAACAACTTTACATCTACTTTACATTTACTTCTGCGACATTATACAGAGTGTCTTAATACATGATGACTTGGTCATTGACGTTCTGGTAACAGCGAATTTATATCAGGGCCTTGGTCTTAAGAGTTTAAATCTCTCCTCGCTCCATAGATCACTTGCTACGTTTAAAATGGCTACACTTCCTGGATCTGTCTGAATCCCATTTGAATGTCCCTGTGAGGCAGATACTGGAGAGCCAGCCACTCATCAACTAAAGTCTTTTTCACACACAGTGTTGTCTTAGATGGCCTTTAAGCAAGCCTACTATAGACTGGCATGCAGAACAGCAGTGCTCTTACCTGTGCTGAGTGCGTGGATTTGGAGGTCGGCAAGTTGTGTTCTCCTTAGCTGGAAGACACAGACAGACAGGGAGGAATTTCAGGGTGGGGTTCTCTTATACACTTGTCCACCTCTCCCTGCCACACCACCTTTGTCACCTCCCCCTTCGATGTTGCGTACAATGGTACACCTTTGCGCTCAGACACACACACGCACACACACACACTCACACACACTCACACAGACACACACACACCCTGCTTGCCTGCTGGAGTGCCACACCTACAGCACACCAGCACTAGGCACACCCACTTGTATCAAAATACACAAAACATGTTGGCTCAAGTCTATCATGTGATGTCGCAATAGGCATACATTGTTACCATGGCTTCTCTGGATTCTTCCATGTCCAAACTTCTCGGAAGGTTCTTTCAGTTTCTGATCCCTCTATTAAGAAAGGTGTTGGAATAGTTACGGTCTAACATCACAATCCCTCTTTGGTTAATTAAGAGTCTTCAGGTGCGTACGTTAGTCAGACTATATTTTAAGATGTCCTAAACAGCACCGTCCTTTGAATTGCACCTGGATGCCTCCATTACGTGATAATGATGAGATTATAAATGAACAAGCTGCATTAAACAAACTGGGGTGGGGTTTGGTTGACGTTCAGCCATGCACAACAACTGTTGACTGTTCAGCCTGAATATGTACAAAATGTTAAAGCACACTTTAGAAGACAGCAATTAGAAGTCCCCAGTTACAATAATGGAACATTGGTTCTATCTTTTTTTAACTACCGTAAATCAGGTGATTTTTCAACAACTAGGCCCTACCGAACCTACATAGGCCTAATATAAAATGGTTTATTGCTGCCTCCTAGATAGTGAATGCAACAGACTTTCACTTTCTAAAGGCCAGGTGTCCACATCTAGCCCACTGAACTGTGGAAAGAAGGAGGCACAGAGTGCTGGTTTGGGCAGGGACCAAAGAAGGCCGCTCTAAGAAGACACAAACATCGACCCCTGACAACTGTTGGCCCACTGGGAAATGCCCTGTATGCCAGAATACCAGTCCAGGTGTTGTTGAGTGTGACGCCAAGCACTAAAATCTGCCTTTCCAAAATCTGCCATTCTTTTCTGTGGCATCACTTATTACCCCAGGCTATTTTTTAATCTTTGCTGTCTATGGTGTGCGCAAATGTGTGTAGTGCGTAATGGGTCACATGTGGTGATATCACTATTTAAGGGAGGCCTTTCTTTTCAATGGTGAACCTAGCCCTGATGAAGAACTGGAGAGGTCGAAACATGTCTGCTTTTTAATGTAACCCCAGCCCAGTACCATTAAAGGCTTTTTAATGTAACTTCCCGTTTGGACACCTTATTTTGGAGTGCCTGGATGAACTCTTCTCTCTACATGAACTGATCCCCGATATCCAAGAGCACCCAACAAACTTAAATGAACAGACTGAAGACTGCTTGAGCTTCCAGCCACCTGTGTGCCTATTAAAATCTGCCTTTTGTAGGATGTTAGTGCAGACTTGAAGTGAAATGCTAGAGTAGCCCCTTAATGCACGCCGTACCTCCAGTGGCACACTGTAATACCTGTAGTAATTGAAAAGTTAACCACCACAGTGCTACAATGCTATGACATAGCACAAGGCCTTTAGTAAACCACTACGACTTGGTCATTTCCATTCTGATAACAGCAAATTTATAATGCCTTGTCTTCATGGGTTAAAGCTGAAAACCTTCAAGTCAGCATACACCTTTATGTCTTGTCTTTTGCATTAAAAAACATGAAACTGTTTAAATGGTTGTCGGGTTGGGTAAATACTTTGATGTGATTGTTTCAATAACAGGCCAGGTGACTACGGTGTGCTGAGGTGTGGGTGACAGAAGAATGCAGCCGGGTGTAGCGAGTGCCGTGGATCCCTTGTGTACACAGCCCTACAGCATGACAGTCGCCTAGTTGCCATGGATACCAGACAAGGCAAGGTATGGTCTGGTGATTTTACTACATGCAAAGAACTCTTTTCCAAAATGTTATGCATTTTATTTTATATCTTTTCAAATTATGCATGTGCTTCTTTGTTTATATTAGTAATAATCACTTTGTTACTACTGTACTGTTCGAAGGGATTAGGAAAAAAACAAAACAAATAACATCAATCCAGTCAGTTTCAATTGCCAAAGTGCTATCCCTTAAAATCACATGTCAGAAAAGATTTATATATGCAAACTAGGTAAGCTACATTTAAATGGCTTTTACCATGCTTTGAAAAAGAGCTCCAATGGAGTTTGAAACCATGTCCCCTGTCTCATAGCAACCACTCTCCTGTTTCTCAGGTGACGGCCGGCCATGTTTTGGTGGCAAATATAGAGGTAGAGAAAGCTACGGGGAAATGCCATCTTGGAATTTCTTTCTTAATCCCTGAAAACCCACGTCACGCTCCTGACATAGAGGAGAGGTGGAGATGATTACAGTGAAATATGACACTGTGGTGAATGGTAGGCGTTGGGAAAGCAAATACTGTAAGTTTGATGAATAGCCAGGATGTTGACTGAAATTTCATTGAAGTTGAAAGAAGAATTCTTTCTCTTTGAGTTCACAATAGCACACTCCTTATGTACTCTATTTATAGACTTTTATGGTATGGGACTGGGAGTAGTCAGGAATTCATATGAGTGTCCCCTGATAACATTTACCAGTATGACAAATATAGCTTTTAGAAGATATATGTATATGCCTATGTGTTATGTCATCATAGAATTTCATGAGTGATAATGGCACAACGTATTGGTGAAGAAAAAGGTATATGTTTCCTTTAGGCTTTATGGTAAAGCAAATACTGCATCATCTGCCAAACACACTGTACTATTTATGTGTTGCTATAATACACTATAAGTATAAAATAGTACCTCATGGCCACCACAGCAACTACAGAATGTATGGAGAAAGGTCCCACCCACGCATACTGTCAAGGAAACAATGACACACTCATTGGCACTCCTACACTCCTAGTCCGCCTTACATTTGCCATGTGTCCCTTTACTGTACGTCTGTAAATGCTCATAATCATCTGTGGTTTATATGAATAATGTAGTATTTAAATAATACAGGGGTGGATATGAAATGAAATACACACATAAAGAATAATATATCCTGGAATAACATTGGTGTCTTTTTCATGAATGTAGGCTAATGTCCATCTGACATTACACTCTTTGTATGTAGGGTGATTAACCAACTCACATTATACTCATTAAGCCATATTGAGGTAATATATCCTACTGTATGTGTAGACAACAGAGAATGTAGTTGGAGAAAGTGAAGGGAAGCAGTTACCTTACAGGTCAGAGCGAATACAGGTAAGGTTTTAGTTTCTGAAACAGGATTTTTCTATCACATGCAGCAAATTGGTTTCAAGCTACTAAATGAAGCAAAAAAGAATAATTAATGTAACAGTAAAAGTAATGTATAGTTAAAAGAAATAGTCATACAGCCCTTCACCATAGGCTGTAAATATGTCTGTAAAGGTATGGTTTGATTGAGTACATGAAAGGCACTGTGGCACCATCTGCAGGATCTTTGCTGGACTTAGCACACAGCTTTGTTGTAAGTACTTGCCATATGTACTGTAGTTCTAATCTAAAGAGCTCATAAAGGCGCCCTGCTGGAGCTGTGCAGAACTACATACAGTAGATATAGCAAGATCCAGGTTACCTTGTAAGAGACAATCAACTTAGAAAATGTTTACAACATAATCAGCACTCACAATATGACACAATATAAATTTTGAAATACAAAAAACTGATAAAGGTCTAGCCCTAAAACGTAAATGAATAAGTGGGAGTTTTATTGTTTTCCTGATCATTGTCCTTCTGGGTGATTTCCAATCCACCTGTCCTGTGAGATGTGTGAAAATCTCTCAAGCTGTTACATAAATACAGGCAACAGTGTGTGTGTGTGTGTGTGTGTGTGTGTGTGTGTGTGTGTGTGTGTGTGTGTGTGTGTGTGTGTGTGTGTGTGTGTGTGTGTGCGCGTGCGCGTGTGCGTGTGCGTGTGCGTGTGCACATTGCATGGAAGTATATTCTTCCTTATATTAACTCTAAAAAACATTTTTGTTTCCTTATAGACCAGGAGCCCAGGGGGGTCAGCCTAGTTGGGAAGGTTACCAATTCTTATGGGTACTATGATGTCTGGTATGGTCCCCAGATAGAGGATCAGCACGTCTGCCGGGTTCCCTCTGGTGGGTGTGGCCAGGGGGGCTGTAAAACTGGCACCCCAAAAATGGGCTAGATCAGTTGGTGAGGTTACCACTTGGAACCTGTTGTAAATTGTTCATCATAGTCCCCTGATAGAGAAATGACCACTGCCAGACATTTTTAGTGGTGGGTTACCCCCGGCAGACGCCCCCGTATGATGACACCCCAAAAAATGGGCTAGATCAGTTGGTGAGGTTACCACTTGGAACCTGTTGTAAATTGTTTTTAGATGGTCCCCTGATTGAGGAATGGCCACAACTAGGCTGACCCCCCTGGGCTCCTGGTCTATTAACCTGTTAAAACGTTATACAGCTACATATTGTAGTCAGCATTTCATTTTCTGCCTTTTGTTTTTTATACTCATAGTTTGCAAAATTCATCTGACAGCTTTTCATGTCTTGGGTAATTAATCACTAATCTAGTTGTCTAATTACTGTCAAGGAAAGAGAACCAAAATGATGGCTCATGTGGATACATGGCAGGAGGAGTGATCTGAGGAGTGCTGCTGCAGTCTCAATCTCAGATGGTGGTGTAGGGGGAAAGTCAAGTAGACACATCAAACGTCCCACGATTAGACACACAATAGATGACATTGAAGGACACACAGGCAGACAGACAGACAGACAGACAGACAGACAGACAGACAGACAGAGAGACATGTACATTGGATGAGAGGGAGGGATGTAGGGGGGCGGGAGAGAGAGAGAGAGAGAGTGAGAGTGAGAGAGAGAGAGAGAGAGAGAGAGAGAGAGTGAGAGTGAGAGAGAGAGAAGTGATGATGAAAAGAGAGAGGGCGAGAGAGGGCGAGAGAGGGCGAGAGAGAGAGAGAGAGAAAGAGAATGCATGAAAGGAAGAGACCACAAGCAGTACGGGTAGGGAATAACACCTCAAGCACCCTGACCCTGAGCACGGGGGCTCCGCAAGGTTGTGTTCTCAGCCCCCTGCTATTCACGCTGCTGACACATGACTGCACAACGACCCACAGCACTAACCATCTAGTGAAGTTTGCGGATGATACAACACTGGTGGGCCTCATCACTAAGGGCGATGAGACCCACTACAGAGAAGAAGTAGACCTGCTGGCCAGATGGTGCAAAGACAACAACCTCCTGCTGAATGTCAACAAGACCAAGGAGATTGTTGTCAACTTTCAGAGGGTCCAAAAACAACTGCCACCACTGACCATCGACGGTGATGCTGTGGAGAGAGTGAGCAGCACCAAGTTCCTTGGAGTGCACATCAGCGACGACCTCTCTTGGACCACCAGCACTACATCACTGGCGAAGAAGGTCCATCAGCGTCTCTAGTTCTTGCGCAAACTAAAGAAGGCAAGTGCTACACCCTCCATCATGACAACATTCTACAGAGGAACCATAGAGAGCGTCGTGTCCAGCTGCATCACAGTGTGGGGAGGAAGCTGCACGGAAAAAAACAGGAAGACACTCCAGCGTGTTGTGAACACAGCGAAGAAGATCATTGGAGTACCACTCCCCTCCCTGCAGGACATTTACACCGTACGCCTCACCCGGAAAGCACTGATGATCATCAAAGACACAAGCCACCCTGCACACAAACTGTTCAGCCTCCTGCCCTCTGGAAAGAGGTACAAGCGCCTCCGTTCCCGTACCACCAGGCTTGCAAGCAGCACGATGCATCAAGCAATCAAGATACTGAACACTCAACCCACTCTCCCTTCACTGTCAGCCTCTAGCCAGCCAGGCCACTGACAACGCTCCCCCCCTCATCCCCACCACCATATCAGCGACTAAACATTCCACCTGCACTACTACATCTGTGACTGAACTTTCAACCTGAACCTGCACTAACTCAAAACATACACATGCACACACACACACACACACACATACACACACACACACACACACACACACACACACACACACACACACACACACACACACACACACACACACACACACACACACCACACACACACACACACACACACACACACATAAACACACACACAAGCACACCGCACTTTCTGCACTAAACCCAAACATACACACACTGACACACAACTCATACTCACACACACACACACACACACACAGGTACACAGACACACACACAGACGCACACCGCACTTTCTACCTGCACTAAACACACACACACACACACACACACACACACACACACACACACACACACACACACACACACACACACACACACACACACACACACACACACACACACACGCACACAAAACACATACAAACACACACACACACACACTGCTGCTGGTGTATTTAATAAACCTTTTTTAATTATTTATTTTCTTCAAATGCTACTATTAGGGGAGACCGGGTATGAACGTAACAAAGGGATAGTTGTAACAGCCTCAATTCCAACAATCAGGGATAAGATATGAGTCATGTGACACCCTCAGTTCCCTCAGACGGTCATTGTGATCGTCCATGGAAGATTTCAAGCCCCAGACACAATTTCTCTTGGAGTTACAGGGAAAAGTCAAGTTTTGAGGTATGAAAGTAACAAAAACATTTTTTTTTAATTTTTGGTCTGGGGCCTTTCCTGTTGTAAATAATGTTATATGTGTTATATCAGGTGAAACTACAGTTTCTCAAGTCATGAATGGTGTAACTGTCCCTTGCTATTGCTGGTACATCATACTAATACAGCTATCTAAACAATGAATGACTTTGCTGGGGTAGGTTGTAACAGGAGTTTCTGAAAATGTTACAACCATCCTTGGGCAGTAAAATAAGCCTTTTTTGTGATTCAGTTCCCTCAGACTGTCATTGTGATCGTCCATGTAAGATTTCAAGCCACAGATATAATTTCTCTTGGAGCTATGGGGAAAAGTCCAGTTTTTGGGGTATGAAAGTAACAAAAAAAATGTATTCTTATTTTTTTACATTGAAAATTAATTTCTATAGAATTACATTAATGTGAGCAATTGTTCTGTTCTCATGATGTTTGTAAGGAGTAAATAAATTGCCATATCACATTGAGTCCCATTAATTTATAGGCTGTTACAACCTACCCCGATGGGTGTTACAACCTACCCCAGTAGTGCACATTTTGCATTTGACATGATTTCAGACTTAATGTGACGTAATATAGGACATTAAAATAGGTTGTAATTTGAAAAGTTATAGAAGTGTAGCGTTTAAATAAATAATTTTAGAGAGTAATTTAGAGTGCTCTAAAAACAATGTTACTTTCATACCCGGTCTCCCCTACTATGTCAGAACGCTATAAAGGACTTTTAGAAAAAGCACAACAAAATACCT
Source organism: Engraulis encrasicolus (assembly GCF_034702125.1). NCBI lineage: Eukaryota > Metazoa > Chordata > Actinopteri > Clupeiformes > Engraulidae > Engraulis > Engraulis encrasicolus. The sequence continues at coordinate 40,780,490 of NC_085875.1, read as the reverse complement.
CCTCTTAATGTATGTTCTCTACAAGTCTTCTGTTGTCCAGTCTTGCACTTTAAATGTCTGTATGAGCAATGTCTATGTCCATACTGTCTTATGTCCGTGTATGAGTACTGTCTATGTCTATACTGTCTATGTCCTTACCTAGATTAGTCTATGTCTGCATGGGAGAGCAAGAAACGCAATTTCAAATTCTTTATATGACCAGTGCATGTAAAGAAATTGACAATAAACTTGACTTGACTTGACTTGAGAGTTAGAGAGACGCGGAGATAGAACACAGACAGAAAGAGTAGCACCACACTTCTTTGACCAGCAGATGGCACCCTTACACTGTCTGAATCAAAGACACAGTTCTGCTCTAAATCCACCCAGCTAACAGACACTATGCAAAGAAGCGAGTTCATTTTTGGGGGGCTGTGTGCCTGTAATTGTTCTCCCTTTGCCAGACAGCTCCATCAGCATCGAAACGCAACACATGAAGCATTCCTTCCTCATACCCACAGCTAAAGCCTTTTAATTCTCTATCTTATTGTAAGATACGGTAAATTCCTGGATCTGAAGGCGCACAATACCAAAGATACCTCCTTTTATAGCCCTCCTTTTAGCCCAACTGTCAGACATAAGCCTACACACTAAGACTACCATAAATTTACATGCTCTGGTCTGGTGAATCTTTGCGTCTTCCGTCAGATACTTCCTTGTGCTGCGACTGGTGTTAAATAGT
>NC_085875.1:40762269-40774769 GCF_034702125.1 Engraulis encrasicolus | reverse complement strand
GAGCAGAGGGCTTGTTGAAGTGCTTTGGTAGCGAGGCCAGCTCTGTGCTTCCCTGTTGGCAGGCAACGCTTGAGAATCGGCCATAATGGCAAAAACAGCATGTGAAGCATCAGCAGCGGTGGAGGTTGGAGATGGAGAGAGGTAGCCTATACCGTACAGAGGGTGCTCATCGTTTCCCCAAACTCGCATCTTTTCCTCTGTCCAACGATCTTGTGCCTCGTTCTCGACTTAGCCTAGGACTAGGGTAAAGTCAGTTTTGTAACAGACATTTATTTAACATGAAACAAGAGACACAAAGAGAAATAAAGGTACATAGTGCAAATAGTGTTCCTTCAGACAGAGAAGTGCTCCATTCAGTTGAAGTTGTGTACTCTGGACTATGGATGCACATTTGACCATGCGTTGGCTCTTTGGTCGGTAACGGATTTGCTTTTGTGAATATTCAGAGGGGACTTAAGTCTGTTGACATTTTGTTGTACTAAAAGGGTTGAGGACAAGTCCTCACACTTACCTCACGCTTATTCTAGAAAATACCCCAGCAACAAGCCTGCATGGACCCACTTCCATGGTGCTTCCATGTCTGCATGTGTACTGTCGGCACGCTACGTGCATGAAATTAGCCCACCAACAGAGAGCTAGCTTCCTAAATTATTCACTCATGGGGCATTCAACTCCACCACTCTTGTCTTGACACATAAATATTTTGTCTTCCGTGTCAAGGTCAGCACTGTCCCACGGTATGCAAGATGTGAAGAGCGGCTTTACTGTCACTTAAACAAATGATTAAAACTGGCTCCAGTATCAGGCGCAGTAACTGTGTGGGAGAACTGTGGTGGAACACAAAGCTGTTGTATTTGTACGATTACAAAAACAAATGGCATAGCAAACCCAAGGCTGTGTGTGTGTGTGTGTGTGTGTGTGTGTGTGTGTGTGTGTGTGTGTGTGTGTGTGTGTGTGTGTGTGTGTGTGTGTGTGCGTGTGTGTGTGTGTGTGTGTGTGCGTGCGTGCGTGTGTGCGTGCATACATGTATACAATATCAGGGTTCTAAATTAACACCAGGTTACCGGCCAAATGCTGGTGAAATGTCAGTTTGGCTGGTAGAAAAGACCAACTTAATAGCCACCTTCACCCATAATTGAGTGTGTGTTTGGCTAGTAAGATTAACATCGACTAGCCATTTCGGCTGGTGAATTTAGTTAATTTAGAGCCCTGTACAGTATGTATACATGTACATGTTCATGCATGTGGACTGTATATTCTGTGTGTGGATATTTTATGTTTGCTTGTAATTTGGGGGTGGGGAATCCTGTGTAGATGAGTTACAGTCATCTGCAAGCATCCCTGTGTGTGCGTATACTGAAAGGTTAATGCATACAGGTAGAGTGAGGGGGATAGTAACCTACTGTGGGATGTATGTGTGTGGGGGTTGGGAATCAGCATCTGTGCCTGCCTACCCGCTCTGACCTCGTCTCGGTTTTTACCGATGCAGCAAGAGCACAAGCGTACAGTGACAAACTGCAGCTTACCTCTCCAGGGCCCTTCCTGTGACACGCAGACTGGAAATGTCAGCAGAATCATGCTCCCACCGCACACCAGCAGCAGCAGCATCAACCGGCCCCAACTCCCCCTTACCAGCATCACCACCACCCTTACCTATACCACATCAGCACCATCACTACTGCTACTACCACCACCATTCCCTGCTGTCCTCTGTCTCCTCCTAGTCCATGCTACCACAACACCAGAAGCAGCAGGAGGGTGAAAGACGTTTTTTGGGGCTCAGACGTCAAGTGGAGTAATGGCATTTAATGTCCATAAATGAATCAGTAATTCTTATTTGAAATGCCGCAATGAATTTGCGTCTTAGATTGTCCCCTAAAAACAAACAAGCATACATTCAAGAGTGGCACTGGTTGTCGTTGCGATGCCCTGACGCGGGCTGGAACGTCACTAACCCAGTAGCAGCCACAGCATCAGCCCCCACCTCCACCTCCACAACATCACCACCACCCCAACTGCCCTCTCTGCTTCGCCGCTCTCTCTTCTCCATCATGCTGTTGCACCTTCAGCAGCAGCATCACCCCCCACCTCCACCACACATCAGCACCCCCCCACCACCACCACCACCATTGCCTCTATTTTTTGCCTTTGATACTTTCCCTCCTCCCAATCATTCCCATACTACACTACCACCACCTCCTCCAACACAGTCTCCCGTTGTCAAACAGGTTAGTTTTACCCTACTGATGATTACCCGACTGTTGTTGCAATGCTAATCCTGCTCAGTATGAGAGGAACATTACGTACGTTGGTGCGCCATAGGCCCTTTTCCACTGCCCGTTTTCTACCTGGTTCAGTTCAACACGGCACGATTCGGCCACTGTTTATTTCATTTCTAGTAGCAAGTATGGCACAGCACAGCTCGAAAACCAGCCCTCATTTTTTTTCAGCCGGCTGAACTGCACTGAGCGGGTACTGTCGCTGCCTATCACCCAGAATGCTTTGCATCAGAATCAAAAAAAAAATCATGGCGGCCACCTTAGACCTTAGACTTGGTTTGACAATGTATTACTTTGATATTAAAATCGAAGGCAGAAATCAACTTTGTAGGATCCAAACATGATGTCGCTCAAACTATGTATAGCCTGGAACCGATAGATTAGATATCTGTCGGCCTTACGTTAGTCAACTTGCCTACGTAAAGCAATACGTGAGAATGCCAAAAAACTACTCCAACCATGACTATCAGCACGATAAAGTACTGTATATACTGTTCTAGCACCATCACCACTCTCACCCTCTCCATCATTTGCACCAGCACCACCAGGATAGTGCACTTTGCTTTGCTTTTTGGACTATATTGATTGCGCTACACCTTTCATATTCAATCACCGCTACTGTGTGTGTGTGTGTGTGTGTGTGTGTGTGTGTGTGTGTGTGTGTGTGTGTGTGTGTGTGTGTGTGTGTGTGTGTGTGTGTGTGTGTGTGTGTGTGTGTGTGTGTGTGTGTGTGTGTGTGTGTGTGTGTGCGCATGTGCGCGTGTGCCTGTGCCTGAACTGCTGGAAGGCTCATTGTACTGAAGCAAGTGCTATATGTTTAATGTGTGATAATGTGAATAGGTTTCGTGTATTTCTGCATTTATGTAAGCTGACAGACACCTTAATTTCCTTAGGGATCAATAAAAGTACTCTACTCCACCAGCAGTACCACCCCAACCACTGTCTCACTCCTCCCTGCTGTAGTTACTCCCTCGTCTGACCATCTCATGTTCCCACAACACCACCAGCTCCACACCGGCAACCCCACCACCCTCTCCCTCCACGAGTTTCCTTCGCTACTCTCTCCTCCCAATCATGCTCCTACACCACCATCATCTCCCTCATCATCGTCTCCCCGTCTTCTCTTCTCTCTCTCTCTCTCTCTCTCTCTCTCTCTCTCTCTCTCTCTCTCTCTCTCTCTCGTTCTCTGCCCAATCATTCAATTATTCAGCATCCCATGAACCCTTAAACACGAACCGCCTCACCCTCTCCCAGCTGCATAGCCGTCCGCAGAACCGCACAGCCCCTTCTGAGGTCTAGCCGAGCGTGCAGTCCAGATCTCCTACCCTGTACTTAAGCTCAAAGGCAGGCCAAGGCTAAAAATCACAATCTTGCATTTCCAGAGAGAATTATTACACGCAATTAAAATGAGAGGGTGGCGGCTAGTTTGAATGAAAAAAGAGAGCAAGAAGTTAAAAAAAAAAACAATTAGGCGCTACTTAAAATGTTTCTGGTTATGACCTGCCTTAATGTTCTGAGAAAGGAGCTCGGTCGATGGAGTGTAGAGGGCGGAATAAAGTACAGTGTGCTGCCACAGCAAGATGAACTGTGGTCTCTGGAAGAGAGAGAGGGAGAGAGAGAGAGAGAGTAGCAAGAGTCCGTCGGTTAATACATATGAAATGATCATTAATGAGAGCTGGGAGCTGACATCAGAGGAAAAGTGGCTGATCCTCTGCTGATCTATCTATAACTCAACATCACAGTTTACCAGATGGGCAGCATGGAGACTGGAGTAAACACTTGGAGCAAAACACTGAACGCAGTTCGAGTCAAGAGAGGGGACACGACACACTTCATTTCGGAAATCCCCAACTAACCTTTTCTTTCCATTGAATTGAATGAAAGAACGCCACTCACTTCCATTGGTCAGAGTAAACATCTTTATTTTTTCCTCAATTGTTTGAAAGCTCCTTTTGAAAAGCTTACTTTTATACAATCACCGTACCAAAACAGGGTTTTCTTTTTCTTAAGCTGAGGTATGTTTTTCAGGAGAGGAATGAGACAAATAAAATGACTCATAAAGAGGGAAAAATGGAACTTTTCACACTGACAAGAAGGGAGCAATTAAACATAGAAAAGTGATCCAGCATTAATTTAAATACAGCCCAAAACACCACTCACCATCAATTGGCACACACTTTGTTTTTATGTCCACAACATGGAGGCTGTGTGCGTCATTATCAAGTGCCACTTTTGACACAATTCTTCAAACGGCTTTGGGTTCACTATCCACAGCCGCAGCCAACAGCATAAAAAAATCACGTCATGATGTCTTTGGGGTTGTATTCAGTTCAAACCCTATTTGATTCCATTTGTTCCAGACCTCTTTTGCTTCCATTTCAATTGCTGTTCACTCAGAATACATTCGATGAGCTGTGAGCAACACACACTGGTTTAATTGTGTGGATATGATTGTTCTACTCCCCCCAAATGTAAAAGTGTTGATTGAACTGTGTAAAGTGTTTGGGCGAACGAAACAACATTGGGGTGCCTTAATGAGCTTCACTGTTTTACATATGAATTAGGAAGCCTTATGCATCAATACACAAGAAGACAGGGAAGCAAGCTGTCTAGAGAAAACAATGACAGCACAGACAATTATGGGGTACATCTACAGAGCTGGAAATCCCCTCCCTAGCCTTCTACAGGGCCGTGTGTATTGGTGTGTGTGTGTGTGTGTGCGCGTGTGTGTGTGTGTGTGTGTGTGTGTATGTATTAGTGTATTAGGTCGGTGTATGACACAAGTGAGGAAGGGGGTGTGGGGGTGTTTTACTGTGAATTAAGGCCCCCCGGATTAAATGTCTCTGAATGCAAGAAGATTTAACCCCCCACACACACACACAAACACACACACACACATGCACACCCACACCCACACTTACTTGCACGTGCACACACACGCACATACACAGACACACACACGCACTCAGGCACACCATCACTAATGCACGCACACACATACAGTACATACACACCCACACCCACACACACACACCCACACACACATACAGTACATACACACACACACACCCACACACACACACACACACACATACACACACTACCCTCCACCCACACAGAAAAGACAAAAAAACCCTTTTCCCCATCACTCGTGCCCCCATGGAGACATCTCGTGTTAATTAAAGCCATCTCCTGCACGGCTCGCCAGGTTGGATGGTGGGGCTGGAGGGGTAGGTGGATGGGTGGAAGGGTGGAAGGGGTATCAGAAAGGAGGGAGATGGGGGTGCGCGGGCGGGTGGAGGGATGGATGGATGAATGGCCAGTGTGGGGGTTTGGTTGGATGATGGTGGGCAGCAATTATGATGTCATATTCTAGGTTTCACTCCTGCCCAGGCTTCCACGTCAGTGAGCACTCAGCCAAGACATGAGCGGAGCTGACTTGGTCGAACCAAGGGCTTGTCTGCCACGGGCAGCCTGTCTTCCTGCCTGCCTCACTGCCTGCTCTGCTGGCTCGCTAGCTGGGGGAAAATGTAAGCTGAAGCCAGGGAAATGGAGGTGATGGAGGTGGAGGTGGTGGTGGTGGAGGTGGTGGTGGTGGGGTTGCTTCTTTAATAGCCATCTCTATGGGTTTCCTTTCTCTTCCTGTCAGTCTGTGACTCCTTCCTTCAGGCTTATATTCTCTTGGCTTTCTCTCCTCTTTACACTTCTGTCTTTCTCCTTCCTTTCTGCTTTCCTGCCTGTCTGTCTGTGACTGTCTGTCTGTCTGTCTGCCCCCCTTTCTCATAACTATCATGGCCTGTGGTCTTTATTTCTCTCAGTTGTTCTTTCGTAGAAATATTTATTTTTCCAAATATCTACAGTTCTGTTCTTTCATGTTACTGTTGCACTCTTTCTATTCTATTATTTTCTGACAGTCTCTATTTTACGCAACTTTTCTTTTCTCCTGTCGATTCTCATTTCCCCCATCTGCTCCCTCCGTACTCCTCCTCTGCCTCTGTCTGTCTGTCTCCATCTCTTTCTTCCCCTCTCTCTCTATCTGCCATCTCTCTCTCTCTCTTCCTCTCTCCTTCTCCCTCTCCCTCTCCCTCTGTCTGTCTCTCTCTCTCTCTCTCTCTCTCTCTCTCTCTCTCTCTCTCTCTCTCTCTCTCTCTCTCTCTCTCTCTCTCTCTCTCTCTCTCTTTCTCTTTCTCCCCGTCCAGCCAGTCAGCTTCCCCCCAGATGATCTCCCCTGTAGATAAGCTTTGAGGCCGCCTCTCCTGCTATTGACAATGAATGGAGTGTCAATCAGGGGCCGGCAAGCGGCCTTGACACCACCCATTATGCCTCCATCACATCAAATGCCCTCCGCCAGAATAAATAGCCAAAAGAAAGAAAAGAAAAGAAACACTCTCTCTCCCTTTCTCTCTCTCTGTTTCTCTCTCTCTTCCTGCCGTTCGCTCCATCGCTTGCTCGCACAGGCGCCCGGCAACTGCAGGCCTTTCATGGTGTGACACGGTAATGGCTGAATGGTCGATGCGGCGGATAACGGATGGAGGCATGAAGGGACAGATAAATGGCAATTATGCGTTTTGCCCTCGGAGACAAAAGAGAGAGGATATGTGAGAGGATGTCCGCGATGGTTTGGGTTTTGGTTCACATCTGGGGATCTTTATGTTGATGTTCAGCTTTATAGGATGTTTATGCTTTTGGTATTTTTTTTTACATTTTGTTTTTTTTGGGGGGCTGGGAGGTGCCTTTAGCAATGGAATTCCTGTAAAATAAAACCTTAAAATATAAAAATATATCCCTTTCTCTTAACAAACCCTAGTCACTCATTAAACCATATTTTGTTCGGAACTTGTGGTTAACATGTTTCACTTTGCACTTTCCAACTATTTGACACAGAGGCAGAAACTAAGATCCATTCATGTTACCAGAAAACCTTAGTTGCCCTCCATTACATCACTCTAGTTCTCCCACTACTACTACTATGCAGCATGGCTGGATTATAGAAAATCCATGCGTCGTTACCAGGCATCAGTCTGTTGAGCTTGGAGCACGAAGCTCCAGATCTGACCCACTGTGACCCCCCCACCCCATCCCAGCACCCGGGCAGGCAGGCCAGGCCAGACCAGACCCCCTGAGGTGTTTTTTTGGAAGTGATGTTTCGATTGAGTTTGGGGACCCTGGCCCACAAATGAACCCTGATCCCTATGGAATGGCATGGAGCAGCCACAGCAACCAGGGAAGCCTGGGGGACAAAGTGGTTAGTTGTCCTGAGCCCAGGGAGAGAGGGGGCCTAGAATTGGATAACCACTACATTGTATGATTGTATGCATTGAGAAGGGGGGGGACTTCAGATGATTTTGTCCCGGGCCTGGACAAAGCTGTCAGCAGGCCTGACAGCAACCAAAGTGTGCAATCATGCTGCCTTGCCTCGCTTCACTGCACAGCACACACCGGCACCCTATACACCATGCAGGCAATCACACATTGGGTTTGTACACACGCAGGATCTGTCACACACACACAAACACATACATGCGTATTGCGCTCTCACTTGTGCACACACACTTTGTGTCCACTCTTTCTCTCTCTCGCTCTCTCTCTCTCACACACACACACACACACACACACACACACACACACACACACACACACACACCGCGTGGCTCCCCTTCACTGAGATTAGGTTGACAGAGCAGTCAGGGCGATCTCCTGAGCCGTGACCGACTGCCACATGGTGACAGGGAGCCATCTCTCAGCCCCACAGAATGACAGACCTATTGCTGCTATGGATAGACATGCACACAGGGGTGGGTGTGTAGGGGGGAGGGGGTGCATTTGTCTGTGGGAGAGAGGAGATAGAGCGAGTGTGTGTGTGTGTGTGTGTGTGTGTGTGTGTGTGTGTGTGTGTGTGTGTGTGTGTGTGTGTGTGTGTGTGTGTGTGTGTGTGTGTGTGGCCAATCGCTGGTAGGGATAGTTACTGTACTGTGTGTGTGTGTGTGTGTGTGTGTGTGATCTCATCTTGCCCGAGGGTGGACACAAGTGCTCCATTTGTTCTGAGCCATGAGCATCCCCATACGTAGTTATTAATACTGAAATGAATACCCCCAGTGGACGCTCTGTAGGGTACGTACCGATATCAAGGCTGTGTGAGTGTGTGTGTGTGTGTGTGTGTGTGTGTGTGTGTGTGTGTGTGTGTGTGTGTGTGTGTGTGTGTGTGTGTGTGTGTGTGTGTGTGTGTGTGTGTGTGTGTGTGTGTGTGTGTGTTGCATATCTTGTCAAGTACATGTTCAGGATTTTGGCCTGGAACTTCCGGTACAGTATGTGTACATTACATACGTTGTTCTTAGCTGATGCTTATTTACAGGGTATTGGTTACAGTCCCTGGAGACGGTTTGGTGCCTTGTTCAAGGGCACCTCAGCCATGGAGGGAGGAAGAAGGGATTGGTAAGGGTGGGGATTGAACTGGCGATCTATAGTCCAATGCCTTAACCATAACTCCATGGGTACCGACTGGGGATGGAGCGGTACACAGAATTCACGGTTCGGTTTAGATCACGGTATCAAGGTCACGGTTTTCGGTTTGCTATGGTTCTTTTTTTTAGTTCATGATAAATGGTGCACTGGAAATATTAAACCATATTTATATAACTGCAATTACAAAGTGATGATGCGCAAGTTGAATTTGACCTTTTGCATATGCCTAAGAACTGCCTCTTGTGCTAACCTGCGCTTGCACTTAAACTGTCATCAGCTGATGTGCACTGTCTGAGCGTTCCAAATGCCCTCTTTCAAGTGGCTAATAGAATCAGACTTATTACTAAATATCCTACATATGGTTTGTATAGGCTTATGATGTGAAAATGGTGTGATTTTAATTGTGTCATCCTCTGATTGGTCTTATATGCTAATGTGTTAATCAGAGAGACTGGATAAGATACTCCTACAACCTCTGCTTTACATATTTTTTTCTGGGCAGTACATGAATTGCGGTTTGCCACGGACTGCATGTCACGGTTCGGTATGGTGTGTGAATTGTACGGTTTCGGTTTTCAGTGCGGTTTGTACCATCCCTAGTACCGGCATGTCTCTGTACATGTCTGGGGGAGGTGGTTTGCGGTGTTTGTACTGTATAATTGTATTTCTATCTCTGGTTGTATGACTGCATTTGTGCATGCCTGCATGGCATACAGTCCCAGGGAGAGAGGGGCCCCAAAATTGGGTCCTCCTCATTACATTGTAGGTATTGGATCGGGGGCCCTATCAAATTATTTTGTCCCGGGCCCAGCAAAAGCTGTCAGCGGCCCTGTGTGCGCGCGTGTGTGCACGCACTTGTACATGGGTGTGTGTGTGTGAGCACATGTGTGTGCGAGAGTGAGCGATCGTGCGTGTGTGCATGCATACGTGTGTGTCCATGCCATGGCTGTAAATGCATGAATGAGCACATGAGGGAGAACATGGAGCAGGTGTGATTTTTTTTGTTTTTAGTGTGATGAGATGATCTCATAAGGCATTGCCTGTAGGGAGGATGTGTAATAGTGTGTGTGTGTGTGTGTGTGTGTGTGTGTGTGTGTGTGTGTGTGTGTGTGTGTGTGTGTGTGTGTGTGTGTGTGTGTGTGTGTGTGTGTGTGTGTGTGTGTGTGTGTGTGTGTGTGTGTGTGTGTGTGTGTGTGTGTGTGTGTGTGTGTGTGTTTGCGTGTGAGAGAATGAGAGAGTGAGAGATGTGTGATGAGGGGGCAGGTGAATTTCGCACGGCGCTTTGTCACACTCCCTGCATACACACACTCCTGCCCCTGAGCTTGCGTGTGTGTGTGTAGGTCTTGGACAAGGTCAGCTCTCCCCTCAGCACTCCTCTACGCATGAGTACACACACACACACACACGCACACACACACAATCACACATACACACTCTTGCACACACACACAGAATGCAGTCTCATCCAGCCTTGGCACTAAGCCTTCTCCGCCTAAAAAAGATTACCCGTAAATCCCTCTGTCTCTCTCTCTCTCTCCCTCACTCCCACCCTCTCCATCCTTTCCAAACATTTCCCCCAGCCCATCTCCTCCTTCACCTGCACCCTAACTGCCACCACCTCCACCACCACCCCTCCACTAGCACCACTTCTTTCTTTTTTTGAATCTTTATTTATTAGAAACAGTGCCATGGAAGACATCTCATAATTACCTTAGAAAGTTTCCTTTTTTGTTAAAACATGCAACCTTCAGAAAAAAATGGTCATATATCTAAGAATAATAACAACAACAATCATTTATCTAAGTATAGCAACGAAACAAATAAACATAAATTGGGGGGGGGAGGGGGGTAATAAAGCGCTATAAGGGCACCTACAGTATACTACACCAAAGACCACAAAGCTATGTGGGGTTAGCCTCTAATTCTTTTATACTATCAAAATGGCACCACCCGATTCCTGTCCACCCCATTCGCTCGGATTGCTAGGTTGTTATTTATATTGGAGAAAATACTGGGCATGTAGTGCTGCATTTTATGGCTGGCTTCTCCAGCGCAATAAGGGAGAAGGGCTGTCGAATTACCATGGCAACATCACCTGTGATTGCCTCGCAGACTGCCAATGTGGCTGGAAGCCTCAGCCTGTGTGTGTGTGTGTGTGTGTGTGTGTGTGTGTGTGTGTGTGTGTGTGTGTGTGTGTGTGTGTGTGTGTGTGTGTGTGTGTGTGTGTGTGTGTGTGTGTGTGTGTGTGTGTGTGTGTCCACTGCACCTGGAGAAATTCTGCTCGCAAGTTCAATTGACGTACAAGAAAACCCACGCAATGATTTTCCAAGGCGAGATGTTTGTGTGTGCGTGTGTGTGCGTGTGTGTGCGTGTGTGTGTGTGCGTGTGCGTGTGCACGTGTGTGTGCGTGCTGCGTGTGTGCGTGCGTGCATGCCCGTGCGTGTTTGTGTGAGTGTGTGTGTGTGTGTGTGTGTGTGCGTGCGTGTGTGTGTGTGCGCAACAACATTTGTATGTGTGTGTGTGGGTGGGAAAGTGCGTTTTTATGTGGGTGGTACACAGCCTCTGCTCAAATAAAATGCGAGAGAGAGAGAGATAGAGAGAGAGCGAGAGAGAGGTGGACAGAGAGAGAAAAGAGATACAGAGACATGGAAAGACAGAAAAAAAACATAGACAGACACAAAGATACATAGGAAGACAGACAATGAGACAGCAACAGAGACTGAGAGTGACGTGCGAAAACCAAAGAGACAGAAAGAGAGAGAGACAGAGAGAGAGAGGGAGAGGAAAAGAGAAAGAGTGACGTCTTGCTGAGTGAGTCGCATATCTCCAATTGAGGCTTTACTGCCTCTCCAGGGAAATGGGCATGAGGCACTTTTAATTGGGGACCGACGTGACGACTTGAGGATCTGCTGTGCGGCACAATGGAAAATCCGCCCCGCTAACCAGCACGTGTGGAACATATGCAATTACGGACACCTAAGGTGCAACACTGGCTAATTGAACACCTGAGAGGGTGTAGCACGGAGAAACGGACAATGACAAAAAACAAACACACAGCTGTGTTTCCACTGTGTGGCACATCCAGGGCAGCTGACAACAGTGGGGCAAAGGGGTACGTTGACCCGGGCCCAGGGAGATGGGGGTCCCAGAATCGAATCCCAATAACATTGTATGCAGGTCTCTAATGAACACCAGCCAACCGTCCAAATGCTGGTGAAATTTCAGTTTGGCTGGTAGAAAAGACCAACTTACTAGCCATTTTCACCCATTAGTGAGTGAGCGTGTGTGTGTTTGGTAAGATTTCATCTGGCCAATTTGGCTGGTGGTGAAAAATGTTAATTTTGGGCCCTGATTGTATGTACATATAGGAAGGGGGGCCCTTTCAGGTGGCTTTGTCCTGGGCCAAGCCAAAGCTGTCACTGGCCCTGGGCACATCCATACTCATCAGCATGGTCAGTGGGGTGCCCTCGTAGACAGAGAGGTCATTATTGGACTGGCTTTGCAAACTAATGACAGTGTTGCACAATAGCTTTGGTGCAAATGGGAATTATTGTAATCACCTTGCAGCTTCATTTGTACTAGGCTACACCCTCTGTTCTTGCTTTGTTTGCTTGATGCATTGTAACCCGCAAGATGTTTTTAGGTAAAGTGAGGAAACCATTTAGAGGCAATAAAACCCAAACAAAAATTTCACCTGGCCATCTCTCCTACGCCAAAATGGCTGAATTATTGTAGGGTATTTACTGGTTAAAAAGTGTG
>NC_085875.1:40747269-40757269 GCF_034702125.1 Engraulis encrasicolus | reverse complement strand
AGTGGACCTTGAAATCATTTTCTAAAAATCAAAAGTAACGTTTGTGTATGTGTTGATGTTGTTGACTATTTATTTGAATTTTATTGTTTATTGGGTCAGAGGTGGGCCACAAAGATTTGTGAAAATTGAAAGTGGGCCCCAGGTTGGAAAGGGTTGGGAACCCCTGCTCTAGCCAGCTTGGCAAGCTAATATGGAGACACTGTGCAGCAAGCAGCGTGTTGCTACTGGAGACTTCAGTGCTTTATATTTAGAACACCACCATCATTTGATTTGAAATGACTCGATTAATGCAGAATAGTCACAACTTGTTTTCGCTCCCTCTCTCTATCCAATCTCTTTTCCAATTCAGCGTAGCGGTGTAGTCCCTTTTTGAAGGGAAAATCCATCGGTTGCCTCAGCAACCAGAGTCCCAGTTTGATCTGTTTCTTAATCGACTGTGAATGTAGTAATTCTTCCTCAGCTGATTTCAGAGTTTCAAATAGCCCTCAGCTAAATCAGTTTCCTTATTTCAGGAAAAGCTAGGCTATGTTTCTACAGAAAACATGAGAGACGTGTGTTTGTTTACTACTAGTATTGCTGTCACATGCTGAAATGGGCTACGATCGAGAGTTCATCTGATGAAACATGTGCCTCTAATCACATCTGAGGAGAGGAGTGCAACTCATGACAGGATCACTTGGCATTTAGCGAAGGGGGAGAGAGAAAGTGAGAGAAGAAAAGAGAAAGCCAGGCTGTGTGTGTGCTACGAGAGAGCAACAGTCAAAACCAGTCAGAGTCTTTGTTTGGGTACAGCTACAAACAGTGTCAGTTGACCCTAGGTTACCTCCCAACAGTTTGTCCAAACAATCGTCCCGGATCGTCTTCGCCATGTAATGCTCAGTGTGTGTGTGTGTGTGTGTGTGTGTGTGTGCATGTGCGTGTGTGTGTATCTGTGTGTGCAACGCATCTTGTTGGCCGGCTTTTGTGGTGTGGCGCAGACGGGCTTCTTCAACGGGTTGTTGTGACACATCTGCCTCCTGATGTTGGTCTGCCAGGACAGCTTCTCCATGTCAACAGATAGCTTCTCATCTTTGTTTTTCTTTTACCCCACTCCTACTTCGGGAGAACATCCTTGCTAACGTTAACAATCGATTCACTGTCACTTTCCGATGATGTGCAACGACTTGCATGATATAAATAGCATAACATGACAGTGATTAATGTGCCTTATTTCTGGGAACAAAAAGTGAGGAAAGAGGTTTAGCTGGAGTTTATTCAGCACCACAACCAACGGCTATTTTTGATGGGAGCCAAGCCTAGCATTCTCTGGTGCAATTAGCATCTCTGTGTGAATTACCTCAAATTAGCACAAATTGGTTCAACATCGACACCACGTAATAGCCACTAATTCACTTAAGTGTGCCAAATGGTGGATGGAGTTTTTTTTTGTAGTGTTTTTTTTTGTCCTTGAAAGATTTCCATCGTCTGTCTGTTACCATATTTCATTAGTCCAGACAGAAAGACAGACATGTGACTTCCTTTACTTCGCTTTAAGAAGTTGTTTGCACATAGATACGGTGCTCTTTTGTTTTCGTTTATTCAGGCACGAGGCAATGACTCGTGTCTGTGTATGTCTTTGTCCCTTTCAAGGCCCCATTTGCGACACTCTGAAATATCAACAGCTTTTATGGCCAACGTTAACAATGCATTAAAAGTCTCAGACAGGCTCGAAAGTAAAATCCCCCTTCACTCAGCAGACTTCAAGTCTGACGGAGTCATTGCCAGACACAAAAAAAGGAGTTTTGTTAAAAATCAACCCTTTTCAAATGGGCCCCAGAAAGTCAATCGTTGGAAAATTATGGGTAATTTTAATTTTTGTTTGCTTATAATAAAACAGAGCCGGCCAAAGCAGAGAAAATGGAGTGAACATAATTGGACAGGGCAGAGACTGCATCAACAAACACTTGGAAGGCCACGGCTGACAACCTTCAGACCAGCCAATGTTGCCCCCACACCATGGGTGCAGTTGTAGTAGTAGTGGTGGTAGTAGTAGTTTGTGTGTGTGTGCGTGTGAGTGTGTGTGTGTTGTGCGTTGTGTGTGTGTGTGTGGACATCTGGTTGTCAGGCCCATTCAAACGCACGCTGACTGTGAACCTCTGGCTCAAAAGTCAAGTGATTGACACGGACATTGAATTCGGTCCCCCTTTTGCAGAGACAATAGTTTTCTCAGGACCTCCACAATGGCTCATTTGTCTGAAGTTCAGCAGCGTGGGGAGCAGAGGAGATGGAGGAGGGGGAGGAGAGGAGGAGGAGGAGGGGGAGGAGAGGAGGGGGAGAGGGGGAGGAGAGGAGGTGGAGGCCTCCGGTCCACCCCCCACCCCCTACTCCCTCATCCCCACGCCTCAGAAAAGATGAGCAGATTCCCTACCGGTCATCCTTTTATTCCAGAGTGATCGTGGCCGGGGCTGCAATGACAAAGTGGATGTCAGTTCTTTTCACATGTGCTAGCAGTGTTCTTCTCAAAAGAGTTCGGGTGGTTGTTCAGCATTCACTGCAGGGAACTGGTGTCAAGTGAAAAGAGCAAAAGTTCACATGGATTTCAGAGGAACTTTTCACTCCTGCGACTTAAATGTTGTGCCATGATTTTTTAAAATCTTTTTGGTTATGCTTTTTCACTTTATTTTGAGGGAAAAGATCATTCAAAATTATACATTTCAAAAATTATTTTTATATACACCCAATGCAAAACCATATCGAACAGAACAACCCAGTGAACGTTGCTCACTAAAACTACTACTATGTCTAGGCCTACTCAGTAGACATAGCTGCACAAGTCAACTTTAACCCCCCTCATCCAAAATATACGTAAATCTGTGTTAGTTTGACTGCCCTAGGTGTGATGGAGGTCACAGTGTTTTTGCTTAAAAGTGCAAAATGTCAAGAAAGATATAGCCACTGCTAAATGATGGGTCATGTGGAACCTCTAGATCACCCCCACCATACCTTCAAAAGACCCTGATCTATTTGGAACTTCACACCAACACAAGCAAGTGGCAACCAGCAAGAGAGCTGAACTGTTTTGACAGTCTTGGGGTAAAAAGGCTTTGAAGCACTCTTTGGCAGGAGTAAGACCTTGCAGCTGGAATACACGCTAAAATAAACACCTTGGCTAGATAACATCTTCACACACACACACACACACACACACACACACACACACACACACACACACACACACACACACGCATCACACACACACACACACACACACACACACACACACACACACACACACACACACACACACACACACACACACACACCACACACACACACACACACACACACACCACACACACACACACACACACACACACACACACACACACACACACACACACACACACCACACTCTCTCTCTCACACACACACACACACACACACACACACACACATTCTCTCTCTCCCTCTCCCTCTCTCTCTCCCTCTCTCTCTCTCTCTCTCTCTCTCTCTCTCTCTCTCTCTCTCTCTCTCTCTCTCTCACACACACACACACACACACATACACAAACAGACACACACACTGGTCCAGGGCCAGGGTCCGCCATTTTGACCTTTCCCTTTCCTCCGAAATCCCATTCTTTTCTGTCATGTCACATCCAAGTAGATAGCTGGAGATTTAGGAGGGATATTAGCACGGAAATGGAATGGAGCGTCACGTGATGAAGGTGTAATGTGATAGGGAAATGGGGTCGTAATGAAGAGATGCCTTCCAACACACTTTCACACAGGCTTGACACATACCTTGAGATAAGAGATGGCTTGACATCAGAGGAGGTGGGTAGAGAAACCTAATGATCAAGGGCTCCACTAGACAGCCACTGAATGAAGTCTGCTAGTTTAAATGAGATTTTCAGATGTGGAAAATTTCACTTTACAAGTCGGAACTGGGACGACTGTGGTTGTGGGGGGTATATACTTAAGAATAACCAATAACCAAAACCATATCATTCAATTCCCCAGGCATGATTTAATTTCTCATGCTACTACCATATAAGCCACGATCGAATCTAAGGACCGATTTATATTTCTCTCCCTTTCTATTTCTCTCTCTCTCCCTTTCTATTTCTCTCTCTCTCTCTCTCTCTCTCTCTCTCTCCCTCTCTCTCTCTCCCTTTCTCTCTCTCTCTCTCTCTCTCTCTCTCTCTCTCTCTCTCTCTCTCTCTCTCTTTCTCTCTCAGTCCCTCGCTCTGCTCTCCAACTGCCAATTTTCCGCCACACCGAGAAACCCTCTCTCCGCAGCAGCGAGAGAGCTCAGCACGGATAACACGCTTGGATGACAACCTGTAAACAGCCTTCGTGCTTATGCTTCCTTCCCCCACCCACACACACACAACTCAGACCCTACAATCCTCCACCACCACCATCTTCAACACCACCACCACCACTCACACAGCCCAATTTCCCCACCACCCCACAGCATTCCTACTCCACTCCTCTAGGAAGAGTGGCTTTCACACTACAGGGCTTTGGCCACCAAGGGTGGGAGAGAAGAGAAGGAGAGTCGAGAGTCGTGGCTGCAGTTGAACACAGTCATTTTTTGTAGTTCTGTTAATTCAACAATAAAAATATCAATGAAAAAAGTTTAAATGACCTTTAGGCAGTTTATATTCGAACTGGATGAAAAAAGTCAACACATTTTGGCCTCAGTGCAGGCCTTCTTCAGGGCTACCCCTAGAAGCACTGGCAGAATGTCGCAGCCCTCCGACCCACTTTCTTTTGTTTGGTTCACTAAGTGAGCATGACTAACTACAACTAGACGTTTGACTCTCTAAGTGTTGAATTAACACTACATAAACTAGATGTGTGGTAGTGGTAAGGGTGGTGGTGGTGGTGGTGGTGACTGTGCTGGTGGGGATGATGGTGGTGGTCTGTTTGGAGCCTTAAGGGGGGAAGCTGTCTGTGTGACTTGCTGGCAGGTTCCAGCTCATTTGGTGGCTTATTGCTCTTCAGCACTCCAGTCTTGCTTTAGTATTGGGTGGGGGACTTCAAGGTTAACAGGGCAAGAGAGCAGGCAGGGAGGCGACTGGAGCCAGGCTGGTCTGGTTTGCCATCAGCCATTAAGCAGACATCCTATAGCTTCCTGTAGCTCCAGAAAGTAAAAGTGCTGCTGCCACCTATTTGTTCTAGCAAATGCACTCATCTGGCTGCTGTGATCTGATGAGGTAGCTAGTACACAATATTGTATCGAATCGAGAAATCGTGATACACAGAGTCATGACCATTACAGCCCTAGTAGAAATCCCCTGTGCTGGACAATATGAAGGAAGAAGAATTACAAATGAGTACGGTACAGTATGTCTGCAGATTCTCATTCATCCATGTCATCCAAAAAGTTTAGTTGTAGGTAACAGGACTTGTTCTTAGAGCTTCAAAGAGAGTTCATTCCCCATTCAAAGAACTTCACCAGTTCAGGTCAGTGAAGAAAGCAATACCAGTAATTGGGTTCTGTACATTCTTTTGACTTCTCTAGACATTAGATTAGAGTAGAGTAGAATAGAGTACAGTGCCCTATTTGTCACATACAATGCTATAACCTAAATTACAGCATCTTGTAGTGAAATGACTGGTACAACTCCACAACATGCAGAAATGTTGTCATTTTTAACATAAAATACACACATTAAAATAAATAAGCTGTACAGAAAATGTCCATAGATGTCTCTATCGAGGCGAGAGATGGAGGTGTAGCTTTAAAGGGACACTGTGCAGGAAATGGTCAAAAAAGGTACTGCAACTATGCTGCTCATTGAAACTGGGCTGCCTATTGCCAAATTTGATATTTACATGAAAGTTTACATGTAATAAACAAATATTTGTTAGTGTGGTCCAAGTACAGTCATTTTTGCAGCTAAAAATTGCTATTTTTGGAAATTCAAAATGGCAGACCATGGAGAAGATCCCCTTTTCATGTATGAAAAGTTAAAATTTTCCAGTCATAGTGAATACTTAGAATTTGATGGTGGTGGTAAGTATTCATGAAAAAGGTAACATTAGTGAATGGGCAGCATGAATTCTGGATATAAACAACTAAAAATCTCACACAGTGTCCATTTAAACTGGAAGCAGACAGCTGCGCAGTGACCGGTAGGCTCCTGGGTGGGTATGAGGTGCTCTAGAGCAGTGGTTCCCAACCTTTTTCTTAAGGGACCCATGTTTTTACTATTGTAAGCTTTGGTGACCCAACCACGCGAGTGCCCGCACGAGACGGAGTCACAAGATGCCCTCCGTTTCCTGCGAAAACGTATTTTAGTTATTTTATTCCTCAATTCGTCTTTGGTCAAATATAGAATAAATGTTTAATGTAGCACTTACAATTTGTTGCGTCTATGCATTTATTAGTTAAATGCTTTGTCTTTTATTCAACATGGGCTATATATATTTAAAACGAAACCCCTTAAAATCAAGAGGGCTCCGCGACCCCCTGTGGATCTTTGGCGACCCATAAGGGGGGTCCCGACCCATAGGTTGGGAACCACTGCTCTAGAGAGTACATAGCGGGTGGCAAAACTGCAGACTCTCACCCCGCGCTGAACAATGTGATGCTTTCCGTGTCCGTGGACCCCTTGTAGTCACATAGGACTTTTACTGTGTCAATCCATACATATGTAGGCCTCATATCTGACCTTCAGTGGGGTCAATCTTGGCCTCAGAGAGTAAAAAGCCATGTTGGGTAAACTCCCTCTGGCAGTGTACCAGTGTCACCAGGTGTTTCGGTCCAAGACCAAAGTATCAGGTTCCTGATCTCCAGGTTTCTATACGGTGCTCTCCAGGTGACCTGCCACACGCGCCGTGAGGCACATACACTGAGGTCTTGACCTGATCCTGGGATAGAGAGGTCATAGGTCAGCCAGAGTCTAGGATTCAGCAGGACCTGACCTGTGTAGTACACACATTATTTCAAGATAGCCAAATGGCAACCAAAGTCAACTGGAATAGTTACCTGAAATAGTTCATTTTAGCTGTGGAGAACACATGTTAGCTATGGAGACACTTAATGTATACAGTGCTAGAAAGACTGGACACAGGGGAGGTTTATGTAAGGTGAAGACTCAAGTGAGGAGAGGGAGGGGGATCTACTGTAAGAGTTATGAGCCATTCTTTTCTGCAAACATGTGCACTCACTGACTCCTACAATCACACACACTCACACGCACACGCACACACACACACACACACACACACACACACACACACACACACACACACACACACACACACACACACACACACACACACACACACACACAGAGTATTCTCACACACACACACACACACACACACACACACACACACACACACACACACACACACACACACACACACACACACACACACACACACACACACACACACACACACTGGCACATGCCCTCTCCATGAATATAAAATAAGCTTCTGGAGTATGTATGGCTCTCCAGAGATAAATAGAGAGAGGCAGCTCCCTTTCTCAATGAAAGAGACAAGAAGAAAATTCCAGCCTTATCTACAGGCCAAGATACAAGGCATAAATCCAGTACACACGGACCGTCTTCTCCCCAGGCTGTACACACAGGTGGGGACAAACAGGTCAATTGTCCCTGGCCCAGGGGAAGGCAGGAGGAGAGGGGGGGGGGGACTTGGGGCCCCATTGCATTGCATGTAATGAGAGAGGGGCCCTTTCAGATGATTTTGTCCGGGGCACAGTTAAGGTTGTCAGCTGCCTTGCTCTTCTCCCCTGGCTGGAACACACAGGCCAGCTGAGTGGCACAATTACCCCGAAACAGATAGTGTCTCCCTCACTGTGCAAGATAAAGCCTTTTATTACACTGCATGATATTACAACTACAGAGGGGAAACAATTCCTACGGCTGTTCACAGTGTTATCTTCTGTAATACAAACAGCTCTATATTTTTCTATAATGGTTTAATATTCTTCGGTAAAATGATTACCGGCTTCATTTGAGATGATAGTCTGCCGGGTCAATGTACACACTGGGCACACAGCAGCAGCGGTATCCATTTACACTTTATCAGAGATTACGGTGCGGACGCCGTTCAAAGCGGGGGGAGTCAAATGTTAACCAGTGTACTGTCCCGCAGTGAGTTCCATGTGCACCTACCAGTGGTTGGGGGAGATAAGGTGATTATTGCATAATTTTCTCGTTGAGCGCAAAAATGGAGGGGGGTCACTGAGAAATAGAAATGTGATAAAGAGATGAGAGAGAGAGAGAGAGAGAGAGAGAGAGAGAGAGAGAGCGAGAGAAAGCGAGAACGAACGAATGAGAAAGAAAAAAAGGTCTTTAGGAATGAGGGGGGTAAGCTTGGGCTGGATGGGGGATGGAAAGTGGGGGAGACTATGGGTTGGGGGGATTTGAGTGGTTGCGGGTTTTTAAATGGATGATGAACAGAGGCGTGACAGAGCATCAACACATTTCTGCCTGGTTGCCAGCCATGACAAAACACATCTGGCGCTAACGCAAGGCAAGGGAAGGGAAGGGAGGGGAGCAAATAATGCACGCAAGCTACCATCTACCTGGAGGAGGACGAGGGTCAGTCACGCAAAACCAAACACTCTCTCGCCCTGCCCTGCGTAATCAAATAAAACCAAATTCATCATTCCCTTTGGGGGAGGACAGAGAGAGAGAGAGAGAGAGAGAGAGAGAGAGAGAGAGGGAGCAAGAGAGAGAGAGAGAGAGAGACAGGGAGCAAGAGAGAGAGAGAGAAGGAAAAAACAGTAGATTAGAGAAAGAATGAAAAAAAGAAAGGATGAAAGGACAAGGAGAGGGAGGAATAAGGAGGGAAAGATCTATAGGGCTTGAGGCGTTTATAATATTCACTGCATATTTGCGGGAGTAAGCCATCATTTTGGCAGGTTTTCCGTGCGTCAAGGGCTGCATTTTAAACAGAGACTCTCATCATGATGTTACTTCATGCATAAAAGGTGCACTGTGGGGGGAAAAGACGTAAGCAGTTATTTCACTTACAGCAGGGCAAGTTTTCTGATTACCTCTCTTTTTTACATTTTCCCTACGTATTTCCCCAAGGACTTAGATGCAGTTTCCAAGGCCCAGACACATTAACATACCCAAATCCGTCTCCATTTACTGAATAATTGAGTTTTTGGACGCATTTTATGAAATACAAAAAAATGGCCATTGTCGTTATGCAAAAATTATACACTCTATATATAGGCCCGTACACTGTGTTAAATTACCACAAAAGTCATGGGGAAAACGAACCATCAGTTGTATGGTAGGCCTATTATTCAGAGTCTGGATTTTTCATTCTGTGATGTTAAAATGAGGAGGAAAATGCTTCTATGGAGTGGACTGTGTAAGGGACCTAAGAAAGGACACCCCGACCCTGCCATGGCATAACGGTAGGGCACTGGGTTACTACGCCGGCGACCCGGGTTCGATTCCAGCCCGGGTCATTTGCCGATCCTTCACCATCTCTCTCTCTCTCCTCCACTGTCCTATCAGAAGTAACGGTATAAAAAGCCCAAAAAATATATATAAAAAAGAAAGGACACCCCTGGGCATATCTGGGACTTTAGATGGATTGTAGTAGTGGAGTAGCACTTTACACTGACCTTCCCCTTGTGCTCTGCTCGGCTTGATCATTATCCATTTTCTCTTCCCTCCTCCTCATCCTCCTTGTCCTCCTCCTCTTCATCGACTTCTTTATTCTCCTCTCTGTCCTTGTCCTCCCCTTAATCTTTCTTCCACCTCTTCTGTCTTCTCATCATAAATCCCAGCCTCAGAGAGGCCGAGACTCTCAGAGACAGACTCACTATTGTCAAAGTGGTGTGAAAATGTCGAAATTTAAAGTCCTTAAGTCCCATTTCTGTCATTGTAACACTGCCACACCATCGCACACAGTGTACACAAGGAAATTGCCTTCATGGTTCAGGGGTGGAAGAGCGGCACAGTACGGAGGGACGACGCACCATGTTGCTCAGAGTACTTCAGTCATGGTG
>NC_085875.1:40737269-40739769 GCF_034702125.1 Engraulis encrasicolus | reverse complement strand
ACACACACACACACACACACACACACACACACACACACACACACACACACGCACACACGCTGAGGTATTGATTGACAAAAAGCCTTTTTGTGACAACGCTCCACTCACACTACTGTATCTTAGCCACCCAGGAGGACAATGGCTCAACGCTCGGTCCCCATTGGTTGGCTGTGGTGTTTAACAGGGAAGCAGAATTCAATTGTGTAAAATTTATGTAAACAATTTCAATTGTCATTCAGTTATCATGCATTATTTATCTCCTTTTAAAGCTTAACTCGATTTTCTGGCGAGTCAATGACGTTTGGTGAACCCTCGCCCTCCGTCTCACCCCTGTGAACGAATGGAGAATATGACCATTTGAAAGAATTTTGGAGTCCATATATAATCTAAGCCAACATTTCAGAATGGTTTATAGCTGTTGAAACATTTTTTTTCAGAAAGTATAAAAGCTTACACCGCAAAAGGGAGAGTGCGTCTGGTTGACATAATCTCCAATTTCACTGTTTTTGTGTCTGGAAGGAAAGACATAAAACCCCAAATGGACGCATAATCAACCATGACATTTTAACATGCCTTTAACACATACACAGTAGTTAAAACAATGACGCACACACAGGCAGGCACACTATAACACAGACACACATACGCACACACACACGCACGCACGCACGCAGGCAGGCAAGCACACACGCACGCACGCATGCACACACACACACACACGCACACCCACGCACACAGCAGACAAAAACAAATACGCTTTTTGGGCATGACCTCCTCTAACAGGGTAATTAGTTTGACATAGTGCCTGTGTCATCCCCCCACTGCTGCCTGGCCTATGACACAGCTGCTGCCGGGGCCTAGTGCTGTGTCATTTGTGTCACGAAAACAAACGGCTGTGTATATCACCAGAAATGAGGGGCCTGGCCCGGCTACAGCCATACATTTATGGCGCTGACTTCGCTATCAGTCTAGTGAGAAGAGTTATGGCGAAAGACAACACGGTGGCGGGAAATACATGTATTTCCGGTATAGCATTCATGTTTTCCCATCAAAGGTCGTAGCATTACACAGAGCCACTGTTTTAACGCAGACTGTTTACGGGAGGCATTCTTTCATCATTTCTGTTTATAAACACCCATAACATGTACATATATTTCCAGTAGCATTCATGTTTTCCCATTAAAGGCTATAACCACACAGTCACTGTTCTAACGCAGGCAGTATAGTGGAGGCATTCTTTTATAACGTCTGTTTATAAACACCTATAAACATGACGCAGGAAACGCACTGGTTAGGCCTTTCCCCTGTCATTTAAATCTTAAATGCCTGTAATCTAATGTTTTATTGTCGATTTTACTGTCAGCAAAGCATGTCATTAGTATCTGTGATCTGGCTTTTAATTCCATTTCCCCCCCAATGTGAGCCGTGTGTTAATCTCATTACTGTCGAGCTGTAATTGAGTGTGTTGGTTATGTCATGGTGACAGACTGAGCCTCTCTGTTTCACATACTGTAGGGGGGATAACAAAAAGTCTTTGTTGTAAGAGCGCTTCCTGGACTCAAAAAATACCAAGGCACTCTCTTCTATCAAAAGTAAAAAGCCTTTATTCCGTGGCTTGGTTATAATAAACCTTTAAAAAACTCCAACATGTTTCGGCCGTCCGGCCTTCCTCAGGGGGTCAAACAGTTCTCAAACAGAAGGAAGAGGTTTTTTTAAAAACCTGTAGGGGGGATGCCATAGTGCCAATGGTTTAGTGACAAAGCTGCCATGTCACCATGGCTGAGTGTGAGAGACGGACGGACAGACAGACAGACAGACAGACAGATAGATAAAAAGACTGTGTGTGTGTGATTTTGTGCCCACAAAAATATATTTAAAAAAAAGAAATAGAGAGGATAGAGAAGGATATAGGCCTACAGTCAGAGAATGAGAGAAAGGGAATAACAGAGGGAGGGAGAGAGGGAGAGAATGACAGAGAGAGAGAGATATTGTGAGAGAGCACCCGTGTCTGGCTGCTCTGTAATCCTTGTCAGTTTGGAGGCCAGCAGAGAGAGAGTCGACCTTATCAGATGCAGCGTGTGCCATTGAGAGTCAGGGGACCGAGACGAAGCGAGGAGAGGCGTACTGAGGCCAGGCAGAAGCACACCGGGGCTGTTGATAAGTAGGCCGAGATGTCTAAAACTCAATCTGGAGCACGGCCATTTATAGGCCACATGATGCACCACCAACCCCCGGCGCTCACACGCCACTGCACAGCACTGCTCAACTCTTCTCAGCTCTGTGCAGCTCAACACACCAAGACGCCACATGACATCTCACTAACACGTCCAAATAGTAGAGTAAGTGTCTCTCCCTGTCTCTCTCACACATACACACGAAAATACACACATAGCGAGACAGAGAAATACTCACTCGAACACCCACTCGAACACACACACACGCACGCACGCATGCACGCACGCGCACACACACACACACACACACACACACACACACACAC
>NC_085875.1:40732269-40734769 GCF_034702125.1 Engraulis encrasicolus | reverse complement strand
GAGAAGAGAGAGAGCTGGAGAGATACAGTGACAGACGGAAACATGAACACAGGAGCACTGGAGAAAGAGACAGACAGAGAAAGAGACAGACAGACAACCAGAGCACTGGAGAAAGAGTCGGAGACAGAGAAAGAGACAGACAGACAGCCAGAGTGCTGGAGAAAGAGACAGAGAAAGAGAGAGACAGACAGCCAGAGCGCTGGAGAAATGAGAAAGGCCAGGAGGCGGCTGTGCTGCCCAGGGTTAGTGGGCGCTGATGGGAACGTATGACTGTTTTGCTGACTTGAGACATTGCGTGCGCGGTTTCCAGCGTGTTTCCAGGGCACTGTGGTTTTTTTCCTGCAACGCGAGCAGCCCCGAGACTGTTTTACAACTGAGGAGATCTTCACCCGACGACGAGCGAGCTACCAGAGACGACAACGTCTCCAAAATTTGACATAAATCAACGCCGTGCCCTCCCTTTCAGCGCATTTTTGTACTCGGACAAAATGTGAAAGACTATCATTTTGACGGTCACGCTGTAACAGTTGAGTGCATAGTTCAGTGATTGTAAATGCTGGTTTTTGGTAAATCGACAGAAAAACCAAAGACACTCTTCTGTGACATAATGCCATCTCGAGTCATATAAATGACATGCTCTGAAATTCGAATACTATAATTCAGTCACTCTGTCTGCAGACTGTGATACACTGGCTGGCTGGCCACACAGTTGGTGTGTGTGTGTGTGTGTGTGTGTGTGTGTGTGTGTGTGTGTGTGTGTGTGTGTGTGTGTGTGTGTGTGTGTGTGTGTGTGTGTGTGTGTGTGTGTGTGTGTGTGTGTGTGTGTGTGTGCGTGTGTGTGTGTGTGTGTGCGGTGACACTAAAAATATCATCCTTACCCTGTATTAGAGTTCACTGCGAACATGCACGCAAGCCGCTGAAGGAAAAGAAAAAAAGAAACTCAACCCCTCTCTAAAATAAAAAGAAGAAGAAGAAGAAAAAGAATTTGTAGCCACTGTGATGAAAACTGTGCATGTAATCCCCCACACACGAACATTCACAGAGGCGTGCGTGTGTGCGTGTGTGAGTGTGTGCGTGTGTGCGTGTGTGCGTGTGCGTGCGTGTGTGTGTGTGTGTGACTGCCCAGAGCTGAATTCCAGAAGCTTGTTCTGCCACAGGGGGGATGTAAAAGGGACTGACTGACTCGGTGTGTGTGTGTGTGTATGTGTGCGTGCGTGCGTGCCTGCGTGCGTGCGTACGTGCGTGCTTGCGTTTGTGTGCATGCCTGCGTGCATTTGTATGTGTGTGCGTCCGTGTGAGTTAGAGAGATGATTGGAGGAAAAGAAGGCAATGACAAACAGAGATAAGGTAACAGACAGTTATGCAGTTACACATGCATACTATATATTATGTACCATATATCTTTGTATAGGTATACATTAGATTCAGAAAGAGAAAAAGAGAAAAGAGTGACTATAGCCTTTGATGAAATTAACCCCTTAAAGCAGAGCCTCTGTTAAAAGCTTATTGTCACTAAAATGGTAATGACCAAGTCTTAATAGGTTATGTAAGATTCTTGCATTTTCATAGCCAGGGCCGCTGACAGCTTTGGCTGGGCCCGGGGTAAAGACACATGAACGGGCCCCAAACCCAATACATACAATGTAATGAGGATTCAATTCTGGGCCCCCTGTCTCCCTGCCGGGACAAGTGACCTCTTTGCCCCCCTGTTCCCTGCTCATAGCAAGGCTGACATGATGTAGTTGAGTCTTTTCAACAAAGAATGAACAGGCCCATAGACGGGCACTTTCTGCAGTAAGAGGCTACGGAGGGAGAGAGAGGAAGATTATAAATTCAGAAAGAGAAAGAGAGAGGGGTTCAAAGAGAGGGGCATCGGACCTGTTTTCAGAGGAAAATAAGGGACGGTGTGTTGATAGCCACAAGGCCAGCTGTGTAAATGTCTTGTCATCCCTTGCCTACTTCTCTCTGTCTCTCTCTCTCTCTCTCTCTGTCTGTCTCTTGCTCTCTCTCTCGGAGAGCAATATTGACTTAGCACACTTTTAGCTGCAGTGGTATTCCAGCAACTAGAGAATGCTCTCCAGGGCACATATCTGTCTGCAACAAGAGAGCGTTTTTACTCCCCATTCAGTGACAACACATGCACGCATGCATGCATGCACTCATACGCACACACACACACACACACACACACACACACACACACACACACACACACACACACACACACACACACACACACACACACACACACACACACACACACACACACACACACACACACACACACACATGTGCACGCACACGCACATGCACGCACCCACACATGCACATACGCACGCACGCACACACGGACACACATTCACTTTCTCAAAAACTGCATCGCACACAAATAAACCCCCCCAAAAAACAGGCTTGAAGGCTTGGAGCAGAGGTCATTCAAGCAACAAGACACTATGTACAAATAACCAGGCAATTAGGTCGGAAAGAAACCTGATGAAGC
>NC_085875.1:40712269-40717269 GCF_034702125.1 Engraulis encrasicolus | reverse complement strand
CTAATCATCTTAATAGATGAGAATATACAGAATTTGTTTTACAGTCAGCATGTGTATTAGTGTATCCACGGGACGTGTGTGAGCTTCCCACCAATTATCTTAATGGAAAGGCATAAGAAATGTTGCCTCAGGAGCAAGTTAATCTTCAGAAGCACAGCCAGGCACACTCATGCCTGGCAAACGTCAAAAAATAAGGAGAGCGGTAGAATAGCGGAGAGTCTGGCTGCTTGGATTAGCAGAGTAGAGAGACGGAAGGAGGAAAGAAAGAGAGGATAGAGGGGAAGAGAAGAGAAAAGAAAGGAGAGGAGAGGAGAGGAGAGGAGAGGAGAGGAGAGGAGAGGAGAGGAGAGGAGAGGAGAGGAGAAGGGAGGAGTGTAGACTCAGCAAAGTGCACATGAGGGCAGGAAAGGAGAAGATGGGAGGAGGAGAGGAGAGGTGACTGGGGATGACTGGCTATTAGAATGGAAAAGGGAAAAGGGCAAACACTGGAGGAGAGGAGAAGGAGGCAGGGTGGAAGAGCAGAAAAGAGCAGAGGAGAGGAGGGGGACAGCTAAGGGGAAGAAAGGGGAAGGGGGAGCGGAGGGAATGGGATGGGGGAGTATGGACGACTGGGAGCATGGAGAGATGAGGATGGGGAAAAGAAGATGACCGAATTCGAGAAAGTAGGAAGAAAAGGTGATGTTGAAAAGAGTGGAGAAGAGAAGAGTTTACTTTAGGGAAGAAATACAAGTGCAGAGCAGATCAATGCAAATAGGTGTGAAGGAAAGCAGAGGAGAGGAGATGAGAGGAAAAGAAGGGGAAAAAGCAGAGGAGAGGGGAGGAGAGGTTTGACTTTAAGAAGGGAAGAGAGGATTAGCACTCACACATGGCCTCCTCCTCCTCCATCTCTGTCTCCTCCACTTCCTTCCTTCCAGCCATCGCTATCGTCATCTCTCTCTCCTTGCTATCACTATCACTATCACTCAGCATCTCCCGGGTCCTCTGTCCAGTCTGCTGACATCCGCTAAACTCCCTAGTGCTAATCCCCAACACTATGATGTAGCCTCATCACCGTTCTGCCAAGGGAATGTTGTGGTGGTCCTTGGGAAGACTTAATAGCATCGTACTACACTACTACAACCCTACACAGAGTCTTTAGTGATACATTACATTATTGCATTATACATTACAGTATTACATTACATTATTACAGTACATTACGCTTAGTTGACATTACAACTTTGCAGCTGGCATTCTGGTACAGGACATTTATAACAGGGGACGTGTCTAAACAGCCTAAAAAGAAACTAGATGTCACCAACCACACTTCAACCACCCCTCCAATCCCCAGAACATGCTCGATTTACATCCTTACATACATTAGACACAGACACCTACAATTTAAAAGAAACTAATAGCAGCCCCTTACTCGCCAGTCCCCCAAAATTGTCTTTCTCACATACTCAGACACCACTATGTACCAGTCCAAAAGAAACTAGCTGCCTGCTACCAACCACCAGCGTACCCTAAACATGCACCTTGCCAGCCACCCCCCAGTCCCCCCCTTCCCCCTGCAGACCTCCATCCCCAATCACCCAGACACCAACACAACCAGTCTAAAACACCCTAGCTGACACCAACCACCCATCAGCCCCCCTCCCCAAGCCTGTCGCAGCCTATAGAGCCTACCATTTTCGCAGACACTAACACCACTAATCTAAAAGAAACTGGCTGCCACAACAGTCTACCACCTACCTGACTTACCACCAACCCCCACTGCCACAGCCCCACCACCACCCCCCTTCTGTGGACTTCCATCTCTGCATACTCAGACAGCGGCGTCCCGTGTCACCACTCTGCCAGGATCAGGATGCGGTCTGGGTCTGGGTCCAGGGGTATTTTAGGGCTGCCAAGAGGAGCATTTGATACCGGCATTAGTGTCAGCTGAGGTCAAATCAACACCACCCTCCCTTACACTTTACACTCACTCGCATTTGCTCTCTCTCTGTCTCTCTGTCTCTCTCTCTGTCTCTGTCTCTCTGTCTCTGTCTCTGTCTCTCTCTCTCTCTCTCTCTCTCTCTCTCTCTCTCTCTCTCTCTCTCTCTCGTTTGCTTGCTTCAAGTTCAAGCCCCATTCATTATGGGGATGAAGTCAGGGATGGAAAGAATGACAGAGAGATAGGAAGGGAGAGAGAGAGAGAGAGAGAGAGAGAGAGCAAATAGAGTAAGAAATAGAAAGACAAAGACAGAGCCGTGCTGGCTTTGCTCCTGTTTCTGTGCCTGCAACGTGATGTCTTTCTAATGTCACTTGGCATTCATTTGACCCCTAATGAAGCGAATTGACTTTTTTGTTTTTCCCCCTCAGCGTGTCGCTACGAGATGAGTCATGCCAATAAAGCCTCATGAAGTTTGTGTGGCTGGATGGCTGGCTAGCTGGCGCTCCTAAAGGATTAGCCGCTAATAACACACTGGACCCAATGCGCCTGCTAAGCTAGCACCAAATCCCACAGAAGCAAAAGAGGAAGGGGAGGGGAGGGGGGTGGTTGAGGTCGAGTGCGGCCATCATGCAGCATGTTAAATCACTTTGAATTTGTCTAAATGGCCTCGTCCGGCCCGTGTAGCGAGCGATCGAGCGTTTAGTCGGCCGAGGGATAGGGATGGTGGAACGGAAAAAAGATAGGTCTCGTTTCCAGCAGAGCAATTGACCGACCGACCAATCGCTGGCCGGTCGGATGGACGGATGCACTGGTGCCAGCGGTGGGGTTTACAGTAAGTGGTCGATCTATCTACCCCCACCCCACTGCTCCCTCCTCCCTCCCGAGGGGGCCAAGCGGATGGGCGACAGCCCCGGATGAATAGTGCCAACGTCAGCCACCCACACCGGCTAATCCCCTCAGTACCCCAAACAGCTCCACCGCACCAATCCCCCCTGAGCTGCACCAAGCTCCCAAACCTCCAGACCCCCAGACCCCAATTCCCACCTCACCCTAGCCTTTGCCATAACCCCTCATCTCCCTCCGCTACTGATCCAACCCCACTCTCCCATCATCGTCACCAACTCCCTAAGCGCCTATACCTCCCAGACCCCAGTTCCCAGACTCCATCTCACCTCCCCTCCCCTCCCCTCCCTATTCCCATCCCTGTCCTCATCCTCACCCACTCATCCCTCCACCACTGATCCAAGAGACCACCAACTCCCCACACAATAAAACAAATTCAGTGTTCATTCAACTTTTACATGGATTTATTTAACATTTTCTAGATTGTATTTGGTCCCAGAGTACTCTCTAAGTGTTGAATCAACACAGCATCATTTTTTTTTTTACTGTGAAGCCTCTGGTTCCCAGTCACTAACTCAACCTCTCATCTTCCCGCTACAGATCCAGGCACAATCCCACTCCCATCACTAACTCCCCGGCCCCCACCTCAGTCAACTAGCCTGGTGACACCATCCTATGTACTCCACCCAAAGATTTTGGCTCCGCGCTCAGTATGGCGAAAGCCTCACAGCTCGGTTCGCTCACTGTTTAGCCAATCATCAAACTGTATGGGTTTTAATTTGAATTTGGAACTCCAATGAATTTAAATGGCAGAGTAAGATCAGACCACCTACCACCCTCTAGGGAGACGGATTCCTCTTAGCTTTCGCCAGACTGTTTGACGGAGTCAACAGTCGGCTTTCACCTAGGCTATCAGTCAACCACCCTTGCCCTCATTCAGCACTTAGAGAGTCCAATTTAACAATTGTAGTGCTGATCCTACTCTGTGAGCTAAGGCTGTGAAATGTTCCTTGTATCATTGCAACCAAAACCCATTCTCCCATCACCAACTGCCCAAAACCCCCACCCAGCACATCCACTCTCTCTTGCGTGCAGTGAAAACAGTAGCGTCAGCTTCCAAAAAGTGTCGGACGTTCAGACATTAAACCAACACGTTCAGTGGCAGTGTTGACCCATATGTGTGCTAAGCAGCTTTTGGGGGGCCTACCGCAGGGGCTCTCCACTCTCTGTGGTGGGGCTTAAGCTCTGAGTTTCTTTGACAAGGAGAAACGGATGCAGTTTCCCCAGTCAGCTCATCTGCACCATTGGCTCTCTGCAATACAAACATACAGTCACACACACACACAACCACACACACGCAGTAAAAGATACACACATGCACACGTGCACAAGCAGACACACACACACACACATTAAAACATGCACACAGTAATAAAAGACACACCCTTACTAACACACACACACACACACACACACACACACACACACACACACACACACACACACACACACACACACACACACACACACACACACACACACACACACACACACACACACACACACTTCCTAAAGCACACAGACACACGTATAGCCCTCTCTCTTAGTCCGATAGCTATTTCCAGCTTTCCCGCAGAGCAGCTGGTTTCCGTGGAAACAACAGAAAGCACGAATTCTCAGAATAGTCCAGTTTTCACCCCCCCCCCCTTTTTTTTTTCTTCTTATTTTTTATGTCCCTTTTTATGGTTGATAAAGTAATCAAGCAATAGGTCACCTTGTCTTAGAAACATATGGGGACAATTGCAAGCTTCAGGTTTGCATGCTATAGCCATGCCTCTCTGGGACCCACTCCCATCACTCTCTGTCCGTGATCTCTCTCTCTCTCACACACACACACACACACACGCACGCACGCACGCACGCACGCACACACACACACACACACACACACACACACACACACACACACACACACACACATTGTGTACACATACAGTACGCAGAGCTGTCATGATGAAATATGGGCTCTCCTCTACAGATATTTAATAAGAGATAACCTTGAATGCTAATCATGAGCACTGCACTTCCAGGAAGAGCTTGCACCTAAAGAAAAAAATGGCGACATAAAGCTTCCTGGCCTGGCCCCCTGGTGGCTCTTAAATCTGCTAAAAAGCGGATCTTTATCCCACCCACCCCCACCTCCAACCCCCCCCCCCCCCACCACCCCCCCCCCCCCCTCAGC
>NC_085875.1:40697269-40709769 GCF_034702125.1 Engraulis encrasicolus | reverse complement strand
CCCATATTTGGGTCCTCGTTATTTCTAATGTACTGTATTCGATGGGGGGCCCTTTCAGATGATTTTGTCCTGGTCCCAGCCAAAGCTGTCAGCGGCCCTGGACATAGGCTACATTTGTGTTATCTCAGAGGTTTTTTTACACACAGAACATACTGTAGAGATACTGTCGTAGAGCACAGCACTACAGAGGTACACAGTGCTACACAGTGAGGCCAGCACAGCTCATGCCTTTGGCAGTTTTTGTGATTTGTGAGTGATGTTTACGGCGGCCTGAGTTTAATCAATACGCCTATTAAGTTGGGGCGTGCTGCAGGTTGGGTTGGGTGCAGGGCGGCAGTCAGTGAGTGAGAGTGCCTTGCCTTGCATTGCCTCCCCAACATGCCGTGCCTCTAATTCAGATTAACAGGCTGGGCTGTCTAATTTAGGCGGCTCTCTCTCGGGTTCGCCCTGGGGGGTGAATTGATTGAAATGCGATGTGAAGGTTGTAAACATACATAAGTGTTTATAAGTGTGTAGTGGTATACTGTGTGTGTGTGTGTGTGTGTGTGTGTGTGTGTGTGTGTGTGTGTGTGTGTGTGTGTGTGTGTGTGTGTGTGTGTGTGTGTGTGTGTGTGTGTGTGTGTGTGTGTGTGTGTGTGTGTGTGTGTGTGTGTGTGTGTGTGTGTGTGTGTGTGTGTGTGCGTGTGGTGGATGTGCATGTGTGTATGTCACAGCACAGGTAAATTAAACACGCTGCTGCCATGTCAATCAGGCAGTGGCCTTTGTGTGACCCCTGTTTTGGCCCCCAGGAGACATTTCTTAAAGGGCCAGTGTCTCTCTCTCCCTCTCCCTCTCCCTCTCCCTCTCTCTCTCTCTCTCTCTCTCTCTCTCTCTCTCTCTCCCCTTCTCTCTCTCTCTCTCTCTCTCTCTCTCTCTCTCTCTCTCTCTCTCTCTCTCTCTCTCCGTCATTGTTCTCTTTGTTTTGTCCCCAGTCTCTCCTTCTCCTCCACCTCCCTCAATTCATTTCATGCTTGCCATAATCTCGTCCCTCTGCATATACTATACTATACAACCACACAGCCAAAATCCTGGGCTCTTTCAAACCAGATTTTGGAAGAAGCCGTTGTAAACACTAGTCTCTGGTGGCATGAACACTGGGGCATGGAGAGTGTACTGGCCCATGTGTCCCCTCCGTAGAACCACAGAGAGAAGGTCTCTAGTGTACTCTGAGTGTGAATTTTGTGTGTGTCTGTGCATGTTCTGTGTATTATTTTGAGAGGTAGACTGAGAGTTTGTGTGTGCGTGTGTGTGTGCGTGTGTGTGTGCGTGTGTGTGTGCGTGTGCATCTGGGTGTGTGTCTGTGTCTGTGTGTGTCTGTGTGTGTGTGTGTGTGTGTGTGTGTGTCTGTGTGTGTGTGTGTGTGTGTGTGTGTGTGTGAGAGAGAGAGAGAGAGAGAGAGAGAGAGAGAGATTTGTTTGATTTTTAAAATCGCTTTATTTTAACAATCAGAAAAAATCCCCTTTACAAAACCATACTACACAATCAAACCATGTAAAGAAAAAACAAATCTTAGGCTAAAAAAACCCAGAAAAGGTCAACTCCCCACCCCTGACCGAGCAAAGTGCTTCTCCATAACACCACTTATCAACAAAAGTGTCAATATCAGACATGTGCTGAAAAAAAAAGAAATCAAAGAGAATCCTAGATTTAACCAGGCCCGAAAACACATTGGCTACACTACAATCTGCATTACCTGTCAGAGCAGCCCAGGCACAGCACAGTATAGCACAGCACAGCACAGCATAGCACAGTATAGCACAGTATAGCACAGTATAGCACAGCACAGTAAAGCACAGCACAGCACAGCACAGCACAGCACAGCACAGTATATCACAGCACAGTATAGCACAGCATAGCACAGCACAGCACAGTATAGCACAGCACAGCACAGCACAGCACAGTATAGCACAGCACAGTATACCACAGCATAGCACAGCACAGTATAGCACAGCACAGCACAGCACAGCACAGCACAGCACAGCACAGCACAGCACAGCACAGTATAGCACAGCACAGCACAGTATAGCACAGTATAGCACAGCACAGTATAGCACAGCACAGTATAGCACAGTATAGTACAGTACAGCACAGCACAGTATAGCACAGTATAGCACAGCACAGTATAGCACAGTATAGCACAGCACAGCACAATATAGCACAGCACAGCACAGCACAGTATAGCACAGTACAGCACAGCACAGTATAGCACAGTATAGCACAGCACAGCACAGTATAGTACAGTATAGCTCAGTATAGCACAGCACAGCACAGTATAGCACAGTATAGCACAGCACAGCACAGTATAGTACAGTATAGCACAGTATAGCACAGCACAGCACAGTATAGCACAGCACAGCACAGCACAGCACAGCACAGCACAGTACAGTACAGCACAGCACAGCACAGCACAGCACAGTACAGTACAGCACAGCACAGCACAGCACAGCACAGCACAGCAGTATAGCACAGTATAGCACAGTATAGCACAGCACAGCACAGTATAGCACAGTATAGCACAGCACAGCACAGTATAGCACAGTATAGCACAGCACAGCACAGTATAGCACAGTATAGCACAGTATAGCACAGCACAGTATAGCACCGTATAGCACAGCACAGCACAGCACAGCACAGCACAGTATAGCACAGCACAGCACAGAATAGACAGCGAGTGGCTGCAGAGACAAGACTGGGAAAGATGTATACAAGGAGCCGAGAGAGAGAGAGAGAGAGAGAGAGAGAGAGAGAGAGAGAGAGAGAGAGAGAGAGAGAGAGAGAGAGAGAGAGAGAGAGAGAGAGAGAGAGAGAGAGAGAGAGCTGGAGGGAGGGGAGAAAAGCTGGACCACAGGAGCATGTCGTGTGGGTGTGCTGGCCCCCCCGGTGTCCCCATCGCCCCTCCTCCTGGTCCAGCCACAAAGCCGCAGATCCAGAGATAGGGGCTCCTGTGGGCCCTTCATGCCTCTCTGGCCCTGCACCAATGCCCCGTTCCCTGCCTTGGCTGGCTCACATGTTTCCCATTGCAGGCAGGCCCTCCTTGAATTGATAGCTGTAGGGATTACGCGAAGCAGGAAGCAGGAACCGAGATGAGAGCCCCAGAAAGGCAGTGGAGGGCCTGGTTGAGGTTATTGACCCCCCCACTAATGAACTCCTGTTTTCCCCAACATCTGGGGAGAATAGAGGTGTTAGATGGACCTTGATGGGAATGGGAGGACGGGGCGTTTGGTAGAATGGAATTTCAAGGGTGTTGGGGGTGGTAATCAATAAGGCCAAATGCGCTTCTACTGCTGACCTTTCAGCTTTGTAGTGGATGTGGCTTTTTTACAGCCTTATTATGCAGTCGTAAGATGTAGCTAGCTGTTTTTGGTATTTTAAAGGTGTCAAGTTCCAACTGCAAGGTGAACAGTGACACCCTCAAACGGTCCCAGAAAAAGAAGGTGGACCATCCAAAATAAACAAAGTGCAACTCAAGATAGCTAAATATAACTGTTTTGACATGCTGAACTACTTGTACAGTCCAACAAAACGACCCACACCAGAGTAGGTATTATGGTACTTCAGAATTAATTTTTCATTCTCAAGTCCTCAGGTAAAGATTTAGACATGGCGTGCCATCTCTGAAATTTGGCTTCACATCAAAACAGCCGCTGACCTCACAATGCCAATCTTCAAAGGCAGTGTATTGTGTGTAGTAGGCAGGGATGGACTGGCCATCTGGTATAGCGGGCATTTCCCGGTGGGCCCTGCACCCTTGTGGGCCCCTATTTTCAGAAATGTAATAAAAAATATATATTTTACATTTCTGAAAATAGGGGCCCACAAGGGTGCGAGGACCACCGGTGAGTCAGTTCTGCGCCACTAATTATGAGAGGCCACCCCAAAAGTGCCCGTGCCCTATTTCTGCCCCAATCCAGTCATGGTAGTAGGCCCCCAGGCTTGCCTTAACAAAAGACGTGAAAAGACATGACAAAATCCTAATTTTTCTGTCACAGCAGCCAACACCACCAGACCCGGAAAGAGACGAGTCCTCCACATGGGCGTGTGTGTGTGTGTTGAAGTGGAGGGCTGTCAGCATTTGTCATCTTTATTTCTCCTGAATCTTCTAAGCGCGTTTGTCGGTTTGACAGGCGGCACTGCCCCTGAGCTATCCGAAGACAAAAACCTGCCCGTCAAAAGCAGAGGCAGGGCTCCCTTTTTTGATATGCCGGAGGATAACAAATATACAGTATATATGTGTGTGTGTGTGCGTGTGCGCGCGCGTGTGTGTGTTTGTCTGTCTGTGTGTCTGTGTGTGTGTGTGTGACTGTGTGTGTGTGTGCACGGGTGCGTGTGCGCAAAAATGAACTGAGTCGGGATCCTTTTTGATATGCTAGAGAATAACAAATATTGAAAAAAAACCTTGCTCTGTCTCTGGCTTGCTCTGAGTCACTTGTCAGTTGTTGTGAAAACACGATAAGAGGTGTGGCGTGAGAGGAGACAGACACACAGACAGACAGACAGACACACAGACAAAAACATCGCCCCTCAGAACATATTTGCATCGCAATAAAAAAAATTGGAACGGCTCGTTAAAATCTGTTGCGCAACGCTCCCTTTTATGTTTACGAGCCGATTCCTGGGTGCCCTTCAGCGTCAGATCTCCAAACGTTTTTCATCCCCTCTGACGAAGGGGGGGAAATGATGTCATGTTTCCAAACCATTAAAGCTTCCTCTTTCATACAGTATATCAGTTACAGATACACTACTGTGAGAAAAACACTTTTGGGTCTGCTGCTCTCCAAGCGTGGTCGGGGATGACACAACTTTGTCATGCAATACGAAAGTCGACTGGTGGTGAATCAAAGACAAGTTTTTCTTTTTCTTCTTCTTCTTGCCTTTCTGCCTGTGACCACAGCAAACGGAGCTGCTGATCCAGGGGGATATTATATGATATCTTCTCCATATGTCTCCATATGTACTACTTGCACTCGTAGGCGCTGGAGATTTTTGCAGTAGTTGTTAGGCATGTGATGGCTGCTGTGCTGTGCGTGAGAACCGCAGTGACAGCGCCTCACATGACGAGCCAAGTCGTCCTTCACTTCTTCTTCTTCTTCTTTCTCTTCTTCTTCTTCTTCTTCTTCTTCCTCTTCTTCTTCTTCTTTTTCGTCTTCCTCTTCTTCTTCTTCTTCTTCTTCTTCTTCTTCTTCTTCTTCTTCTTCTTCTTCTTCTTCTTCTTCTTCTTCTTCTTCTTCTTCTTCTTCTTCTTCTCCTTCTTCTTCAGGGCACTTCAAAAAAGA
Organism: Engraulis encrasicolus; assembly: GCF_034702125.1. Classification (NCBI taxonomy): domain Eukaryota; kingdom Metazoa; phylum Chordata; class Actinopteri; order Clupeiformes; family Engraulidae; genus Engraulis; species Engraulis encrasicolus. The sequence continues at coordinate 40,704,457 of NC_085875.1, read as the reverse complement.
TCACTGTATATCTGCACCCCTCTGCCTCTCCCCAACCCCTTTTGGTTTCTAGCTCCCTTTCGGTCTGTCTATTTCTCTCTGTGTATTTCTCGCTGTCTCTTTTTTTCTGCATATCTCTCATGTTGTCTCCCTTCAAAGGAGCCCTGTATCTGCAACTCTCTTCCTCCATCCCTCTCTCTCCTGCTCTCTGTCCTTCTCCCTCCCTCCCTGTCTCATGGACCGTCTTCTTTTCATTTACAAAATACACACACGCACACACGCACACACGCACACACGCACACACGCGCACACACACACACACACACACACACACACACACACACACACACACACACACACACACACACACACACACACACACACACACACACACACACACACACACACACCACACACACACACACACCCCAAACCTCAAAAAAGCAACTCTGCGTGTGTGAGAGGTTGCAACCAGGCCCACTCTCATTGATTGCTTGTCGATTTATGTCTGCACAGGCAGACCCAGACACTGTAGTGCAGGGAGCGCTGATCTACGCACTATCAGCCAACATTTTTGGTTACATCTCCTACGTTTTTCTGAAAATAATCGACACTGCAGAAGCCTTCAGCAGTATTTCACACTGTTACCACCATTCAGCCTCATCCAAAAGCCTGTCAAGCCAGCCAGGCACATGTTGAGGAGTGGGAGAGGAGAATGGGAGAGGGAGAGGATAGTGGGAGAGGAGAGTGGGTGTAGTGAGTGTGGAAGGGATGGTGTTGGATGTGTGGGACTTGATGGTGTTGGATGGTGCACGCAAGCTCTGTCTCTTCGTCTCGCCGTCTCTGCACACTGAGAGGGATGATGTCAGTTTGGCCTCTCAGCTCTTGCTCTCAGCTCTCAGTGCACTTCTCTCTGTCTTTCTGTCTTTCTCTCTCTGTCTCTCTCTTTCTCTCTCTCTCTCACTGTATGTCTCTCTCTCTGTCAGTGCTCTGTTCAAAGCGGTGCCCATCTCTGCAGTGAGTTCCTGCCAACTGCTGCACTCATCCCTCTCTCTCTTTCTCTCCATACTCTTTCCCATTCAGTCTCGTTCTCTCTATTCTGCGCTCTCTCTCTCTCTCTCTCTCTCTCTCTCTCTCTCTCTCTCTCTCTCTCTCTCTCTCTCTCTCTCTCTCTCTCAGTCTGTCTCCTGTTCACTCTGCCTGTAGCCTTATCTTGTCTTTACTACTCTCTGCGTTGATTGGTTTCTCCCATGGCTGTGTTCACTCTCTATGTTGCTGCCTCTGTTTTTCCTCTCACTGTGTGTCTCTCTCCCTACTTTCTGTCTCTATCCCACTTTGTTCCATTTGCCTTTCTCCTCCTCTCTCAGCAGTCTCTCTCTCTCTCTCTCTCTCTCTCTCTCTCTCTCTCTCTCTCTCTCTCTCTCTCTCTCTCTCTCTCTCTCTCTCTCTCTCTCAGTGTCATCATACCCCTTCTGTCCTCTCTGCCTTTGCTACAGCCTCAGATTCCTGCCTCTGTCTCTCTCTCTCATGACTTTACATTACATTTGGCAGGCGCTTTTATAGTATACAGCGCGACTTGTGATCGAGGACATACAGTAACAGCATACAACACTTGCAGACACAAAGTGCTCAGGAAATATTTTTTTTAAATAAATTATTTTGTTTTATAATTTTTTTGAGCATATTAGCACAGAGTGAAGTAGAGTAGACACACACGCCCCTATACACAACGCACAAGATGCCTTAGAGCAGTGCCTCCCAACCTTTTCTGTCCTGCGTACCCCCTTAGCAACTTTTTCATATGATGAGTACCCCCTCGCCCTCATTCGGGCTCTGTTCCTCTATCCCAATGTGACTACACTCAATATATTTGTTATTATTAAATTTTTCCGCGTACCACTTGAGATGTGCTCGCGTACCTCTAGTGGTACGCGTACCCCTGGTTGGGAAACACTACCTTAGAGTCTACCCTGTGTCTGGGCCAGCTCAGACATCAGTACAATAAATAGTCACGAAAGAGGAGAGTACATGCTCTCTCTCTCTCTCTCTCTCTCTGACAGTATTCTGCCTCTGTCTTACGCATTTTCTGTCTTGCTTTCTATCTCCCCTCTTCTTTGCTCTCTCCCTTTCCCTCTCCCTGCCCATAGCTGTCTCTAATCTTATCTAATTACACTGTACCATTGCATCTGCCTCATCAAAACCTACTTTCTCTCTCTCTCTCTCTCTCTCTCTCTCTCTCTCTCTCTCTCTCTCTCTCTCTCTCTCTCTCTCTCTCTCTCTCTCTCTCTCTCTCTCTCTCGTAAGCTGTGTGATCTCTGCTTTGACCCTGTTCTTACTGTGTCACGGACTACTGTCAGGGACTCCACTTAAGGCGTCTGCCGAAAAAAAAAAGAAAGATGAAAAAACAGAAGCTAAAACAAACCGATGCAGCAGTGTGTCCTTAAATAAGCCACAGAACTTGTCAAAAAGGTCCAAGCTGTAATTCCCAATGGTTGGATGCCAAGGCTGCGTGGTGCTCAAAGTAGATACATAGAGGCACGCTCATTCACATACAGAAGATACGTGCATGCTGTCGCTCTGTCATACACACACACTCACATGCACGCACGCGCACGCACGCACGCACACACACACGCACAGACACACGCGCACACACACACACACACACACACACACACACACACACACACACACACACACACACACACACACACACACACACACACACACACACACACACACACACACACACACACACACACACACACACACACACACACACACACACACACAGAGGAATAGCCATTCATTAAATGGATATTGCACATCACCATTGTACATCAACTCACCCCACCAAATGCACTCAAAGACTCGACTCGCTGTGCTAAGAAAAACACATGCACCACCACATGTGAAGATGTGCGATCCGCGGCCCCTTTTATCTCCCACGCCCAAGGCCCCGTGCTTCAGATGCCCTGTTTGTGTTTCTCCTGCTGTGTCGTGGCATGGAGAGAGGCATGAAGGAGATTGATTGAGCTGTCGGCGAGTGTCTGCCATCTCTATCTCCACCCAGCTATAGAGTAGTGTACAGGGCCATAACGAGACATTTTCAAACACAGAGGTCAAATATGTGCTGTACTGTGTGTGCTGTACTGCAAGCTGTACATTTAGAATGTTTCAAACTCTTCAGTCAAACTCTTCAGATTGTTTTCATTCATCACTGTCTTAAGGATAAATGGAGGTGGTGTATACAGACTGAATGTATCATAGCTGATCATAGATCAATTTTCATCATAGATAAATTTCACATTAAAAAAAAAGATACAGAGGACATGACCTCTGTGTCCTCAATGGTAGTTACGGCCATGATAGTGTAGGGTTGAGAATAGACTGGACTGGCGCAGTGAGTAAACACGCGCCGCTGACGGATAGAGAGAGACAATGTGCGAGGAAGAGTGGAGCCATGCATGCGTCCACGCAGGGGAGGAGAGGGGTGAGGAAGGAAGAGAGGAGTATGAGAACTGGTGAAAGAGTGAAGCAGTGGAAAAAGTACGAGAGACAGCAGGGGGAGGATGGAGAGAGACAGAGAGAGAAAGAGAACGAGAAAGATTGAAGACATGGTAAGGAGGAGTGGAGTAAGGACAGGGTGAGGAATAGTGTGAGAAGCAAATGAAGAATACAACGGAGTAGCTAAAGAAGGAAAGAAAGAGAGAGAGAGAGAGAGAGAGAGAGAGAGAGACAGAGAGAGAGAGAGAGAGAGAGAGAGAGAGAGACAGAGAGAGAGAGAGAGAGAGAGAGAGAGAGAGACTGACGGCAGACCAGACAGGCTGTTAAAGAGAGAGAGAGTGAGTCAGAGACCCTGGAAATCAGTGTGAGTTCTTGCGTGTTCACCTCTCCACAACTCTAGCTCTCTCCTCTCCTCTCCTCTCCTCTCCTCCTCTCTCCTCTCCTCCTCTCTCCTCTCCTCTCCTCTCCTCTCCTCTCCTCTCCTCTCCTCTCCTCTCCTCTAGCTTTCATCCAGCTCTAGAGAGAACTCAGCTCAGGCTAGAGCACTGACATCTTCCTATTGGATCAATACAACTGTCTGGCCATCTCTCAGCAAGCCTCCTGGACGAGCCCTGGACTGGAGGAGTGAATCCCTCCTCCCCTGCTTACCTCCTTGTTTTTTTCATTCAGCTTTTCTTTGCTGTTTTTCTCCTCTTACGTCTCTCTCTCTCCATCTTCTCCCTGCCCTCCATCTTGAATGCCAGAATGAAACTCAAGCCTAAGTGTTTGTAATGATTGTCCTTGTGGAAGACTTGTGGAAGTGATCAGAGACAAACAGCAACTTTGGGTTTTATTGGGTTTATTAGCGAATGTTTGGATGGAAGAAGAGCACACTCAGAAATAATAGGAATAAAAACAGAAGAATATGAGAGAGAGAGAGAGAGAGAGAGAGAGAGAGAGAGAGAGAGAGAGAGAGAGAGAGAGAGAGAGAAAAACTGACACACAAAACAGTGAAGGGCAGAGCTAGGCTATATAAACCTTGAACATGTGTTGTTGCAAGTCAGTTGGCCATAACCCCAATCGACCTCCCCAGACCCCTCTTCTTCCCTCCCCCCCTTACCCACAACAAGCCAACTTAGAAAGCCAACAATGGAGGTCAACCTTTGTCAATCCATTCTGCAGCCTCTTTATTTCTGAACAAGGCCCTGAATAGTGTGCAGAAGGGCAAGTAATCACCACATCTATTCAGCCCCCCAACGCTCCCCAAAAGTGATTACCAGGGAATTTAAAGGGCTATGAAAGACTTACCAGTCTTTTTTTTTTTGGCAAGGTGCGGGGAGTTTGATAGAAGAAAGAGAAGACATATGCAAGGCTTCACAGGCCTGTTGTGGGCCTTTGGCACATTCCAAAGGGAGCTTGACTCGGGGGTTATTTGGCAACGCTGAGGCGGGCTTTTGTTGTCTTGATAGGAGGAACGCGAATGACTCTATTCTCTCCATTATGTTTAATTTTTTTTCTTTCCTAAGTCCAAAAGCTGCTCATGCTGGTGATTCACAGTTGAACTCATCACAGGACAAACAACAAACACTCAGTGGAGCTTTCCAGAAGGTTCCAAAGAAGAGCTTTCAGCCATTCCGGAAAAAAAGAAGTGTCCTGTTGAGAGAGAACTGTGTTGTCAATTAGTTCACGATTAAAAGCGGATGGAGAAAAGCTGCTTTGACTTGTGTACTTAAGAATGCCTTGCAAGTGAGTTCATCTTTTTTTTTACAACGTCCTCTCCCAGATCGAGACCATAGGGGCACTAGGACCTTTTTACTTCAGATTAACTAGCAGGAGAGAACGTGGGAATGACATGACTTGCCTGTTGTTTACACCAATGACATGGACAGGAGGGTTAACTTAAAGAGTGATGTTTTTAGACTGTCTCGCCTGACAGTCACGATGCTGTCATAAAAATGTCCCTATTTCAGTCTGCAATATATTTCACGGCATTCAAGGCAACCTCCTAAATCCATTTTTTTGGACATGTTGTTTACTACATCATAGAACTAAAAGAGCCTTCTGTCACATGCCCCTCTGCACATATAGCTTGATTTGTGGCCTCTAGTGTAACTCGATTAGGATAAAGACATGCTTAAGTGTAATGTCATGTCATGTAACATCTCACAGTCATTAAGCTCATCTACCGTATTTGCAATTTGAGTGAAATGAAACCTCGGCACCAATAAACATCTCATTTGATTCTGCATGACGGCAAAGTTAAAACACCAGAGTCCATATTTTCTCCTCCCTCTCGTCTTTTTTTCCTTTTTTTGTCTCTCCTTCTCCCTCGCTCCTTCCCTCTCTCTCCCTCTCCCTCTCTCTCTCTCTCTCTCTCTCTCTCGTTCTCGCTCTCTCCTTCCCTCAAACTCCTTCTCTGTCTGTAAGCCCACACCGTGTCCTAGCGGTTCCCTAGATCGGAAATTCCAAAAGCTCAAAACTGGATGTTCATTGCGCCTGAGAGAACATGCAGTTAAGAGCCAGAAAACAAGCAACAGCACACATACACACTCACACACACACACACACTCACACACACTTGCACGCGTGCATGCAAGCACATGCACACACACACTCTCTCACACACACTCACACACACACACACACATACACACACACAAAGAGCAGGCCCTCACAGCTGCACAGAGCACGAGTGCAGCATAAATAAAACTCTCTCTCTCTGTCTCTCTTTCAACCTTTCTCGCTCTCTCCTTTTGTCCTCTCTCTCTCGTTAACTGCTTTCTGTCTGTCTTTCATTTCATTTTATTTTACTTTGTGTATCTCTACACAGTGTCTCTTCCTTTGTCTGCTTTTCTGTTTTTGTTCCCTGCTTCTCTACCTCTCCCCTTCCTCGTTCCCTCAGTCCCTCACTATTTTGCTCTCTCTCTCTCTCTCTCTCTCTCTCTCTCTCTCTCTCTCTCTCTCTCTCTCTCTCTCTCTCTCTCTCTCTCTCTCTCTCTCTCTCTCTCTGTAATTTTTTTCCATTCATTCGTTCGCTGGCTTGCATGACTGCTCTGCTGGGCGAGAGCCTAACAGTCATAGGAGTGCAGAACTGCAGGAGGTAGAAGCCGGAAATTCTGCACGCTCTCCCCCCCAGATGACAATTTAGTTGGGGGGTGGAGTGGAGTGGTAGGGGTTGGGGCTGGAGGATGGAGGAGTTTGCCATTGGAGGCCCACATGTACATGTGGACTTCCAAGCTGAAGAACAAAACAGGCAGTCTCATTAACCCCTTCCCCTCCAACCATAGTCTGCTCACTGCACTTTATATAACATGCGGTGTACAGCCTACAGGTAGGCTATGATACAACACAGCAAATTTAACAGGAACAGATATCAGGGTTGGGGGAAGGTGGGGTGGTTGTGAAGAAATAATTCAAAATGCAATGGATTTAGTGAATGAATCACATGGGTACCCATAGACTTCAGAAAACGGCATAGACAATTATGTGTTTCTCAACAGGGGCAGTAAAGCCCCCCAGGGGGCGTTGGGGAGCTCTAGGGGAGCGTTGAGAAAGTTGCAGCTGAGAGGGGGCAGGGCTTAGTTGCAATTGGTGTGCATTAATCCATGTTATTTTTTAATACTAAGGGGGTGTTGGCAGGCTTATGATGATGTCAATGGGGCATTGGGACACGTATGATGAGGTCCAGTGGGTGTTTATTTATAAAAGGTTGAGAACCACTGG
>NC_085875.1:40679769-40684769 GCF_034702125.1 Engraulis encrasicolus | reverse complement strand
GCAATCATGGCCATTTAAAACTAAACGACTGTGAAATAATATTACTGCTTTACCCCAGCGTCTTGAAACATACTGTGCTTAAACACTTAACGAATCCGAGACACATTTATGTGTGGGTTGTGTGGGTCACCAAGCTTTGATGTCAGAGGGGAAGAATGGGTTAATTATTATGCAACTGGCCTCAGATGACGGGGTGATTAGTTCCCAGTGTGTTCATTATGTGGACCTGGGCACTGGATGACACCCCACCACCACCACCACATTTTCATTACTCCTTCATGTCCTCTCTTTTCCTTTCCTTTCCTTTCCTTTCCTTTCCTTTCCTTTCCTTTCCTTTCCTTTCTTTTCCTTTCCTTTCCTTTCCTTTCCTTTCCCCTCTCTCCCCTGCATGTTCTCTGCATTATTCCTCTGTTACCCTTTTCCTCTCCCCTCCTTTTCATTCTTTCCCCAATACAGTTCTTTCTTTCTTTCTTTCTTTCTTTCTTTCTTTCTTTCTTTCTTTCTTTCTTTCTTTCTTTCTTTCTTTCTTTCTTTCTTTCTTTCTTTCTTTCTTTCTTTCTTTCTTTCTCATCTCATCTCCTCTCCTCTCCTCTCCTCTCCTCTTCTTGTTTCTCTTCTCAACCTCTTCTTCTTTCTCTCTTGTCACCTCATATAGTAACAGCTCTGTGGTCCCTTGTATTGTTTGATGTAATCTCTCTCTCTCTCTCTCTCTCTCTCTCTCTCTCTCTCTCTCTCTCTCTCTCTCTCTCTCTCTCTCTCTCTCTCTCTCTCTCTCTCTCTCTCTCTCTCTCTGCACTGCTTGTGTCATGTTTAAATGGGGGGTGAGAGGGTGCAGAGCGGAGGTTGACTCTACATTCTACAGCTTTTCCTTATTGACAGGCCTTTAATTAAGGATGTTTGAAAATGGCTGCTGAGCCAGTGCCTACCCCACGACACACACCACCCCAACCCGCCTCTCCCCTTCCCTCCCATTCTCATCAGCCCCCCATCCACCCTCCTTCTCTCCCTCTATCTCTGCCTCTCTCCTCCTTCTCTCCCCTCCTCTCTCTCTCTCTCCTTCAGCACAAACATCAAATACAGCTCAGCTGAAAAGCCCTCCCTCTGGCTCTGCCTAAAGCCTATTCTCTGCCGCTCTGATTACATGTAAATGAAATGTAGGGTCCTGTTGAGACCACCAACCACCCCTGACCACACACACCACCCTCATCCACCACCCGCACCCCCTACCAGTCCCCAACCACTCTCCACCCAATCCACCCCCAGACCACCAGACCCCCAGCCCCACCTGACCTCTCCAAGGCCCTCTTTCTCCCCCTGGGGGTACAGACGACCCCTCCTGGACCCCCTCCAGTAGAGCCAAGGCCCCTGATGAAGCACTGGAGAGGGACGGAGGGAGAGGGAGAGGGAGAGGGAGAGGGAGAGGGAGAGGGAGAGGGAGAGGGAGAGGGAGTGGGGTGGTGGTGGTGAAAAGGAGGTGGAGAATAGGAGAAGAGTTCTATTAAGGGGACACAATGCATTTCCACAATGATCACCAAAGCCTTTTTACCCCCCATTCCATTTGCTGTGTGATCTTTCCTCCACTGTCTCTCTTTCTCATCCCGTATTTTTCTATTTCTAATGTTGTTTCTCTTTCTTTGTCTCCTATAGACTCCTTATCTCTCTGCATGTTCCGCAAAATCTCTCACTCTTCTTTGCACTCTACACTTCACGTCCTTTTGGTGAACATGTACTATGTCATATATGTCATATACTATGCATTAATGCATACGGTTGACAATACAATAAAAATGGACTTGACTTGCTACTTGACACTACTCTCTGTCTTTCTACCCCTCTCTGTCTCTGATGTAATCTCTCTCTCTTTCTCTCTCTCTATTACTCCCAGTCTCCTCCATTATCACTCTCTGGCTGATAGAGGTCATCCAGGGTGCTCTGCTCATTTCAATATGGCGGCCTGTGCTGCGCGACGTACGCACAGCGGATCCATTTCCCCAGAGTTATGACCTGTCCTGTCTGCAGCACAATGCCGCCACTTCCTGCGGCTCAGCTGATCAGAGCCAGACCCGGAGTCAGAGCCGGACCCCTGAGCCGTCTCCTCCAACCGCCACCGCCACCGCCACCCGCCGGCACCAGAGATACCAGATAAGGAGCTCAGGAGGAGGAGGTGTGTGTGTGTGTGTGTGTGTGTGTGTGTGTGTGTGTGTGTGTGTGTGTGTGTGTGTGTGTGTGTGTGTGTGTGTGTGTGTGTGTGTGTGTGTGTGTGTGTGTCTTTGGAGGTGTGTGTGTGTGTGTGTGTGTGTGTGTGTGTGTGTGTGTGTGTGTGTGTGTGTGTGTGTGTGTGTGTGTGTGTGTGTGTGTGTGTGTGTGTGTGTGTGTGTGTGTGTGTGTGTTTGGGGGGGTTGGGGGGGTGTGCTGGTCTTTATTGATGTCCACGAGAGATGATAAGGACGGTTTGTGCCTCGGGGAAACAAAGTAATTACGCCCCTAGCGCACCGCGTTGATCACATACGTCGACATCTCTGGCTGTGTGTGTGTGTGTGTGTGTCAATGCTTGTGTGTGTTTGTGTGTGGGGGGGGGGGGGGGTCAGGGAGACATTGCGACCATCTGAGTCTCCTGTGCAGGATGGGTCCCATGAAATAAATATACTCCTCATCACCTCGTCTCCTCTCTCCTTTTTCACTATGCAGTGGGTGGTTTGCCAGTTAAGGTGCTGCTTCCACGTAGCCGGATATTTTTGAAAGCGCTTTGGTTTTGGCCTTCCGAGTTTTAAAAACCACATATCAAAAATCCGGCTTTAAAAATAACCTATTTAGGGGGCGCACCTGTTACAATGGAGTTGCTATTTTTATCCACATGTTGCAAGTGCCCCTAAACAGGAGAAAAAAGTATCCATATTTAAACATGTCTGGCTACGTGGAAACAGCACCTTGGATGATCTCTAACTACTTGCTTTGATCAACACCTCTATAGCTGAGTATCCTTACATAAAAGTATTATAATGTGTTTTTAATAAAGTTGTATATAAGTTAGTAAGCTCATACTGCATGGAAAGTTGGGGACATGACTTCAAGAAAAGACAGTCCTTGCCTTGGGCTTTTCCAGTTCTTTCTCCCTGTCACTTCTTCTTTCCCAGTTGTGTATATATCTCTCTGTCTCTCTCTCTGCCTCTCTGTCTCTCTGTCTCTGTCTCTGTCTCTGTCTCTGTCTCTGTCTCTGTCTCTCTCTCTCTCTCTCTCTCTCTCTCTCTCTGTCTCTCTGTCTCTCTCTCTCTCTCTCCCTCCCAGTGTATATCTCTCTGTGTGTCTTTGTCACTCCCATTTCCCAGTGTCTCTCTCTCTCTGTGTCTCCTCTCTCTTCTCTTGTTTTGATTTACACACTGGCTGCATCTTCCCTTCATTTCCTCCCATTAACTTTATGGCTTCTTGGGACCTGTTTGAAGATCAATGGGGTGCTGCTCCACTGTCATACTGCAGGGAGGGCAGGGGAAAGGGAGCCTTGGGAAGTGACTAGGGGAGGGGAGGGTGATGATGATGGGGACAGGGAGGGGTAGTTTTGGGGTTGGGGTTGGGGCGAGGGGAGGGGAGGGGAGGGTATGGGAGAAAAGTGGGGGTTTGATGTTTGTGACGACGAGAGACCTTTTCTAAAAACCATGGCATAGCACATAGCACATGGCCATGACAGTTGTCCCCGCTCTTCTTCATTCGTCTCTGCTCTTCTCCTTTGCAACTTTTTCCACTATTTGCTGGAAATACTCAACTACTATACATCATAACAACATTGCTATGACATAACTGAGAGCCTTAAGTAACAGATTAAGACATAGTCCTTGCAATTTTGGTTATAACGTGGCTCTGGGCCTAGGGGGTAATTTCCTTCAGGATTAATACAGTTACTCTACTGTACTCTGTGTGACTGTGCATTGTTGCCTTTATCCTCTAGTTTAAATAAAAGTGGCTGTGAAATTAATAACAATCTAATGTATTGTATTCTCTGTATCTTATTCTAATCTCATTCTATGATCTAGATTCTATTCTCTTCTTTTGTGCCATGCTCTATTCTATTATACTTATTTTGTCTTTTCACATCTTCTTCTGTCCTCCCTCTGTTCTTTTTCCACCTACCTGCTGTCTCTCTTGTTTTCATTATATCCCCGAAACGCGGAGCGTCGGGGATGTAATGGTTTTGCGTGCACCGCCGCCGCCGCCGCGTCCGCCGCGTAAGGTCTTTCGTGTTAACGCGATAACTTTTGAACGGATGTTTGGATTTGTCCCAGATTTGGTGTGTGAATGCTCTAGGGCAGGTTCATGAACTGATTCGAGTTTGGAGGTCAACAATTTCAAGATGGCCGAATTCAAGATGGCCGAATTTTTGTTTGGCCCATTACTTTTGACCGGGTGGATGGATTTGTCCCAGATTTGGTGTGTGAATGCTCTAGGGTGGGTTCATGAACTGATTAGAGTTTGGAGGTTAACACTTTCAAGATGGCCGAATTCAAGATGGCCGAATTTTTGTTTGGTCCATAACTTCTGACCGGGTGGATGAATTTGTCCCAGATTTGGTGTGTGAATGTTCTAGGGTAGGTTCATGAACTGATTCGAGTTTGGAGGTCAACAATTTCAAGATGGCTGAATTCAAGATGGCCGAATTTTTGTTTGGCCCATTACTTCTGACCGGGTGGATGGATTTGTCCCAGATTTGGTGTGTGAATGCTGCAGGGTAGGTTCATGAACTGATTCGAGTTTGGAGGTCAACACTTTCAAAATGGTGGAATTTTTATGTGGCCCATAACTTCTGACTGGGTGGATTGATTTGCCCGGTAACTCCTTAATTTAATGGTTCACCATTTCAGTGAATCTACCATATCAGGTAGGCCTACAGTGTAATAACCAGTGTAACAATATTTAATACCATGTAATACTAGTGTAATACCAGTGTAAAAATAGGCAATACCAAGTACAGTGTAATAACCAGTGTAACAATATGTAATACCATGTAATAC
>NC_085875.1:40647269-40674769 GCF_034702125.1 Engraulis encrasicolus | reverse complement strand
AATGGGACAACGGTCCAGTGTATGTCACTTCTGTTTTGTAGAAAGTAGAAAAAGGGAGAAGACAGAGGATGACAGAGTTGGTGAGAGAGGGGGGTGGGGGCAGCTGAGTGAACTCATCACTGTGTCTCTCTCTGAGTACCTCCCTGTGGTGTGGGGTCAGGTAGGCAGTCTTAAATCTGCCAATACTGCTACAACACAAGCAGTTTGCTGCCCCGGCATGCCTGTAGAACACCCTAGCAGCACTGTGGCTCTGTGGTGTGGGGAGCGGTGAGTACACAAACACACACAAAACACAAACAAACTTGCGCACACAAATGAACGTGCAGATGTCCACACAGGTACACACAGGTACACACAGGTACACACAAACACACACACGCACGCACACACACACACACACACATACACTACACACACACACACATTCACACATACAAACTCACACACACACACACACACACACACACACACACACACACACACACACACACACACACACACACACACACACACACACACACAAACCAAAGTAAGTAAGAAAATACAGAAAAAGACGTGCACTATACCAATCAAACCTAAAACATAAAAACACCTAAAACACATCTATACAGGATCTCTGAGTGAATCTTTGTGTGTGTGTGTGTGCGTGCATGTGCGCCTGTTTGTGCGTCCGTGAGTTGCTTGTCTTTATCAGTAAGTTAAAAGACATCAATACCAAAGAGACCCAGCCATGGGATGAGCATTTCAGTGCCTCTGCAGGTTTGGGTGCATTAGAGAGCTCTGCTGGACGCTAAACTCCCCAACTCCACCCCCCCACAACAAGACACCAGGTTGCCCCAGGGACGGCATAGGATGGCCGGGCAGGCAGGCAGGCAGGCGGGCGGGTTGGGTTGGGTTGGGTTGGTTGGGCTTGGATGGGTGCTGGGTCTGCTGGGGGGCAACTGCAGGTCATCTGGAGGTCATACCCCGGATACCCCAACTGGTGGCCGAGGCATCATGGGGTTCGAGTTGAGGCTGACTTCTTCACCATCTTGGCCTCTGTTTGACCTGTCAGAGCAGCGGCCCTTCCTTTGTGTGTGTGTCTGTGAGAGAGTTAGAGAGAGAGAGAGTGTGTGTGTGTGTGTGTGTGTGTGTGTGTGTGTGTGTGTGCGCGCGCGCATACATGTGTAGTTGTGTGAGTGCTCTGCCTTGAGAAACAAGGAGGGGTGCAGTAGGGAAGGGTCATCTGTGGTCGCGGGGCCCCGGCAGCAGTGCACTGGGAAGAGGAGAAGAGGGACCTGGGGACAAGGATGGAGAAGTCACTGCAGAGCACCACACCACACCACACCGCAGCAGCAGCAGCAGCAGCAGCAGCAGGGGTGATGGGCGGAGATGGCCTCACGTCCCCGCTGCACTGCACTGGCTTTACGCCCAGACTCACTTTAACGAGAGCGATCTGATCGACCTTGATGTCCGCAGCTACCACCCTAGTGTCCTATTATTTCCCATTCGCAATGCACGCATGCACGGACACGCACACGCACGCCTGTACGCACACTTATCCTCACGTACCCACCCAGCCACACACACTCACGCACACAAGCGTGTGCACACACACATGCAGACACACACAAACATACACACACACACACACACACACACACACACACACACACACACACACACACACACACACACACACACACACACACACACACACACACACACACACACACACACACACACAGACACACACACTGAAAGCCAAATCTCCCACTCTTGCACGACCACTCACACCCCCACCCCTCCTCAGCCTCGTGAGGTATGAGGCGCCTGCCTGTTAGCAGCTCTGAGCTCTGCGATCAGGACGTCATTGTTTTGCAGTGCCAGCTCAGGGGAATGCTATACTAGAGAGCAGGGAAGCTGACAGGAGGGACAAGGGGGTCACTTGTCCCGGGCCCATGGGGAGAGGGGGCCCAGAATTGGCCCCTTTTTACATTGCATGTATTTGGTTTGGGGCCCTTTCAGATGTCTTTGTCCCGGGCCCAGCCAAAGCTGTCAGCGGCCCTGCTAGCAACCCCACGGTCTCTGCAGTGCAGTGCAATCCACTCCCTCCAGAAACGCTGAGGCCCTGAGACACGTCCGACAAGCAGCGCCCATAAATTGTCGCCGGTGGTATATTAAAACGACGCCGCTAAACGACTGCAGCAGAGCCTCTGTAAATATTGTCGAGTTGTCATGTCCCGGGGACAAAATAAAGAAAAATATGTCCATAAAGCCACGGTGTGTCAGAGAGAGAAAAGCTAAGAGAAACAGATGTTTCCAAAGTAAATACTTGGTGACTGGACGCCCTTCTCTTATTTATGCCATTAGCATAATCCAATTCCAGTGCTTCTAGTGTTTTCTTTTCTTCTTCCGTCTAATTCATCGGGGCGATGAGCAAGTCCTCCTCAAGTGAGTAAACTGTTGGAACGATTATGGTCAGAGCCGCAAAAATGAATCTCACTTTGATTTGAAACTGTTGACGGCTGAACTTAGCGTGAACCGTGCTGCGAGGAACATGTTGTAGCTGCAGTGTGTGGCTGGTATATACACTTCGTACGCATAATTGCACAATGTTCAGCACTCAGGCTCAGCTCCTCAGCTTAGCTCTGGTTAGCTCCGGTGGCTGCCAGGCATGCACAGTGGCAAGCACGGTGGCGCTTCCTCCGCTCCCAGCACATTAATGTCTCATTGTTGTTTGTTTGTGTGCATGTGTGTGTAACAATGCTTGTGGGTTTGTGTGCCTGTGAGTGTGTGTGTGTGTGTGTGTGTGTGTGTGTGTGTGTGTGTGTGTGTGTGTGTGTGTGTGTGTGTGTGTGTGTGTGTGTGTGTGTGTGTGTGTGTGTGTGTGTGTGTGTGTGCTCACTTGTGTGAGTATTCTTGTGTGTGTGTGCGCATGTGTGTGTGTGTGTGCGCTTGCATGTGCAGCATCGACTTGCTGGTGGCGAATGCGACACTTGAATAATCACCCCGCAATGTCTGCCAACATTCTAAATTCCTTCTCATCTCAGCTGAAGTGGAGCTGAGTTAAGGGCTATTCCGTCTCCCACTGTCAAACTGCATTAAAATTCTTTACAAAACCTTTTCTTAAAACAGTACATCAATGGCTTTGAGGAATTAGATTTTTCTTTTGTTGTTGTTGTTGTTGTTGAATATGCCCTGCTACACTTCCTGTCACATCCACAGAGGAGTTTTCCGGCTGCACTTTTTTCTTTTGCAGCCTGGTACATGTTAAAGGTCATAGCTTCTTGGCAGTCTAAATCATTCTGTCATGTGTCACAAGTCTCATTTCTCACTGTTATGACAAATAGGCCTATCTGACCCTTTAGGACACTTGTGAAGCACTGATCCTACTGGTACTACAGTACCAAAGCTTCTTCAGTTTCATTGGAATTGTGGCTAGAAGTTTATCCACAGTTGTCATGAAGAAAATAGTCTCTCTTGAGTCTCTCTCTGTGTGAAGGTTTGTGTTTCTCTGCATAGCCATGAGTCACAGCTGTTCTGCCGCTGTCCTTTTTTCTCCATTAAGTGCTGACAGAGTATGGAAAGATCGCCTCATAGTTTGAAGCCGTGATCATGGAGAGGGGCCAGCAAATCAAAAGGTCACCATATTATAGAAGAAGGACAGCGTTGATCTGGACTTCAGAGCTCTCTCTAGCCCAGCCAACGCATAGCGCTAAAGTCCATCTACAGATATAGATTGTACTGCACACTGTATATAAATATTTAAAACGTCAGCGTGTCCCTTGAGTTCAAACATTTATCCTTGGTTGTGTTTAGAACACGTCCCTCGCTGACCTCTGTTTCACCTCTAAAATTTTGCTGGCGTGTCAGTGACGGTTCTTTTTTGGACTTGTCCTGAAAGATCTGTGCTTTGTTTGCTAAATTCAATTTTCCAAAAAAAAACCCCATGTGCCTGTTATTAACTTCAGTTGAATGGATTTTCCCCAAATGTCACTTATGCACTTCTCTCTCTCTCTTTCTCTTTCTCTCTCTCTCTCTCTCTCTCATTTCCCTCCTTCTCTCTCTCTGCCATTGTTCAGAGTGAATGTTCTCCATTCTTGGTAAGGTAAAGATGTCTGTTTTCAACTGGCCACTTTCAGGGTGGGAGTCAAGAGTGGGGGTAAAACACAGCTGTTGGCCGGCCTGTTGACACAGTAGGGCCTTGAAGAGGTGAACCATGCCACGCTCCAAAGGAGCCATTCCACAAAGAGAGTGTGGCGCAAACACTGAGGCACGCGGCTGAGCTGTTTAGCGTTTGGGCGCGAAAACACTTTGGAGGCAGTTTGAGCACTAGCGACAGTCTGAGGGTCTTTGAGTGCAAGTTTGTGTGTGTGTGAGAGAGAGTGTGCGTGTGTGTATCTGGGTGTAACAAATAAGGTCTGTGCCTGTGTGTGTGTGTGTGTGTGTGTGTGTGTGTGTGTGTGTGTGTGTGTGTGTGTGTGTGTGTGTGTGTGTGTGTGTGTGTGTGTGTGTGTGTGTGTGTGTGTGTGTGTGTGTGTGTGTTCACGTTCCTGCTACCCGTCTTCTTGAGGGGTCTTAACATTGACAGCCAACATGTGTGTTTGAAAAGCGAGTTGGCTCCACAGTCTGCCCACACTTGGTCCTGAGATGACTTCAAACAGCAAGCCACCACCCAACGTCTGTGTAAGAGCTTCTCAAGTTCTTGAGAAATGTGAACTCATCTGGTCTTTGTTAGCGACAGAGCAAACCTTTTAAGCCAAGGGAGAGACATGCGTATCTTGTCCGCTCTATAGATGAATCACCAACGTGCAACGATTGTGACAAAGAAATGTGCACTTATTTCAAAAATAAATCTGCCTGCTGCACCATGATTCATAAACTGCATGCAAATGATAGCCTTAAAAGGTTTGATTAAAAAAAATACAATTGTGACTTATTGCGATTTAAGATGTGAATCATTTGCTCTCCCACAGCGTTCCCACAAATCACCTCAGTGGAAAACAACCTCCAAAAACTCCCTTCTTCACAAATACATTGACTCACTTTTCCCAGAACTTGTAAAACTCTCCGAACGCCAACTGTCCTGACCATCCATTGTTTATCTCGACCAAGGAAAATGGCCGCTTAATGTAACCAGACCATCAGACGAGTAGAAAGAGATGGGTTTAAAGCAGATATTTAATGAAGCATAAAAAGATTAAGACACAAGAATCAACATACATACATACTTACATACAATACACGTCGTATTTACAACCATTTGCAATGTACAGCTAATCCACATCATCAACAACAAAAGGGGGGTAAAGCCATCGCCCATGCATATTGTATGTGCATATAGCAAAAGCCCTCGGTTATCAGCAGGTGTATCACCTTGAGAAAATGTCAGAATCAACTTTCGTCTACCTTAATCACACTTTTTCTTTATTTTTCCTTGCCGTGAACATGTTGCTTCAGTTGTTCCTGCTTATCATACATTTTGCTCCAATTCATGTATGACAAAGCAAATATATTAAGTTTTAAATATATTCTTTTCTCTCTTTTTTAAGTAAACGTCCATTGTGTGCATTTACACTTTTGCTCGTCTGCCATGTCAATGTGCTACAGCAAAGTCTAAAAAATAAATACAAAAACAAAATGGCTACATAACAAGATGGGGCAACACAGATGCTTTTTTTGTCCTATTGTGAAATATGGTCAACAAAGTGCAGGGAGAGTGAGTCTGTTGGAAAAAGAAGGCAATAATAATTCCATGTCACTCCCGTTTCGTAAAGGGACTTAAGGGCACGTCTGAGGAGTGCGTCTGAACACGCCGAGGCACTTGATTCGTTCAAGACGAAGACAGAGGCCAATTTGATTGGCTGCATCGATCGCATGTGAACAACGCGCCCGCTCTCCGTCCCACCTCAGGAGTCCTCTGAAGAGCCAGAGATCTCAGGAGGGGGCGTATTCCGACTCACACCGTTCCATCAAACGGTGGTCATGAGCTTCAAGGAACCCGAGCGGAACCTCAGGATCCTCTTCTTGAGGTTGTGCGAAGCCTTGATCTTGACGAAGGCCTTGGCCTGCGCCGCGGTCATCTCCTGCGGATGCACGGCCCCCGAAGTGCCGTGAGAGAACTGGGGCCAGTTGCTCGCCCCTCCGCCACCGCCACCACCGCCGCTACCGCTCTCCTCGGAGTCGCTGGTGGTGGTGCTCTCGTCCACGTACTCGGCCTCGCTGTTGCTTGACTCGCTGTCCCCGAAGCAGTTGGTGGTGTAGTTGCTGCGCTCGTCCTCGCTGGTGTCCAGGATGGTGGAGTGGAAGAGCGAGGCGCACTCGGCCGAGTACTCCGAGTCGCTGCCCACGTAGGCGTACGGGCTGGCGTAGGCGCCGTTGGTCGAGGGCACGTACATGTGGTTGCCCATCTGGCTCAGCAACTCCCTCTTCTGCCTGCGGTGGGCTCGTCGGAAGGCCTCATCGTAGGGCACCTCTGCGATGGCGCGCAGGCGTCGGTAGTCACTGCGCTTGTGCTTTGGCTTCGCCACCACCGCCACCGGTTCCCGGTGCCCGTGATGGTTTCCGTGGTGATGCCCGTGGTGATGCCCGTGGTGGCGGGAGGACACGGACCTGTGCGTGGAGACCACATGCTTGTCGAGGACGCGGCCCTCTGGAATGGAGGCTGGGATCCTCTTGGCCCTGGAGGAAGAGGATGAGGCTTTCTTTGAGGATCTGTGTGGGTGGACATAGTGCAGGTCCTCTGGGTGGCGAGGCTTCTTGGATCCACTCCGGTGTCGCTCCCTGTGCTGCCCCGTCGACACGACTGCTGACACTATCGCAGCTCCTACATCTGCCGTCTGCTCGGCATGCGAGCGGGACTTGGACGTGGCAGTCGAGGTGCTCTTTACCTTGACAATCTTCACGCTCTTGCCACCTCCTTTGCGGAGCTTCAGGGCCTGTTTCTGGGCAGGGATGTACTGAGCGCTGACCATATGGTTGCCCTCGTCCTGGCTTTGCGAGGAGGACCCCAGGCTCACTCTCTCCAGTGTCGACCTGTCGTCTTTCAAACACACAGACACAGTGGCTGAAACGGTGGGGGCCGTGGAGGCCGATTTGGAGGATTTCTTTGGGGTCACGGACTTGACAGCCTGTGCTGGAGACTTCCTATCCTCCATTGCAGGAGAGTAAGCCAGATGTTTGCTCTGATGTTTGGGTGTCAAAACCGCATTAGGGCTGCCATTGTCCTCACTGTCCCTCGACAAGGTAGGCGTTAAGGGATGGCCCTTTCCAGACATGGAAGTTTTCTTCTTCAACAAGCTGTTGCTGTTAATGTCCTGTGTGAGTACATATCCGTTTTGAGGCTGAGGCTGAGGCACAGACGCCTGTGACATCACAGAGGGCACAGCTGTCTCACAGACCTCACTCTTGGCCTCTGTTGTAGACCACTGTCTCTGAGGCGACCCTACATTGCCATCTGCACTGACAACACTCCCGCCACTCTGTAACGTTGCCTGCCAGTTGGGCTTGACCTCTGCTGCGGGCCACGCGGGCGACTGGCCGGTGGCAGCCTGTCGGACACAGAGGCTCGCCTGCCGCAGGATGCTCTTGGAAGGGTCCGTGTTGATGCTGGTCCGAGGCTTGTTGGGCCTCATGGGCTGGGCCCTCCTCTGCAGCAGCCCGAAGATGTAGCTGTCCAGCTTTTTGCTGGGAGGGGCGCTCGTGGCAGGCCAGGAGGTGCTCTGAGGCACCAGGGGCTGCTCCGATTTCTGGCCCGCCTCCCCTAATGATGATGACGAGGACGCGTCGCAGGGTTTTGGCAGAGACGCGTCATCCTTCAGCTGATTGGCCAGGGACTGGAAGTACATGGGGCTCTGCACAGCCACGGCGTGGAGGGGGCTGGGGTACCGGTAGACGTCGTTCCCGTTCTTCGCGATGAGGTCACAGTGATACCTGCCGCCCTGGCCGTCGTCCACAGATGGGGAGTAGGGCGCCGAAAGGGACCGGCGGACCGTTCCAGCATTTTGGTCCTCGCAATCCGTGAAACCACCTTCATCTGTGGACAAGTCAAGAAAATAGAAAATGTTAACGATTTGGTCCTTATTTTGGAGCAACATGTTACGAAAAACAGAGTCAGCTTATCTTAGCAGATCTTTACCTCAGGTTTAACAGAGATAGATTCTACAAATTACCCTGCCTTTTCTTTGTGCTTTCAATGGTTCTGCCTGACATCCCCCCGCTGTTAGCATATTCAGTTTAAGTCAGTTGCAAGCTGATGGCTTGATTTAAGTTATGCAAATTACACTAAGCTAAAAGCTAACATTTGAAGTGTCGGATCACACACGAAGCAGATAAGGTCTATATATTTCCATACTTAAATCTAGTCTAGACAGGGGCGTAATCTCATTTCCCAGAAAGGGTGACAGATCCACTTTGAGTTATGTACATAATATACAATTTCAGAGCAGCCACAAGTCAAAACACATAGCGACATAGTTAGCTTGTCATTGCTGTTGTTGTTTCCAACAACTTCCTGTGCATTACATTGTGGAAATGACCACAGCAATCTTTATGTGAATGAAAAGGGAAGCACGTTAGCCATGACTTGGTATTTACAACGTGGTGCCCTTTGCTGTAGTGTGGAGCATGGCTGTGGCTGTGGCCACTGATGTTGTTTCTTGTGCTAATGAACCTTTTGTTTTTCCATCTTATCATCATAGGTGTGGCTGAGAGAGAGAGAGCCATCTGCAAGACTCTGTGTGTGTGTGTGTGTGTGTGTGTGTGTGTGTGTGTGTGTGTGTGTGTGTGTGTGTGTGTGTGTGTGTGTGTGTGTGTGTGTGTGTGTGTGTGAAACCCGCTCCTGTGGCTAACTGCTGCTGGCCACTTCCCATCATCAGCCCTATTCACAGTTGTTTGCCTTGGAGCCCAAATGTGTCTGTTGTCAAAACAGCCTCTGCCAAAAGTAACAACGCATTACCAACAGACAGGCCAGCCGTCCCGTCCTGTACCCTGTCCCAGACCACAGCAGCTTGCCAACAGGTGGTAAGGAGGTCTGTCTAGGCTCGCGTTTGCTCATTCAAATAAGTTGGCTGTGTTTGTTGAAACAAGGTCTGGCCTCTCTCTGCACGATAACGTATGCAAAGAGATAGATGAATTATCAATATTAACACTGATGACGAATGGTCAATATTTACACTGACAGGAATTGCAGGAAATGTCTCTGTTCTTTCTAATCTAATGTCAAGTCTAGTTTCTAATTCTCACAAGAGTCTCCATATGAGCCAGTTAGGAAACACCTAATTATCGCAACACCTACCCTTCCCCCAATCGAGTCCTCCCTAGTTCTCCTTCCCAATCCTTCTCCCAATTTTACTCTGCGCCCCCTTTTCTGGCCTCAGCAAAGTTGTGAGTGTCTGTGTGAGTGTGTCTGTGCATGTGTGCGTGTTGGGGGCCAGAGGAAATGGGGAAATCAGGAAGTAGGGGAGGGGGGGTACGTATATCTGAGTTGGGGTTGGGGTTGGGTCTCACCTGCAGACTTGGGCTGGCCCTCAGAGGCACACAGTGATGTGTCGAGAGGACTGCAGAAGCAGGTGCCGGAGTGGCAGCTGGACAAACACTCGCTGAAGACCGAGTTGGAGGAGTTGGAGAGGGATCCTGATGCTCCATCGCTCAGCTCGTAAAAGCCTGGGGGGGTTGAAGATGGAGGGGGGTTGAAGATGGAAGTGGAGGGTGGGTGGTTGGGGTTGGGGTGTGGGTGTCAAGGGTGGTGTGGGGATGTGTTGGTGGTGGTGGTGGGGGGGGGGGGGGAGGGAAGGGGAGAGACAGGAGAGGAAGATTTTTTAGCACAATGAGGTTGCACCCTGTGCACGGTATGGGGTAAGGGGGGTGACCTGTCGTCCCTCTGCAATTTACAACGTGACAGGCAGAGCTATTAAAAGAATGCAGCTAGTGAAGAAGAGAAAGAAACTATTTGGGATCTACTGAGAGGACAGGAGAGCTAGCCCTGCCCGGTTTAGTAAGAGGTGGCGAATGGGATTACGAGATGAGTTCCTTTTAATTTGCACCATAACATTGCATTCCCATAGCCTCCCAGAAGACAGCATGGCACAATTTCCTAAAACCCTTCCAGGGAAAGACGTAGAAGATAATGACTGCCGAATAACGCACATCTTTTCCCTCCTGCTTTCCCTATTTGCACTGTGTCTACACACTCTAACACATGACTTGATATTTTTTAAAGGGCAAGAAACAGCTTGAATTGAGAAACGGAGAGAGAGAGAGAGAGAGAGAGAGAGAGAGAGCAATAGCAAGAGAGAGAGAGAGAAATCAGCTAGCCCCAGATGTTTGAAAAGCGAATGAGAAATACCATCCTACCCCTGCTCTCTCTTTATATAAGCTCTCCACAACAAAGAATGCAGTCAGATGAGGTGTATTAGCCCTGCAGAATGACCTCTTGTATTCGGAATGTATACAAGCCACTAGGGGAGAGCGGCCATATCTCCTGCACAGAGCTCAGACTGTTCAAATTACCAAATTAGTGCACCGGCAGAGTGGGTAAAGCAGGGCTCCAGCTGAGATAATGACTAGCGGACATACCGTGTGCACATACTTAAGCCTTTTTTATCATCGTTTGGGCGCTGTTGTTTTGAATTGTTGCTTTTTTTCCTCCCCTTTTTTCTACCTTGTTTTTACCGGTACACGTCATCTGTGGGATTTTTTA
This sequence comes from Engraulis encrasicolus, assembly GCF_034702125.1. Classification (NCBI taxonomy): domain Eukaryota; kingdom Metazoa; phylum Chordata; class Actinopteri; order Clupeiformes; family Engraulidae; genus Engraulis; species Engraulis encrasicolus. The sequence goes on along the minus strand of NC_085875.1, from coordinate 40,664,088 downwards.
GTTGGGGACAATTTGTCCCACGTTCTGTTAACCGTCCATAAAACAGCGGGAGGTGGAAATGCAGAGTTGCAGTCGGAGGTGTCAAAAAAAGAGAAGTCTGCATGCAAGATGTGTTGAGGTGGTTTTTAAGTCAGTGCAGAGTTAACTGCAGACTGACGTCAACAATTTTCTTTCTTGCTGTTTTGTTTCCCGGTGCAGGCCATGTGCACCGTGAATACTGCTGCGCTGTACCTTATCGGAAACAAAGAGGCCATGCAATGCATACACGGTGTGGCCAACAGGCACAATGGAGACTCATTGTGATCTTTTTTTGTTTGCTCTTTCGACTGCACATTGTTCATAACCTGGTACGGTCTCCCTCCTGCTAGCATCGCTGCACTAATTATTCTGCTAGTCAGCTGCTAAACAAGAGAACATCGTCCACGTATACGCATCTCAGACAAGGTTACCCTTGTTGGCTAGCTATGCAGAGATGATCGTTGATCGATCGTGATTAATCAAGGTCAACGGTCGTTAAAAACGGAAACACGTGGCAGAAGCAACCAACCTGAGCTAGGTCGGCTGTCTGTCTCCGCGTGGTCATGTGCTGGTTTGGTGTCCAAGCGCAGATCGCTGATTTGCCGGTCCAGCTCCTGCAGCTGGTTGATGAGTCCAGCATCTCTCCTTCTCAAACAGTTCTGCAAAGAGACACGGCGATCACATGAGATGTCATTACAGCAAAATTAAATTCTATTTATGTAGACGTCAGCCTACAACGACAAGCCAACAATACAGCACAGCCTTGTGCTCTGCTAACGTCTCTGTCCACAATAGCACACAAGGCTAACAAACACTATTTTTTATTTACAGAAGACTGCCAGGACAGTGTCTGGCCCTAATTAATTAACTATAATGGAAGACGTGTTTAAGGTAATTAGTCTCTGCTGGAGTTGTTGGCTAAATCAATTTAACAAGGGGCCCCTTTTCGCAAGGCCTTAATAGAGAGATCTGGGCTTATGAGACACAACGCTAGATTAGCGTAATGGACTGAATTAGAAGTCTCACTTGGTGGAAGGAGAGGACTTCCACTAAATGGAAGCCAAGCCCCACTTCCCCACTGGCCCACTACCCTTACTCCGCCTTCCTTAAGCCCCCCAAACATGCATGTTATGCGGAATGGGACGTATCTGACAACACCCAGTTCATGTGGTGCATTCCAAATTAAAGTGTGGCCCACGCAACAGACGGCCAAAAATGCAAACCGCCACACAGCACCAAGCAAGCAGTGACAGCACCAGTGGCAGATTTTTATTTTTTTATTTTTTTTACTGTGCTCCGCTCTCCGGGATTGGACGGGGCCACTTCAAAATGGCCCCGCTATCTGACTGATCCACTTGGGGGCATTACGGGTTTGGCCATTTGCTGACAGGACCAAGTAATGCAACACAGATTCCTGGGCTATATCGAGCTCGCCTTCCCTGTGCCTTGCCTCGCCTTCGCCTTCCCCTTGCCTTCTGCAGCTTGCAGACTGGCAGGCCCATAAAAGAAAAAAAGGAAAAGAATGAAAGAAAAAAAAAAATCTTGCTCACTCCGCTCTTGACAGGAGGCTGAGGGGTGATTAATGTGTCTCAGGCCTCTCAGCAATGCCTTGGCGTTTAGAGAGAGAGAGGGAGAGAACCATTTTTACACAGGGTTCCATTTGCAGAGCCTGCCGGGGCCCTGGACGGTTATTTTGAAACGGCATCAAATTAACCCCAGATTCTCCCACTGATCGCAAAAGGGGCCTTAAGATCCAGGGAACCGGCCGGTGGGGAAAGGGAAGGCGAAGGGGATGGGGGGCTACCCTATACCCTACTCTATTCCGTGACGGATCTTTCTGGGTTGGGTTTGGTGTCCACAAGAACACAACTGTGTCTCTTACTCTGTGTGTGTGTGTGTGTGTGTGTGTGTGTGTGTGTGTGTGTGTGTGTGTGTGTGTGTGTGTGTGTGTGTGTGTGTGTGTGTGTGTGTGTGTGTGTTAGGGGGGTTGAGCTCAGCTTTGAAAAAAGTTGACTTGTGAAAAACCACTTCAAACTAAGGAGAGAATCTTCAAAACGAAACACATATGGGCCATGTGAGTACTGGTTAACAATACACTATCATACAGGCCTCAAATGTGCTTTGTTATTGACATGTAAAAAATAAGTGAGTAAATGTCTGTGGTCGACTAAACTGGTTGTAAACCATTCATACTAGCCTGAATTACAGTAAAATGGTTTACTTTATTTTTCAGTCGCTCTTTAAACAGTAGTTGGACTATTATTTAGGCCTCCTTATGCTAGGTGTGATATTTTCCCAAATTAACGCCAGGTGTGTTTTGACTGATTTGTCTTATTTTAATCCCAAACAGGCAGCCTATTATCGGCGGCATCCTTTAACATCGGCAGGGGGTAGAGGATCTGCTTGTAAAAGTTAATTTCAGTCGCCGCGTTCATTGTAACTCAACAAATCTTATTCAAGCGGCCGGGACCCCCTTGTAGACGGCATTAGTAGCCTACAGAAGGAATTTCCGAAAGGTTGCAGGAAGTTAGATTTAAATAGCCCTCGTTTACCCTCTAATCTTTATCCATGCTATTCTCTTCATCGATTTTGTTTCGCTCAGAAATCCTCCAGACTGTGATTCTCATTCTGCATTTTGCGCACACCAGGATGGCAAAGTTTTCCCTTTTTTTCAACGTGCACGGAAAGAAAGACTATCCCACCGAAATTCTTGCCAATGCACACAAGGCAATTATTTCATTAATAGATACGGGAGGTACACTGAGTACAAAAGGCGATGATCACGTCGGTTTGCATTACAATGCAAGGCTATTTTATAGATCCGTTGCCTGTGCGCCCTCGGTGCATTACAAGTGACAGCCATTGTAATGTATTTCTTGACAGAAACTTTGACGAACTAAGCGACTTCTATGGCGAGATGATCGAACTTTTCTTGAAGACTGACAATGCCATGCAACAGATTCCCAACAACCCCGCACAAAAACCCACAGCGATTTCATGAACACATCACCTACCAGCTGTTTCCTCAGCAATAAGATATTTTCCTCCAGAAGTTTTTCTTCGCTATTCAAATAATTCTCCTCGGGCATGTGACATACTTTATCCTCGTTCGTCGCAGTGGCACTGTCCGTATAATTTAAAACACTTCTGACCAACAACTCCTGCCGCTGTCTCAAGTATTCCAGTTCGCCTATTCCCGCAATAGTCGCATCCAGTCTTTCCCTTGTTCGCACGCGATCCAGCTCCCCTTCCATCCTTTCCCGGGACCGGAGATCAAATTCCTTCCTATCCCGCTGCAGAGTGCCATCCTTGGAGGCCAGCATCTCCGCCAGAGCAACGGTTTGCTTCATTGTATCCGTATAAAACATGAGCTTTTCCCCTCAGTGTATCATTTGGGTTGAAACGTGTGCGCTGCAATCAGGTGAACTGAACAAAACGCACAGCAAAATACTGAAGAAGCGAGTGAAAATTGAGTCCAAAAATGTTCCTCACAGTGTCAGAGCTTATCCTTCCAGATTGTCTATAAAGTTCTGGACGATGTCCATTTTGGTCAAATGTCCACTTCAAGACAAATGCATCCTCCAAACATTACGCAGCGGAAATAAAAATAGAAATAAAAAATAAAAACACTGTCAGCACAAAGACTACGATTGTACCGAATAAAATAAACAAACAAGGCAATAAAATTCTATGTAATTGCCGTGGCCCAGAGAAGCGCCGTCGGCCGTGCTCCTTCAGAGGTTAGTAGCGTCTGATTGAATGTTGGAGCGCTGCGCTAAGTCACCCTACTGCTGAAGACCCACCATTGGCCGAGCAGCAGGGTCCTAGTGTCCGCCGTTCCATGTCGCTCTCTCCACACACACACACACACACACACACACACACACACACACACACACACACACACACACACACACACACACACACACACACACACACACACACACAAATATCCATTCATTTAATACCAAACAGAAAATTCCAAACAAAAGAAACACTACATGATACTGAAACTGTTGGTATTGTATGAACAAGATGCAGGCTAAATGTGTATCACCAATAATTACATAATGCCAAGCATGCATACATGCATACACAAAGGTCTGGTAAAACCATTACTTTGGATATACAGGACAAGGCACACAGATCAATGGGTGTGCCTGGTGTTCAATGTAATGCAAAGGGGGCTATAGTGGGGGTGATATCGCCCTCTTCTGGAGGAGAAGAGAAGCATATTGAAAATGGACCCCTTTGTTGGCACCCCCCAATCAGAAATCCAAAGCGATAAAAGAGATGACAAATGGGTCTTTGGTCAATTTAACAGTGCCAATTTGCTACGGATGCAAACTAATGACTGCGATACAACATAAAGCCAACGATTCAAGAGACATTACATTCATAACTAAATATTGGCAACCACCAAGATGGACTTATAGGGGTTTATTATATAATGTCACATTAAGCTTAGGTTACATTAGTGTTAAATTAAGTATTCATTACTTTTACTGCAAGAAATCACACTGGATACTGATGTATAGTATTCACAGTTTCGAAATGTACTTGGAGCAAGTTCAGGACTGTGCAGCTGTCTCCAAGCGATGAGCTCAGTCAAAGCCAGGAACTCCTACATATTTTAAACCAATTTATTGGACCAATACAGCTGCAAAAACTCAAACCAGGCATTGCATGTGTTTCAGACAAATCATTCCCTTCTGGGAAGTCGATCAAATGGTTTAGGGAAAACAGCTTGCATAACAGACAACATGGAGGCAGTTAGTTTGAAATCATATGCCTTCTCTATCGCTGTAATTAAGCCAAATATTATTTAAATTCACAATAGGCAATCTCTGATTAAGCTTCAAATGCAATTTACTAATAGTAGTCGAAGTAACACAGCAAGCAGGGGAATCCACATGGTCAATGGCACTTTGCCCACGTGAAGAGAAAGGTGAAGTGATAAAAGATAAAGGGTTTGTGTACAATAGTCTTTGCATATCTCTCTAAGCTAGGCCACTTTGTGTTGCACACTCTTGGAAACATGAGGAAGTCCATATAAAAAGCGAGGTGAATTCAAACACAAACACACTGAAACACATTTTTAAAATCAAGTGATAATTAGGGAAGTTGAAAAAATCTAAATGTCCTCACTATTTTGAGTTATACAGTATTTCATCATAAAAAGAGAAATAAGTACATGCGAAGTGGTGAAAGAAAATGGCTTGTCTGTAGCATCCTCGGTTAGAGGAGAAAGTTCATGAAAAACTGAATTACTGTAATCTTGACTCTGATAATAAGAGATGTCAAAAGGTCTTAACTTCAGCATAAAGAAGCAAAGTTAATCTTGACGGCACTGACAATGAGTAGATATCAAAAGATCTCCACTATAACTAAGTTAGGCCATAGTGTTTGCCAACACATCAAGTGGTGTTGTAGACGTAAATTATAACCTCAAGATCCCTCCGTACAGTAAGGTGTGAGAAATACACGAGATAAGATCGGACTCCCGAGAGAGTCCATATTGTCTCCGTCCTGCATTGTGCCATCCCTTGGGACAAATCATTCATCATCGTTGTGATGTGCATTTTCATTGAGGGACGCTGCTGCCTCATTGAGCGTTTACAATACACTGTATATAATTACCGTTACTGGCCCTTTGTGCTCCAGCTTTCAAGCGCAGGCTCGAGTCGCTTGCATTGAAGTGTCACTTTCATAGAAAGAAAGCTCTCTACAGCTTGACGTACTGTACTGCAATATATAGGCCGGAGTTATCGGTTTACATATGGATGCTGAGTCTCATTTCACTGTAAATTTCATTTTCTCTATGAAAGTTGCCGCACATCATTACATTACAGTAAATCTAACTAAACCAGTCGCCCCAGCAATTCAGCCTGTGGTATGAATGAGTGCTTGCAGAGCAAACAACACAGCAAAAAAAAGAAATTCATGGAGTTATTGACAGGAGTTGTGTGTATCGTACCACATTTCATTTATTGGAAACCACCATGTCATATGTATGGTAATGAGCAACTCTCTTCTCAGCTCAAACCCGAGAGAAAAGGGCAATTTTTTTTAAATTCACTCTCTGCTTTCATTTTCGGATGGAGACAGCGAGGCCAGAGAGACTGACTGACTGATTGACTGAGTGACATTCACCTCTGATGGCTACACACAACACAACCAAGCCCGCTGGCTGACTGGCTGGCTGGCTTCTGGAAACAGCCCCCTTTGGCTGTGTGATTAATTCCTTGCATTTGCATGGCTGATGGATGGACTCATTTGTGGCAGCGGGAGGGAAAAGTACTTGGCAGGTCTTGTACTAATTAAACACGCGGCGCCTCCTGATCGACCCTCCACCAGCCCAACCCCACCACACCCCCACAATCTCCACCTCAACCCTCCACCCGCATAGTCCAACATCAACCCAAACCCCCAACCCCTAAACCACCACCTCAACCCTCCAACCTCCGCAGTCCAACACCAGCCCAACACCACCCCCACAACCTCCACCTCAACCCTCCAACCTCCGCAGTCCAACACCAGCCCAACACCACCCCCACAACCTCCACCTCAACCCTCCAACCTCCGCTGTCCGACACCAGCCCACTCCCCACCTTTCCCCCCAATCTCGACCTCCACCCTCCACCGTCCAACTTCACTCCCCACCCAACCCTACTCCCAACATTACAGACAGTCCAATATTCACCAGACTCATTCCCAATTACCACCATTACCAAAACTACCTCCAACCTCTACCACCACCACCCACCTATAACCCTCTCCATTACTCCCATGCCTTACTCCAAACACCACTACCAAATCTTCAATCCCCATCATAACCTCCACTACAACCCTCCACCATCCACCCCTTAACACATGTCCCAGCCCTAATACGCCCTTGCCTCATTCTCAGCACCACTACCGAACCCCGTACTTCAATCCCCACCACCTCAACCATCCATCCTCCAACATCAGTCCACTCTAGTACCAACCCCCTCCACAACCTCTAGCTCAAGCCTTCACGTTACCCAACACCTACACCACCTCCTCCCAATACTCCCTTTTAGGGATGCACATTACCACTTTTTTTGAAAACCGATGCGAGTACGAGTACATTCATTTCTGTACTTGCCGATACTGAGTACCAATTCCGATAGTTTTCCTGCCAACATACAATGAAAATAAATGCATAGCCTTATATTTTTCTCCTTTGATATTTATTTTACTGTCCATTTCCATGCAGATTGAAATGTTAGTATATGTATGAGGCGGTGATTTTCCCCCCATGCTTCTTTCAAGTCAACAGAATGTGATAGGGTTGCCAACTGTCTGTGAACAAAATCACTGGACACTATCATGGGGGATCAGGGGGTCCTCCCCCAGAATTTTTATTTTATTTCTTCTATGCAATTTCGTGCATTTTAACCAAATTATGTCCCATTGCAGCTCAACACAGAACCATACTTTTATTTCTGAATACTGGATGATTATCTATTTCCAGGGACGGTTGGCAACCCTAGAACGTGACGAGATGTGGAGTTGTTTCATACATTAGCAGTATCGGTGCCTGTTATCGGCCAGTGTTTGACGAGTAGGCACTACAAGTATGAGTAGCCTATAATGAGGAAGCTGATATTGGGGCCGATATCGATACAGTATCGGTATAGGTGCATCCATACTACCCTGCCTCACTCCTAGCACCACTAACAAATCTCCAATCCCTGTACTACTGGTAGTTCTACAACTAGTAGTACTACTACGAATACTACTAACCTCTCTGGGGGTCAACCGCTATTCAGACATGCCGCTATTCCAACAGCCGACATGTCGTAGGGTTAGGGTTAGGGGTTAAAGTTAAGGTTAAGGTTAGGTTTAGGGTTAGGGTAACTGCATGCACTCTCCCTAAACTGATAAAAGCTGAGCAACATAGCACAAACCACAGACATAGCATATCTCGGTGGGAAATGTGCCAGTATTCAGAAAATAGACATCGATGTCGGAATAGCGGCGCAGGAAATATACAGAACAACAAGTGCAGATGCAAAGAAGGGTTAGTTAGTAGTTTTTTGGAAAGTAGAGTACACACACACACATACATACACATCATGTCAAGAGTCTGGCCTGGGACTAGGGCAGCTCAAACATTGTATAGTAGTATAGTCACGGAAGAGGAGAGTCTTTACAAGCTTCTTGAAGGCTGCAAGAGATGCGCTTAGTCTTGCTGCCTCTGGGAGACCGTTCCACCTCTTAGGTACAACAACAGACAACAGTCCTAGAGCGAGTGGATGGCAGAGCCAGACGGCTTGTGCTGGAGGAGCACAGTTCTCTTCCAGCAACATCAGGCTTTAGTAAGTCCTTCAGATAAACTGGGGCCATTCCTGCGATGGCTTTGTAGGCAAGGGTCAAGGCCTTGTGCTTGATCCGGGTGGCGATCGGTAGCAACTCAATGAATAGAGGAGTAACATGGGTCCTTCTGGGTTGATTAAATGCCAAACATGCCGCCGCATTCTGGATCAAACACGCCAGCCCTAATACTTCCTTAATACTACCTCTAATCACTGCAATAACCTCCATCCCATCTTCAAGTCTGCACTATCCACCCTCCAAACAACTACAACACCCCCAGCCCTAATACACCACCCCACCCACACCACATCCACCATTCCACTCCTCTCTCCACCACCCCAATTACAGCCACACAGCTCCAGTCATCAACACTTCAGCAACAACACATCCCTCCATCCTCCAACATCCCCTCAACCCCACCATCACCCCCACCGTGGTCTGTCTTTACCTTGCAGTTTGTGTTTGATTAGCTACCAGGGGAGGGATGGAGGGAGGAGAGGAAATAAAGAGAGAAAGAGGGAAAGAGAGAAAAAGATAGAGGTAGAAATATGGGGGATGGGGTTGGGAAAATTGGGAAGCATTATTAGGTCAACACAAAGCTAATCTCTCTCTCTAAACATGACAGGGATTTGGGAAATGGGATCCTTGGACTGGGTCTATGAGGAACAGATGTTTGTGATACCGCCTGTGAACCCTCCACAAACACAGAGGGGACTCCACTCCACTCCACTCCACTCAGACCCCCTCAGTGGCCATGACTGTGGCCATATAGACACATACAGACACTGGCATAGAGGGCAAGAGAGAACATGAAAATCAGAGCAAAAGAATACTAGAATGTCACTTCTAGAGTGCAGACCTGCACCAAGGCAACTCAGTCACTCAGCACCTCATTTGTTTTGGATCAAAACAACTCTGTTTTTTATTTTTAAGTACTCTGTTGCCAACATTACCAAGAAACTGCCATAATATAATTTTTGACAGCACACTTGATGATCTCTCTGGGCATACTACTTGTAGTGTCCATACCATCTAGCATTGATTCCTTTTGTGATGTTGTTGTCAGAATGTAATCAAAAAAAGAATCAGTTCCAAGTTACACAGTTTCTAAACCGTTCTTAAAATTAAATAAAAACTCTGTCACATAGTGTTTGTGTTATGTTGCAAAATACCAAACAAACAAACAAACAAAATAAACATACCCCAGGGGGGACACTGAACCTAGAGCTACTAAATGTGTGAGTGAGAGCAGCTGGCAAGAAGGTGAGGTCATATTGAGTTGAGGAGTTATGACATGTACGAGAGAGAGAGAGAGAGAGAGAGAGAGAGAGAGAGAGAGAGAGAGAGAGAGAGAGAGAGAGACAGAGACAGAGACAGAGAGACACAGAGAGACACAGAGAGACAGAGCAGACAGTAGAGTGATAGATTGAAGAAAACGTTAGGGAAGAAAGGTGGAAGGAAATTTGGTTTGGTGCCATGGGGGCATTGGTGACACAGCGAATCACTCAACAAGTACGAACCCGGATTTGCACATACATAGCCCCCAGGGTTGGGGCGGAGGAGGTGTAGTTGGAGGTTGGTGGTGGTGGTGAGTTTGGTGTTGTCGGCAGGCCATGAGACTTCTGGGAGACAGGAAGTGACTCGATGTAAAAACAAACATTGTGATTGGATCAAAGGAAGGTGCCCCCCAGCTCGATTTACCTCTAATCAAATCTCACGGACAAAATTGGATGGACTTCCTGACCGACGCCGTGCAACAGAGAGGAAGTGTTGTGTTTCATTCACTTCATGCAGCAGGACGTGGCTACGGTGATAACTTAACTCAACACAAGCTAATGGTGCAGAAAGCAGCTAATTTAATGTAGGTCGAAACTGAAAGGTGTGAATCAGGTGATAGAGGGTAACAATTAGCCTGGCAAATCAGACACTCACACCCCACTCACTGCACACTTCATCCCATACAGCCAGTGTTGCCAGATTGGGCGGGTGCCCGCCCAATTGGGCTACTTGGGATGCGCGTCTGCAGGTAAAAAATTGAAAAATTGGCCATTCTGCGTTTTTTTTTTTTTTTCAGCCATTTTGGGCCCATAGAAGTCCATGTAATTTGTTGAATTTGGGCGGAACTTAGCGCATTTTGGCGGTTTTTGAGAACCTTTTGGGCGGGATTTGATCAGACACATCTGGCAACACTGCATACAGCACACATAAATTGTCTGCAATGGATCTACAGTATAGAGTTCTTCAGCGGAAGCGGAAGCATGTAGTAGATTGTAGTCTTTCATGTTAGCATTTAAGGACGTCCTGGTTCCTATCGGCTTCCGGCCTCCATTGGGAATGAATAGGGGTAAATTTCAAATAAGCTCCGAGTGCAAGCACGCGCTTAGCGAACCCCCGCAAACTGTCGAGGGTGTTAAAAATAGGCTGTAGGTATGACATGGTTGATCATTTTGTGTCAAACTTCGACATAAATACGATGTTGCGTCCATATGCTAAACCCGGAAGCTTTTGGCGACTACAGAAGCGGCGCCTGTATCTAACGGCATGTACGTGCGGAAGGTTGTACCCATGGCAACCAAAGGAGAGTATGTAGTTCGGAAGTTTTAATGATCAGAAAGGGGTTAGCAATATTGAATTATAATCGTCATGATTTAACATGTGAATACACCAACATGATGATACGATCCGTTCCACTAATGAGAAAGGGATGCGGGGACACGCTAATGTTCGTTGTTGCCGTGCAACTTATATTTTTGCCAAACCTGAATCTCTATGGCGTTTTGCAATGTAAAAAATCGCCATGGAACCGGTAGTCCAAACGCCGCATACAAGTTGACGTCAACGCTGAAGAGCTCTATTGGGAAAGGTTTGCTTCCTGAAGGCATAGACTTGGCTTTTAAATGGTTGGATCTGCTTATACCATTTACCCACTTGCTAATGTCTTGTTGTGTATACAGCATGCTATGAGCCAGGCTTTACTGTAAGTTTGAACACAACACACTACAGTATACTTTCTAGCAAATGTAGCACAGAATCAATGCCAATTCTGCCTCTGTTCGCAGATGGGTGAGGTAAGATGTTGTGAACATCATGTCAACATATCTGAAGCCAGAACCTCTGTGCAAAATGAATTGAAGTACAATCAACTGAGTAGTTCACCACATCAGACAGCAATAGCATGCAACACAATACTGTATAGTTTTTGACAAAAACACATCTCTCTATAGATCAGTGAAAAACATGACATAATGGGTAGTCTTGAGCAATGCTTATTACTGTAATACAAATCGCGAAATAAAAATCCTTAAAGCTTTGATCCGTACATGGGAAAAAGAAAGGGGTCATCTCGTCATCTCGTAATTTGGACCATTCCGCCTATGGAACGCTGTGCTAGTCACTGAAAAGACTGCCATAGTACTACTACACTACTACGATATCACACAAAGCAATAGCATACTACTTTTAATAATACATTATAACTTGGTCATTACCATTCTGGTATCTGCAAATTTACAACAGGGCCATGTTTAAAAACCGTATGACCCCATTGACCTAAACTCTCTCTGTCTCTCTCTCTCTTTCTCTCTCTCTCTCTCTCTCGCCCCCGTTTTCCCAATGTGTACAGCGCTCTTTCAAAGTCTTCCATAATCCGATCCTTCTTTGGAATAAACTGTGCATTTTTTCAAGGCCCATTTAACAAGAACAAGAGGCTCCGTTATGCAAGGCTTAACCGCGACGCAAGGCAGACAGGAATACACCTAAGCACATCAAAGTGCAGAGAAATTAGCGGCCTGCCTTTAGCTCAGCCGTGCTTTGGTATTGCCACAGGTTGTGCAAGTGGCCTTTGGTTGGGTTTAGTAGTGAGAGGCTTACATAAAGTGTGGCGTTTTGGGTTCAAAAAGCAAAAGTCCTGCCGTGTCTTTGCTCCGAACAGTTCACTGAAACAGCTGATATCGACTGTGTGTATGTGGAGGTGTATGAAGTAGAAGTAGAACTAACTGATGCAATTACAACACTATTATAACACATGATTTTACGTAGTTTAACCCCTTTGCACCGAGCCTTTGTTATAACCTTATTTTCACCAAATTAGCAATGGCTGAGTCTAAGTCAGTTACTTACTGAAATGTCATGGAAATCTTATGATGTAACTGGGCATTTTCAGCAAAGAGTGAATTGGTCTGACGGTGGGCCTATCTGCAAAAGAGGCTACACACCAGTCATTCCACTGCACCTGATGAGATGAGGTCTATACACTGTAAGACTTCTGCGGTATAGACCTTGTTTGTGCAAGTGGCCTGTTAGGGCTTCGTGAGGTTATTTTGTAAAGCTGGGAATTCTGGGTTCAAAAAGCAAAAGTCCTACCATATCTTCAAAGCCAATGAAAATTCTTGTGCACAAGCCTCCAGCAATGCGACTGTGGGAAAATTTATCAGAGACTGAATATTCAGAAATTATTTAGCACACAAATAATTGTTAATGTTTTTCTTTTTGGACCGATGGACCTCTTACTGTATCTTTGCTCCAATGAGTTCACTGAACCAGCTGATATTGGACAGTGAACTAGTAAAATGACGCGTTCGGAAAGCACTCAAAGGGAATATAGCCTATGATCTGGCAGCACTTTAAACTTTGTGCTTTGTTTGTCGGCCTCTGCTTTACGATAGCCACCCTTTCCTTCTTTCCTCCTTCCTGCCGTTTAACATTTTCTTCCACGTTATGTCACACCTGTTTGCAGCTTCATCTGGTGTGGAAATCACAAGGTCTGACTCTGGCCTGACCTCATTGCACGGCGAGCTAGCTTCCAGTTCCCCGGTGCTGAAGTGCACTCGCTCCACTGACCAACGGCAAACATGTTTTGTTGTGACAGTCGGGGCCCGTGCTTGCGGAGCGCACGGCGTGACACATGGATGAGTTGGCCCACTGAGGTAATGGCTTCCTGTTTCGACCCTGGCCTTGTCTGTATGGCCTGGCTTGGGGTGGACGGGTTTGTGTGTGTGTGTGTGTGTGTGTGTGTGTGTGTGTGTGTGTGTGTGTGTGTGTGTGTGTGTGTGTGTGTGTGTGTGTGTGTGTGTGTGTGTGTGTGTGTGTGTGTGTGTGTGTGTCTGTAAAAGTGCAAAAACTGACAGGATGTGGTTAGGGATGAATTTACATAGTCTGGGTTTAGCATTCTTAAGTTAGAATTGGGGTCAATGGGAGTGTCCCACAAGGATAGGAAAGGTGTGTGTGCGTGCGTGCGTGCGTGCGTGCGTGCGTGCGTGCGTGCGTGCGTGTTTGATGGAGGGGTCGCATGAGTTTGTCACCTACAGAGACCTTTTCATGTGGCGAGACAATGTGTAGCCAATTTAACAGAGGGTGCTCTCGGGTAATGCGTTTGAGGACAAAAACCTCATTTTGGTGCCCCGAACTGCTTTTGTTTTTTCCACGTTGAGCATAGGGAAATTTATAGAGATGTTTTTTTCGGGCGGACGGTCAGACAGTAATTCCCCAAAGCTGTTGTAATCAACCCCTCATCCATGCATGGTTTTGGGTCCAGTCTCTTCAAAAGGAAAAATGTCTTGCCTCAATAACTTGTCTTCTTTGTAGCATGTGAAATGAACCAGATCCTGGTGAGCGCTATGGTATTTCTGCTGAAGTAGGCCTTGTCAAGTGGGAACAAATACCATCATACCCGGCTTACCCCAAGGAAAGGATTACATTTGTGGCAGAAATTTGCCATACTCTTCAGTGAAACATGTTGTAGGCATACATTTGCAGATGTCACAATACAGTGCCACAAATACAGTGCCAATTGATCTGATTCTTCCTGTCCAATTCAACCAGGTGATTGCCCTAATCAGGCAGGCAAAAAAACAAGTAATTTGGAAAATGAGGCACTGGATTATAAACTCCTGAATCCAGGTTACCCATCACTGTTTGTGTGGGTATAGTAGTGAGGATGCTTTATACATGTTCTCAGCAGTAAGAAAGCAAGACACCAGGTCACAATACAGACAGACTTGATTTTTACAGTAAAAACTCAATTTAAGCAGTTACTTCCTCGTGGTTTTGTAAATCACTTTGGTAACACTTTATTTTAGGGATACATCTATTAGCACTAATACATACAATGTGCCTGTATAAGAAACTTATATGGCATGTACAAAGCAAAATCAAACATTTGCTAGGCATGTATTCGCAAATGTCTTGTTCATGCACAATAAGGGATTTATTACCAATTTAACCTTAGTAAGGACCTAGTAGGCCTTAGCGTTTGCTTAGTACATGCCTTACAAGTTACTTATGCAGGCATTAACATTCTATGTATTAGTGCTAATAGATGTATCCCTAAAATAAAGTGTTACTATCACTTTTAGTTGATAAACAAAGGATTACTCACCTCTCATACAGCATTCAAGAACAAATGTTGTGTTTTCGACTGAGATTTCACATGCAAAACTATGCAAAACACGTATCATACGATTTCTGTTCTCTTTTTTGTTTACGCGGCTCATGCAAAAAAAAAATATTCATAGCAAGCTGTCCATGCTTCAGAGAGCACCTACCAGGCCATGGAGCAATTACCAGCGATGACAGGCACGTTGAATTATAAAAAGATGTATTAAAATAACAAGTCCACAATATTTAGACAGAGGTTGAAAGGGCAAGAACCCAACAATGTCTGATGCGATACATCACAGAATGATGACACAGCCCACCACAGGCCTTGCAGAAAAATCTCTCCAGTACCGTCCGCTGTATGAATCTGTCCTGACTCCTGCCTGAGAGGGTTGGCTAATGTGAACACACTTTGTTGGTGGAAAGGGCAGATGATTCATGAAGAGGGCATGAACAAGGCCACGCAGAGTAATGAAGACGTGCCTGTGTGTGTGTGTGTGTGTGTGTGTGTGTGTGTGTGTGTGTGTGTGTGTGTGTGTGTGTGTGTGTGTGTGTGTGTGTGTGTGTGTGTGTGTGTGTGTGTGTGTGTGTGTGTGTGTGTGTGTGTGTGTGCGTGTGTGTGTGTGTGTGTGTGAGTTTTTGTAACACATAGGACTTTATGATTCTGATCATTCCTTACCGTGTGTGTGTGTGTGTGTGTGTGTGTGTGTGTGTGTGTGTGTGTGTGTGTGTGTGTGTGTGTGTGTGTGTGTGTGTGTGTGTGTGTGTGTGTGTGTGTGTGTGTGTGTGTGTGTGTGTGTGTGTGTGTGTGTGTGTGTGTGTGTGTGTGTATGGGAGGGTGATATGGCCTGAGAATGAAGATGTGGCCAGACACAGACAGGAGAGGATGACCATTCTGAGCTGTCAGAGAGTAAAAGGAGACGTAAACAACTCCAGCGTATACAGAAGAAGAAGAGGAAGAAGAAGAAGAAGAAGAAAGAAGAAGGGGGAGAAAGAGGGCAAGGTCACATCTGAAGAAGGGCATGTTGTCTGAAACATCATGATGTGGTGTGGCAGACTGTATTTTTGTATTCTTCGTTTACTCTACTTACTCCTGCACCCATTACATTTAGATCAGGGGTGGGGAGCCTACGTCTCGAGGGCCGTCTATGGCTCTTGAGGCTGTCTTATAATTTTATTTAATCTTATGCAGTTGCATGAAATATGACATGTTTTGTGAAGGAATGTTAGAGATTACATTTGCAACATATATTTGCCGGGGAGCTATAGTGACGGTGGGGTCTGTTGTAAATGTGGGCACCTGCAGTATAGACCCAAAGTGCAATCCTGAGATGTGAAAGTGAAAAAAGCCCATTGGGAAACTCCAACTCCCATTGTCATTGTGACACAGCACTCCACAGCACACAAGTGAACACTGCACACTGCACACAACGAAATTGCATTTATGCCTCACCCGTGCAAGGGGGCAGCCCTCAGTGGCGCC
The DNA here is from genome assembly GCF_034702125.1 of Engraulis encrasicolus. Lineage (NCBI taxonomy): Eukaryota > Metazoa > Chordata > Actinopteri > Clupeiformes > Engraulidae > Engraulis > Engraulis encrasicolus. Next base: position 40,647,869 of record NC_085875.1, on the reverse strand, counting down.
CCATGGGGAGCAGTGCGGTGGGACGGTACCATGCTCAGGGTACCTAAGTCATGGAGGAGGATAGGGGAGAGCACTGGTTGATTACTCCCCCCACCAACCTGGCGGGTCGGGAGTCGAACCGGCAACCTCTGGGATGCAAGTCTGACGCCCTAACCGCTCACCCATGACTGCCCTTGAAGTTGTGTTCATACAGTACGAATGAAAACGGTTCCACAGCCCTGATTTAGATGGATTTGCGAGTTTCGCTTCTACAAGAAAGAGGGCAAGCCCATAGAACTTAATAGATACTCATCCTTCTGTTGGTTTTCTTTTTCTGCTGTAGAGTCAGAATCAGAGTGCAGGCTGGCTATGACCACAGCGGCACCACAGCGGGACAGGAAACCTAAACACATCAGTGAGCCGGCAAACATGAATTAGAGGGCCGTCAACACACTTTGATGTGGCGGTGTGTGTGTGTTTATGGGTGTGTGTGTGTGTGTGTGTGTGTGTGCAGGGCCGCTGACAGCTTTGGCTGGGCCCGGGACAAAAACATCTGAAAGGGCTTCAAACCCAATCAGTACAATGTAATGATGATCCAATTCTGGCCCCCTCTCTCCCTGG
>NC_085875.1:40637269-40644769 GCF_034702125.1 Engraulis encrasicolus | reverse complement strand
GATGACAGAAGAAGAGGAACATGGTGATTTATATTCACAGCAGAGCCCAGCTACAGGCTCTTTTTTACCATTAATTAATAACATTCTCACCGATGCCGGTGCCACGGCATGTGGCGGCAAGCCCCGGGGGCAAGCATTAAGTTCACCTTGGTGGTCACGGCCGCTCCTTGTGTGTTCTTGGTTTAAACGAGCCGTTTCCACACCCCACTGGCTCCGTCAGCGGTGTGTGCCTGTGTGGGTGTAGTGCAGGGAAAAGTCAGGGAGCATTAGCCTACTTGGGGATAGCCGCTGGACTTAGCTTGTCAGAGTAGCTTGTCAGAAGTTGTGACACCCCTTATTTGTTTTTTGAGATGCAAGTAAGGTGGTGTGGGTGTGTGTGTGTGTGTGTGTGTGTGTGTGTGTGTGTGTGTGTGTGTGTGTGTGTGTGTGTGTGTGTGTGTGTGTGTGTGTGTGTGTGTGTGTGTGTGTGTGTGTGTGTGTGTGTGTGTGTGTGTGTGTGTGTGTGTGTGACGGTTGTGTGTATATGTGGGTAGTTGACGTGACGTGTACATTTTGATGTCACAGGCTCTTAAAATGAAGTTAATTCATGATTTAAAATTGTTCATGTTTTAAATGGTTAAATTTAAATCTATACAACCCTGGCATGTTTTTCAAGGTGTCTATTTTAGCAAGTGACAATGCTAATAGACCAACATTGTGACCACTTGGATTTTTTGAAAGATTAATTGCCGCACTACGTAGACATATAATTCTTTGCCTCATAAAAAATGTTTTGTGAAAAAATTGTTTTTTGCTGCTTATCTGTCATCTACCCACGTTGTGCCTGTGTGTGTGTGTGTGTGTGTGTGTGTGTGTGTGTGTGTGTGTGTGTGTGTGTGTGTGTGTGTGTGTGTGTGTGTGTGTGTGTGTGTGTGTGTGTGTGTGTGTGTGTGTGTGTGTGTGTGTGTGTGCTCGTGTGTGTTTTGTTTCTCAGATGTAGCCTCAAGGCAACACTATTCACCATTTGAATGAAAAATGAAGCCACACACAAAGTGGTAAACAGCCATATATAACTGCTACGCCATCACGTTAACACACACAGACACCACGCTCCAATTCCAATGTTCCACTGCATAACAGACAATAAATCATATTCAAATCTACAGTACAACATGGCATACATTATTTTGAATGGGGCTTTTTTTGGCGACGGCTTTTCAATGTGGATAGAGATGGAGAGACAGAGAGAGACTCACTGAGGGAGCCTGCATGTGAAAGTTCCCTCCAATTGGCTTCCAAGAAGAGTTGACCCTCCGCTGACCCTGACACCCCGAGCTGGTTGCAGCGATGGTGAGAACGAGGTCACAGCCCTGGCATGCATTTGTCACATGGCCCTTCTCCTAGTTTACCCAAACGCCTCCCAAACACACACACACATACACACACGTGCACGCACGCACGCACGCACACACGCACACGTGCACGCACGCACACACACACACACACACACACACGCACGCACGCACACACACACGCGCGCGCACGCACACGCACGCACACGCACACATGCACACACACTGGCACAACGTGGGCACACAAGGGGCCCCATTGGCACAGCCAAAGTCCCAACAGCGTCCCAGATAAACACAACTTTGGTTGCCCAGCTATAAAGTGGCATGTGAGGAAAAGAGGTTGGAATATATACACTTCTGCCCTTGCCGTCTCTTTTTTTAGAGGATGCATTTGCTGTCTCTCATTATCATGCCCCACCTGTTTACCTTTTATGAGAAAAACAAACAGTACTGTGCATTCAAGAATAATCCAATCACGCTTTCAAAAAAAAAGTCTGTAGAAATAGCCTTTGGTTGGAGGTCAAAGGGATAATAGGGGTTTTTATTTGCTATTTCTAGGTGGAGGTGCGTGACTATGTTGCGTGCCTGCCTGAGTTCAGCCGCAGTGCGTTTTGGACTGGTGGACATTCATACCCGTGGGCCAAACAAACAAAAAAAATATTCAAATTCTTGAAACTCCATGAGACATTTTTTTCTGCCGGAGGCTATTCCACGAGTGTCTGAACAGCTTAATCTCTCTCTCTCTCTCTCTCTCTCTCTCTCTCTCTCTCTCTCTCTGTATGTGTGTGTCTGTTTGTGTATGTTCGAGTGTGTCTGTTTGTGTGTGTTCGAGTGTGTCTGTGTGTGTGGGGGGGGGGGGTTCTGTGTTTGTGTCTGTGTCTCTGTGTGTAGAGAGGTACACACCATGACCTTTAAGCAAAATCAAAGAACATCCACTGCAGAACAGAGAAGACAGTAAAACACACACATGCACATTTATATCTCATATGTACAGACATACACTTATTCACTGACAAATTTAACACACAAATCACGCACGCACGCACGCACGCACGCACGCACGCACGCACGCACGCACGCACGCACGCACGCACGCACGCACGCACGCACGCACGCACGCACGCACACACACACACACACACACACACACACACACACGCACACACACGCACACACGCACACACACACACAGCTGTTGGCAAGTAGCTCTCCATCACCTCCCTGCTGTCAGGGCCGCCGCCATTAAGAGTATTAATGGGTGAGTAACGTGTTCCCTCACAATACCAATGACCTCCAGGGGCTCTCCCTGCCCCCGCCTCCGCCCCCCCTGACACTCCAACGCACCCTTCAGATGCACTCAGCTCAGGAGACACCCTGACCGACCGACTGGAGATGCTCCCCAATCCAGTGGTGCAGCTCCTGGTGGGGAACGTGCCACCCCTCCCAAACACCCACCCAATTTCTGAGAGATATCAATTTGACCCAGAAGTCACCCTGACCAATTGAAATGCTCCCCCTTCACCAGGGGTACAGCTCCCCATTAAACCCAAGAAAATACTCTAGATGCTCCACAACAACATCCAGCTGTGGTGTGGAGACAGAGCTGAGTGGCACTGGTCCTGTGACGGGGCTACGACTAAAAACGAATATTTTGGAAGCACAATGTATGAATGCCCACTAGCACAGCATGGTGTGAATGGAATGTAAGTAACCCCCCCCCCCCCCAACACCTCAAAAAGCCAAGTTACCGCCTGAGCTCATATATTAAACTTATTTGGTTGCACTCACTATTTCTGTGAGGTCAGGGGTTCAAGACTGGGTCTGGAATGTGCAGGAAATCTTTGTTTGCAATTAAGTGAACTGCGCTTTTGTTGGTTGGTCCAGACACTGCAGGCACACCATGGGTAGGTTTAGAAACAAAGAAATATGTTCCCAACAGCTAGGTCTTGGTAGAGTACTAGTCGTTCATGGATCGCACTTTGTGAAACACGGAACTGCAAGGATGGAGTGCAATGCGGTTTTGATTCAACAAAGGTGGTGTTTTTATGCCATGGCCCCAAAGGGGTCCAGAATCAGGTCTGGAAACGGTAACAGGAACATCTCAAAGTGCAGACGTGATGAAAGGTTTACAAGCTGCCAAGCACAGGGTCCTCAGCCATGCTTAATGGTGCCTTAAAAACTATCAACGTCCATGGAGTTAACCCTTTGGAGTCACTGCCAAATTTCACATGTTTGCCTATCATCAGTTTTAGTCCTTTTTTATATCGCGGTTGTAAGTGGGAGCATTTGGTATCATGCTAATACTGTATTTAACAATATCTGAGAATCAAAGAAAAGAAAAGAATCAAAATTATTAAAAAGTGATTAAAAACAGTCACATGAAAACACTTCAAAAAGTAAATCAGCTTCTTACAGAGCTAGCGTCTTACAAAGAAGGGTGCACGGCACTAAAACTTCCATATACGTAGAAGTAGGGCAACCAAATATACAGTAGTTAAGAAATTATTTTTGGATCTTTAAATTAAGTATTCACATGCATATCACATTAAATTATGTATTCACATGCATATAACATTAAAAACGTCCATGTATGGAGCATCCCCATTAATTAGGCTGCATTGTAAAGTGAGCATAATTTATCACAGGGTGGTTTGGGAAGCCTCTTGATGCAGTATACGAGGGCTTGTCATGGTGTACTTGTGGGAACATGCAGCAGTGGGAAGATAGGGCTGACTGGTGGCAACTGTTTTTAAGGTGTAGTGATTTTGCGGCTAGCTAGAAGTAGCTACAGAGTATGTTAGCATACATAAACATTGCCAGCCACATAATAAAGGTTTTACGAGGCTGGAGCCACTTTCAGTCAGGCACCCGAGTCGCTGCATATTGATCTTTCTGATTACTCAGCCATCCAAATGAAGACGTGTGGTGGCTAAAAAAAGTTCTAATCCCCTGAAGCTGGGGCAGACCACAAATACGCCCCAGTAACATTTCAGCAGCTCAGATGATCTACTGTAAACTTGAACTTTTGAGCGGGAATAAAGGAGGCTTTTTTGGGGCTGGCTGCAGGCAGCCTCTCCTCTCCTCTCCTCTCCTCTCCTCTCCTCTCCTCTTTTCGTTCCTTCCACGCGTCCACCATTTAGAGAGGCAGCAACATAGCAGTCCATAAATTACTCTAATGGCAAAAGCAGCCACCTAAAAATAGCAAACACACCAAAAAGTGGCTGCCTGTAAATCACACACTTCCTGCACTTTTGATAAACAGAGTGGATCGCTCTGAGTCCCAGCCCCGTGACCACACAAAGCTCTTTTTTCCACAACGCTATAAATCCATTTTGAACAGGATTCATAGACTATGTGTTTTTATGTTGCTTCTCAGTATATATCAGTAAAATAACAGTTTGATTGTTTGAATTGGGTAAGGATAGATCACTTTCCCCCAGATAACATTAATCCCATTCCAATAGGCCAGATGCTACCATACAATCAAATGTAAAACCGATGGATGAAAATTACATTTAAATGGCTTTTATAGCATTTTGGAAACGAGATAGTCACATTGCAGCTTGCAGCAGCTCCTTTATCTGTGGTGGTAGCAGGGCACAGCCTCAGCCTCAGTGCTAAACAGCAATCATCGCATCGCTGCCTGGTGCCGCGGGCCGTTCGTTGTTGCCTGGTGTCGGCCGCACTGTGCAACCCACTGATGGTTTGTTTTGTTTGTGTGGGGCGCTGATGGTAGCGCGGTGTTGGGGATGTCAACATTTCCACCCAACCCTGAAAATGAATCCCAGTCAGGCCGTTTTAAACCAAGTGAGAGAGAATGAAAGCGAGAGAGAGAGAGAGAGAGAGAGAGAGAGAGAGAGAGAGAGAGAGAGAGAGAGAGAGAGAGAGAGAGAGAATGAGCATGTTTTCCTTCACCACTAAGGGATAAGCTGGCTGCAGGCTATACAGTATAGCCGACATCTCAATTTCCTTCATGACACAGCGGTGATGTGACTGAACTCATTAAATAATTCAATTTAAGATAGTGTCATCGCGTGCGTAACGTTAGCATATTAGCGTCAAGCTGGCCCTGAAGATAGCCATGAGGAATTTCCGGATCTTATCACAGGGCAACACTGTGTGCAAGTCAATTACAGGAAGTGTAATTTCACTAAATAGCCATACGCAACATATCAGTCTCTATTGAAAGCCACTGCGGCGCCTCAGTGTTACACCACTGTATAAATACAAGACAATCACGTAGCTCAAGACATGGAAATAACTATTAACACCCCCTAGGAATATTAATCTTCTCTCAATTTGTTATGGCTTTAGGGAAATGGATTACAATAGTTATAATATCCTAGTGCTTAGCCTCTTTCAAATGTAAAGGAAAGAAAGCGTTTCTAAAAATTCTTTTTGTGCACATTTTCCTCTGCAAGGTGAGGAAGGTTGATGCTGTTTCCATGGAAACGTGTCCCTCCTTCTCCTCCTCCTCGTCTGGGTTGTTCAGCCTTGTGATTTGTTTGCAATTAAGGCGCACTCGCTTTGTGTGCCGAAAGGAGAAATTGCATTTTGTGGGTAAATGTTAGACATCTCTGAGGCTGGTATGGCCTAGAGTTGATTGTGACGTTATTATTCCGTACTGGTGTTTTTGATGGCTACAATTGATTTTGATGGCTACAAGTGTTTTGGATGGCTACATCTGTGAATGTTGCAGGCATAATAGCCTAGTAATTGAAAAGACTTTACTACATACAGCATACATGTATGTGGACATTACATAGGGCATTTATTGTAATAATACATTACGACTTGGTCAGTGCCATCCTGGTAATTCTGGATCCAATGTCTTAACAAAATAAGGGAGTGAAGTAGGCCTATGCGTATGGGGAACTATTTGTTATTATTTGTTAATGTTCAAAAACAGGTGTCAATTCAGTTACATTTTTGTGCAGTTTAATATAAATCAGGATTTTAAAAAACTTTTTGTACTTTTGTTTGGAAATACATATGACAAAATATTTATTTAAGCATATGATATTTTCCAAACGGCGCCCCATTAACTGAGGCTAGTGAGTGTAGGTTTTATATATTTTTTTACCCAGGGTATTCACTATGCTGATTCACCACCGGTCTGCAGCCAATGGCAATAGGTTTTAAATCCAACTTCAAGAATAGAAATGACTGTGCATTTTAAAACGGGCACAAGAAGAACAGAACATTTATTATTATGAGCTTTCCTCTGCCAGACCTCCAAAGAGGTTATGTATTTCAGGCAATTTGTCTTTCTGAGCAGGATTACACAAGTGTGGAGTTTAAAAATGCTAATAACAGGGTTGATCTTGGAGTCCAGCAGCTATTTGCACATTTGTTAAGCTGCTGAACTGAATATCATTCAATATGGAAGAATATGTTTTATACACAATACAGGGCCACTAGTAGCTTTGCCAGGGCCTAAGACAAAGTTATCTGGCAGCCCCCCAGCTCCCTAATACATGAAATGTAACGAGAACTCAATTCTAGACACCCCCCGTCCCTAGGCCTGGGAAAACTGACCATTTTGTGTGTACCTTACTCCCCCTACCCTGTTGGTTTCCCGGCATGTATAACTGCCATCCTGGTTTGCTGTGTTGGTTGAAAGAAGGGCAGTGGGCAAGACCTTAAAGTGAAGTAAAAGCCTTATGCGTTTATCCCCCCAGCTTAAGTCCTGTCAGACCGCTCCAGTTACTCCTCTGCATTGCTCCACAAACAGCAATCATATGAAATTTCAGCACTCTCTCAATAACCTCAATGACTGTTGATCCAACACGGCATGTCTCTAACTACATGGCACAGTTTCACCTCAAGAGGCTCCTTCTTCTCGTGCTTCAGACTTTGCTCTACCTCCCCCTCCTTAATCACCACAATTAAATTGCCACGTCTCTCCAAAAATAACTTTGTAACTTCTTCTACGTTTGTCTCTCTTTCTCTCTTGGGTTAGGGTTAGATCAAACATTACAACATCTGTGAGCAAAGACTGTTGATAGCCGGGTATTACAACGAGAGAGAGAGAAAGAGAGAGAGGGGGAGAGAGAGAGAGAGAGAGAGAGAGAGAGAGAGAGAGGGAGGGAGAAAGAGAGAGAGAGAGAGAGAAAGAAAGACAGAAGGTGAGAAGAAAGAGAGGGGAGAAGAAAAGGAGAAAGATATT
>NC_085875.1:40622269-40634769 GCF_034702125.1 Engraulis encrasicolus | reverse complement strand
ATGCCCTATATGCCAGACGTCCAGTCCAGCTGGAGGAGCAATAAGAACCAGACTGGCCACAGGAATGCTGCTCTTTGGCAGAGGCGCACTGCAAACACATTCCACACAAAGCACTGCAGTCAGGAGCCCAGCGTCAGAGTCTATGGAGGGAAAGGACTGAGCATGAAAAATATATATTTCTTGTGAGCTCTAAAGGAGTTTAAAAAGTGTGTTTAAAAAGAATAACCATAAAATATCAAATCGGTCCTCTCCTCCTCCATCAATCCGTCAGAAGTGTGGGGTTAAATACAATGGCATGTATTGCGGCACATTTTCTTACAAAACATGAATGTTTTTAAAGAACAATGAAAAAGATCAAATCATTCAGCTCCCCCAGCAATTTAGACTGCTTAAAGTTTAATATAATTGGTTGGGGGGTGGGGGATATAATGGCACACGTTGTGACGCAATTATGTAGTTCTCCCAAAGAAGTGAATAAAGTCAGTGTGTTTCTGATTTCTGTGGTTTCATATTTCCCCAAGAACACACAGCATAGCATGAGTCAGACTGACGCCATGTAAGTGCGTTCGTGTATGTTTGTGCGCGTGAAAGAGGAGGGGGGAGGGGTATGTGTCTGCACTTAGTAATAGCTTAAATTATTTATCAAAACATCTCAAAATAACCAAAAGAATGTGGTATTGTTCTCTCAGAAAAAGAAGAAGAGGGACGAGAGGAGAGGAGAAGAGAAGACAAGAGGAATGAAAACAGAAAAAGAATCAATGCATTTCACATCTACCCTGAGAGTACAGCGCATTACACATTAATGCTACTTCGAAAAGCTGGGAGAGAGAGAGAAAGAAGAGGGGGCTTCAGAGGAGGAGGAGGAGGAGGTGGAAGAGAAGGAGGTGGAGGAGGAGGGAGGTGATTGTCAGGGGCAGCCAAGATCTGTGAGCTGAGGCTAGGGCCTCTGAGCCTCTCCTCCTCCTAGCACATCACAGGCAATAACAGACTCCATGAACTCTCTTGCTCTATTCATCTCTCTCTCTCTCTGTCTCTGTCTCTGCATTTTTATTTCAGTTTTCTTTACCTACACAATGATATCCATCATATTCTTCCGTCTCTGTGCTATGATGAAACTCTGTGTGAACTCCATGAACTCTCCATGTCTCCCTCTCTCTGACTCTTCCATCTTCTGCTCTCAGACTCTGGGCTGTCTTACCATTTTTGGCTTCTGTGTCCATCCCTTCTCATCTTGTCTATTCCTACATAGTGTGTATGTATGCATCTGTGCAAATCATTCCAATTTGTTATACTGACATCACACAGCATACTATGTCTCAGTCCATATCATATCGGTCAACATTTGAGTAGTCAAATCTGGGAATTTTTGTATTGGGGGTGTGGAGGTCAGAAATGACAGCAGAATCTGCTAGACTGCATTAGGAAAGTACCGGGTCCGGGTACAGGAGATGGGTTTGAAATACGGGAGAGAACCATTGACAGTAAATAGAATATATATATATATATATATATATTGTCAATGGAGGGAACCCATGGGGAAAAACAGAGGTGCAAACACTGAGGCACACAGTCCATGTACTGATGTTCACCCTCTCCATTTAATCCATTATCATGCGTGTGAGGAGGGGGCAGTCACAACAACAGTGCTAAGGGAAGTAGTGTGTTATTGTATGTAGCAATGTTGGGGCAGGTTAGTCACAGGGGAGGATGGAGGAGATAACCGGCCATTTACACAACCCCCACGCATGCACCAGGAATCCAACCAGTGATCCTTATGATGGTTAGGTTTATCTTGAGAAAAATCTTGCACATCCACTATCAAGCAGTAGGACAAAGACAGGTAGGCTACATGTCTCTGATAAAGGTCTTTTTATTCAGAGTTCTGTAGGCCTACACTTTCATTTCCTTTTGTTGTCATTTAGGGTATTCCATGGCAGAATTACATTTTGACCAATCCAAGCGTAGTTGGCTAGGGAATAAATTATTATTTATATATAAATATATATTATTTATATATAAATAAAACATTAGTTTTTTTGCGCGCGCAATTCTTAACCTTCATGTGCACACATTTTTCTCTCTTGTAATGGTTAGCCCTAGCCTCGCGCCATCCTACGTACTTCCGCCAAGAGACTTGGCTCCGCACTACGTCTGGTACTGTAGTCGTTTTCTGTGGAGCGATGTTGAGTGGCAGGATTTGGCCGGTGTTCTGACAAACGGTCCTACGTTCTAATTTGATCCTACGGTAGGATGTTCTGTCAAACATGTCTGTTAACAGTCCTACATCGCCAAAGATAGACTTATCCTGATTTTTCCGAAAATGTCCTTCCCGCTTCCTGCAATCGCGTCAGATCAAACAACCTCCAGACCATGAATACGAAATGAAATGGTAGAATTATGGGATGGTCAGGACCAGGCTAGGTTAGCCCAATGGTTCCCAAGCTTTTTTACCCTTTTGTAGGCCTACCTAAGAATAGGGTATATTGCGAACCCGACCTCACATATTTCAAACGCCAAACATTATTTTTCCCTTAATATTGCTAAATAGTAATTTGAGACACAGGAAATGTAAACACATGTATTGGACTAAGGGAGTTTTGTTGCTAACTCATTTATGAAGTTTATCTCCGTGATCACCCAAGGTCCTGACCCCCAGTTTGGGAACCACTGGGTAAGCCCATGAGTTCCTCAACACAGCACATCCATCCTTCCTTTGCAACCCAACCCATACTCAAACACGCAGGCCCGCAGAGTAAACTCAATATTTTACATGATTAACAATTTAGGGCATTACCGCTGCTTTAGTCTGTACACGTTTGCTTTGGGCAAAAGATACTGCATCTCACTTAGGGAGGTTAAAGCAAGTTCTTCTCCTCTACACTATGAAAATCCTAGACTGTGCAAAATGGATAATCCTCCACACAGCAAAAAAACAGTGTCTTAGAGGTAACACGTGCCCACGGAAGATAACAGCAGACAGCTAAGAACAGAGGGGTGGCTTTCTCTCCCTGTGGGGAGCACCAGGTGCAAATGGAGAACAGTCACAGTTATTTCCCTCCTGCTTGTTTTCAGTCCATTTTGTTGCCATCCATTGGGTCACTTTACGGTTACCTACCCAACCTTAATCTCAACGATTCAGTGGCCAAACGCAGTTACATATTTTGTTAAACTGTCCTTAATGTGTAGTGGAAAGTGCGCACATCCAGCAAAAAAGCATCAGCAGGTGCCAGATCAAAAAACTGTCATATGTAGGAGCGGGAAAGGATCTGCACACTGCTTGCAAAAGACTTAATTTATTGGGAGCAACGTTTCGATCGTTAGATCTTCTTCAGGCATCTTACACAAGTTAAAAAACAGTCAAAATAAGTAGGGAAGGCCTACACAGCTGATTGGCAGTCAGGCAATCAGCTGATAGTCAGCTGTTCTAATTAGGCCCAACAAACAATTGATGATTACAAACAATCATGGCCTGCAGCCAAGTGGTGGTTGTTCTGACAGGCATATTGGAGTTAGACACATACAGTACAGCAAAAAAGACAAAGCAAAATAGCAAAAAACATTTTTAAAAAAAAACAACAATTATAGGCATTACATAATGATCATAGAATGATCCATGATCAAGGATCACAAAAAAGGTTTTAGATCAAAGTCCAAATTAAGGCCTTTGGGTGACAAAGTATTGAGGTGAAAAATATAAAAAGCCTCTCGTCTTAGGAGAATATTGTTGATATCCCCTCCCCTTCTTGGGGCTTTTACATGTTCAATCCCAAAATATCTCAGAGAAGAGAGATTGTGTTTCATGGAGTTGAAATGCACGGCAACAGGGCTTTTGTCATCATGAGTTCTTATACTGCTCCTATGTTCTGAGATCCGGGTTTTCAGACATCGTGTGGTCTTTCCTATATATGCCAGACCGCAAGGGCATTTAATCATGTATATAACATTTTTACTGTTACATGTGATTGTGCCCTTGATATCAATCTTTTTTCCAGAGTGCGGATGGTTAAAGTAATGACATTTAGAGGTGAAATTGCATTGTGCACAAGAGCCACACTTATAATTTCCAGGTGGAATATTAGATAGAAAGTGAGAAGGCTGCTCAGGTGGTAAATCGGCTCTGACAATTTGGTCTCTTAAGTTTGGAGCGCGTTTGTACACAATGCGGGGGGGATCATTGAAGACTGTTTTTAAATTTGGATCGGATTTTAGGATGTGCCAATGCTGTTGAACAATTTCTTTAAATGAATTTCCCAAGGGGGAGAATTGTATTGCACAAATTGGCCTATGACTATCAGAATTAGTTCTTCTCATTTCGAGACAATCTTTTTGGTTAACATTTTTAAACCGTTCAACAGCATTTTGCACCCAATCTTCCTGATATTCTCTGTCTCTAAATCTTTTCACCATGTCGTCACTGTGTTTGGCATAGGAGTCCTCTGAGCTGCATATCCGGCGCACCCTACTAAGTTGGCTAATTGGGAGGCTCTTCTTGAGGTTAGTTGGATGGAAGCTCTTGCCGTGCAGGAGAGTGTTCCTGTCTGTAGGCTTTCTATACAAATCAGTTGACAATTTGTCTTGTTCTTTTTTAATTAAAATGTCCAAAAAATTGATTTGTTGGTCATCATAATTGACTGTGAATTTAAGGTGGTTGCTACTCACATTGAGAAAATTCACAAAATCAAATAGTTCATTTGGAGTACCTGACCACAGTATAAAAATATCGTCAATATATCTCCGCCAGAGGCCAATATGATGAAAAAAATCATTATGTGACCTATTAAATACAAAGTCATGTTCAAAGGAGCCAACATAGAGTGAGGCATAGTTCGGGGCCATGGTGCTACCCATGGCCGTGCCCTTCACCTGCAAATAGTGAGTATCTTTGTACATAAAAGCATTTTTTGTAAGAACCAACTTAACTAATTCTTTAATGCAGGTGATGCTGGGTTTCATATCCATATGTAAAGGTCGTAGGTAAAAATCCACTGCTTCAATACCGCCCTCGTGTGGTATATTTGTATATAGCGATTCCACATCGAGTGTCACCAATAGCATGTTTTTAACAGAGAAATCAATTGATTTTAAAATATTGATCATATCAATCGTGTCTTTTACATATGATGGCAACGTAGCAACATGTGGTTTTAAAAAATAGTCAACAAAGGTGGAAATTTTTTCAGTTAAAGACCCAATACCAGATATAATGGGTCTACCTGGTGGTTGTTCAAGGTTTTTATGAATTTTAGGTAAGGTGTATATCACTGGTTTGGTAGGGTAATCGATCTTCATGAAGTCAAACTCTTTTTTTGTGATATCACCACTTTCCAAAAAGTCAGACAAATGACAGTGAATGTTTTTTTTGAAATCCTCAGAAGGATCTGAGTCAAGTTTCTGATAAAAAAGCTGGTTGGAAAGTTGTCGGTTGACTTCAGTGTCATAATCACATAAATTCATTACAACAATAGATCCACCTTTGTCCGCGGGTTTAACAATAATTCCTGAATCTTTTTTAAGCTCCAGTAAGGCCTCTCTTTCATCCCTTGGTAGATTATTGTGAACTTTGTATTCACGTTTTTTATTTAAGACCTGTAAAGCATCTCTTTCCACTAAACGACAATAGGTGTCTAAGGAGGCATTTCTGTTTTTTGGAGGAACAAAAGTTGATTTACCTCTAAATGGTCTTGTTACTGTGTGCTCTGTAGGCTGCACTGCAGAGGAAGGTAGTGTGTAATTGTTTACTGAGTTAGCTGGGTCTGCAATGGGCCTATTAGCAAAGAATTCTTTAACACGTAAAGACCTAAAAAATTTCTGAAAATCAACAAAGGCATTAAAGTCGTTGCAGTAAGTGGTGGGAACAAAAGACAAACCTTTACTTAAAGCTTTAAGGCAACTAGGGGACAGTTCCTTACTGGACAGATTAACAACATTCAGCGTCTCCTGGTTCTGGTCACAAATCGTGTCATGTCGTCTTGCTCTCTTTGGTTTCCCCCTCCTGCATTTCCTCTTCCTCCTCGGTTCCCTCTGGTCTGGCCCCTCTGCCCTCTCGGACGTCCTCTTTTTCTGGGTCCATCTTCTAAAAAAGGAGGAGGAAGCTGTGGATGCTGTACTGTAGTTGGTATCTGAATCAGTTTCCATGGTCAGGGGCCCGGACTCTTGTTGGAAGTGGTTGGAGTGGTGTCGGCCTTTCTGTTTACTACCCTGGGGTCTGTTTCTCCAGGGATAAACTCGACCCTTGTGGTAGTCCATGGCATCTCTTTCAAATTTTTTCTTCTTGTAGAGCTTTGTTTCAGATTCAAGTTTTTCTTTGTATTGGTCACATTCTGCAAAGAGTTCTTTGAGCTTCTCTTTGTTCAGGAAGTCCTTGCTGATCTTGTCCCGTTCATCTTTTATCTGGTCACGTACTTCTGTCAGCTGCTCTGAAAGCTCTTGAATCACCAGCACCATAAGGTCAAAAGAGCACTTGTTGGTTATTTCACACCACTTGTCATAAAATGCTGTGTTTTTCACGTCACGGACTTCGGGGGACTTCTGGATTCTAAGGCCACGAGGGATCCTTTTTTGACGCAGATAGTCACTTAAGGTGACCGCATGGAGAAAGAGTCTTGTTTCACGGCTATACAAGTCCTTGAGGGTTTTCTTTGTATCCTCCAGTTCCAGATCCAGTTGTAGGGTACCGTCATCTTCAAACAATGTGTCCTTTAAGATGATCTTCTCATAGTCTTCTTTAGTAAATTCAAAAGTGTTGCTACTTGATGCCATAATTTAAGCTTGGCAGTGAAGTCTTTGTCTTGCTGTACTTGGAGTCTTGTTTCAGGAGTGCTGCACCAAAAAGTGGAGATAGAGTGTAGTGGAAAGTGCGCACATCCAGCAAAAAAGCATCAGCAGGTGCCAGATCAAAAAACTGTCATATGTAGGAGCGGGAAAGGATCTGCACACTGCTTGCAAAAGACTTAATTTATTGGGAGCAACGTTTCGATCGTTAGATCTTCTTCAGGCATCTTACACAAGTTAAAAAACAGTCAAAATAAGTAGGGAAGGCCTACACAGCTGATTGGCAGTCAGGCAATCAGCTGATAGTCAGCTGTTCTAATTAGGCCCAACAAACAATTGATGATTACAAACAATCATGGCCTGCAGCCAAGTGGTGGTTGTTCTGACAGGCATATTGGAGTTAGACACATACAGTACAGCAAAAAAGACAAAGCAAAATAGCAAAAAACATTTTTAAAAAAAACAACAATTATAGGCATTACATAGGCTAATGATCATAGAATGATCCATGATCAAGGATCACAAAAAAGGTTTTAGATCAAAGTCCAAATTAAGGCCTTTGGGTGACAAAGTATTGAGGTGAAAAATATAAAAAGCCTCTCGTCTTAGGAGAATATTGTTGATATCCCCTCCCCTTCTTGGGGCTTTTACATGTTCAATCCCAAAATATCTCAGAGAAGAGAGATTGTGTTTCATGGAGTTGAAATGCACGGCAACAGGGCTTTTGTCATCATGAGTTCTTATACTGCTCCTATGTTCTGAGATCCGGGTTTTCAGACATCGTGTGGTCTTTCCTATATATGGCAGACACAGTGACGACATGGTGAAAAGATTTAGAGACAGAGAATATCAGGAAGATTGGGTGCAAAATGCTGTTGAACGGTTTAAAAATGTTAACCAAAAAGATTGTCTCGAAATGAGAAGAACTAATTCTGATAGTCATAGGCCAATTTGTGCAATACAATTCTCCCCCTTGGGAAATTCATTTAAAGAAATTGTTCAACAGCATTGGCACATCCTAAAATCCGATCCAAATTTAAAAACAGTCTTCAATGATCCCCCCCGCATTGTGTACAAACGCGCTCCAAACTTAAGAGACCAAATTGTCAGAGCCGATTTACCACCTGAGCAGCCTTCTCACTTTCTATCTAATATTCCACCTGGAAATTATAAGTGTGGCTCTTGTGCACAATGCAATTTCACCTCTAAATGTCATTACTTTAACCATCCGCACTCTGGAAAAAAGATTGATATCAAGGGCACAATCACATGTAACAGTAAAAATGTTATATACATGATTAAATGCCCTTGCGGTCTGGCATATATAGGAAAGACCACACGATGTCTGAAAACCCGGATCTCAGAACATAGGAGCAGTATAAGAACTCATGATGACAAAAGCCCTGTTGCCGTGCATTTCAACTCCATGAAACACAATCTCTCTTCTCTGAGATATTTTGGGATTGAACATGTAAAAGCCCCAAGAAGGGGAGGGGATATCAACAATATTCTCCTAAGACGAGAGGCTTTTTATATTTTTCACCTCAATACTTTGTCACCCAAAGGCCTTAATTTGGACTTTGATCTAAAACCTTTTTTGTGATCCTTGATCATGGATCATTCTATGATCATTATGTAATGCCTATAATTGTTGTTTTTTTTTTTAAAAATGTTTTTTGCTATTTTGCTTTGTCTTTTTTGCTGTACTGTATGTGTCTAACTCCAATATGCCTGTCAGAACAACCACCACTTGGCTGCAGGCCATGATTGTTTGTAATCATCAATTGTTTGTTGGGCCTAATTAGAACAGCTGACTATCAGCTGATTGCCTGACTGCCAATCAGCTGTGTAGGCCTTCCCTACTTATTTTGACTGTTTTTTAACTTGTGTAAGATGCCTGAAGAAGATCTAACGATCGAAACGTTGCTCCCAATAAATTAAGTCTTTTGCAAGCAGTGTGCAGATCCTTTCCCGCTCCTACATATGACAGTTTTTTGATCTGGCACCTGCTGATGCTTTTTTGCTGGATGTGCGCACTTTCCACTACACTCTATCTCCACTTTTTGGTGCAGCACTCCTGAAACAAGACTCCAAGTACAGCAAGACAAAGACTTCACTGCCAAGCTTAAATTATGGCATCAAGTAGCAACACTTTTGAATTTACTAAAGAAGACTATGAGAAGATCATCTTAAAGGACACATTGTTTGAAGATGACGGTACCCTACAACTGGATCTGGAACTGGAGGATACAAAGAAAACCCTCAAGGACTTGTATAGCC
The DNA here is from genome assembly GCF_034702125.1 of Engraulis encrasicolus. Lineage (NCBI taxonomy): Eukaryota > Metazoa > Chordata > Actinopteri > Clupeiformes > Engraulidae > Engraulis > Engraulis encrasicolus. The sequence continues at coordinate 40,625,718 of NC_085875.1, read as the reverse complement.
GTGAAACAAGACTCTTTCTCCATGCGGTCACCTTAAGTGACTATCTGCGTCAAAAAAGGATCCCTCGTGGCCTTAGAATCCAGAAGTCCCCCGAAGTCCGTGACGTGAAAAACACAGCATTTTATGACAAGTGGTGTGAAATAACCAACAAGTGCTCTTTTGACCTTATGGTGCTGGTGATTCAAGAGCTTTCAGAGCAGCTGACAGAAGTACGTGACCAGATAAAAGATGAACGGGACAAGATCAGCAAGGACTTCCTGAACAAAGAGAAGCTCAAAGAACTCTTTGCAGAATGTGACCAATACAAAGAAAAACTTGAATCTGAAACAAAGCTCTACAAGAAGAAAAAATTTGAAAGAGATGCCATGGACTACCACAAGGGTCGAGTTTATCCCTGGAGAAACAGACCCCAGGGTAGTAAACAGAAAGGCCGACACCACTCCAACCACTTCCAACAAGAGTCCGGGCCCCTGACCATGGAAACTGATTCAGATACCAACTACAGTACAGCATCCACAGCTTCCTCCTCTTTTTTAGAAGATGGACCCAGAAAAAGAGGACGTCCGAGAGGGCAGAGGGGCCAGACCAGAGGGAACCGAGGAGGAAGAGGAAATGCAGGAGGGGGAAACCAAAGAGAGCAAGACGACATGACACGATTTGTGACCAGAACCAGGAGACGCTGAATGTTGTTAATCTGTCCAGTAAGGAACTGTCCCCTAGTTGCCTTAAAGCTTTAAGTAAAGGTTTGTCTTTTGTTCCCACCACTTACTGCAACGACTTTAATGCCTTTGTTGATTTTCAGAAATTTTTTAGGTCTTTACGTGTTAAAGAATTCTTTGCTAATAGGCCCATTGCAGACCCAGCTAACTCAGTAAACAATTACACACTACCTTCCTCTGCAGTGCAGCCTACAGAGCACACAGTAACAAGACCATTTAGAGGTAAATCAACTTTTGTTCCTCCAAAAAACAGAAATGCCTCCTTAGACACCTATTGTCGTTTAGTGGAAAGAGATGCTTTACAGGTCTTAAATAAAAAACGTGAATACAAAGTTCACAATAATCTACCAAGGGATGAAAGAGAGGCCTTACTGGAGCTTAAAAAAGATTCAGGAATTATTGTTAAACCCGCGGACAAAGGTGGATCTATTGTTGTAATGAATTTATGTGATTATGACACTGAAGTCAACCGACAACTTTCCAACCAGCTTTTTTATCAGAAACTTGACTCAGATCCTTCTGAGGATTTCAAAAAAAACATTCACTGTCATTTGTCTGACTTTTTGGAAAGTGGTGATATCACAAAAAAAGAGTTTGACTTCATGAAGATCGATTACCCTACCAAACCAGTGATATACACCTTACCTAAAATTCATAAAAACCTTGAACAACCACCAGGTAGACCCATTATATCTGGTATTGGGTCTTTAACTGAAAAAATTTCCACCTTTGTTGACTATTTTTTAAAACCACATGTTGCTACGTTGCCATCATATGTAAAAGACACGATTGATATGATCAATATTTTAAAATCAATTGATTTCTCTGTTAAAAACATGCTATTGGTGACACTCGATGTGGAATCGCTATATACAAATATACCACACGAGGGCGGTATTGAAGCAGTGGATTTTTACCTACGACCTTTACATATGGATATGAAACCCAGCATCACCTGCATTAAAGAATTAGTTAAGTTGGTTCTTACAAAAAATGCTTTTATGTACAAAGATACTCACTATTTGCAGGTGAAGGGCACGGCCATGGGTAGCACCATGGCCCCGAACTATGCCTCACTCTATGTTGGCTCCTTTGAACATGACTTTGTATTTAATATAATGATTTTTTTCATCATATTGGCCTCTGGCGGAGATATATTGACGATATTTTTATACTGTGGTCAGGTACTCCAAATGAACTATTTGATTTTGTGAATTTTCTCAATGTGAGTAGCAACCACCTTAAATTCACAGTCAATTATGATGACCAACAAATCAATTTTTTGGACATTTTAATTAAAAAAGAACAAGACAAATTGTCAACTGATTTGTATAGAAAGCCTACAGACAGGAACACTCTCCTGCACGGCAAGAGCTTCCATCCAACTAACCTCAAGAAGAGCCTCCCAATTAGCCAACTTAGTAGGGTGCGCCGGATATGCAGCTCAGAGGACTCCTATGCCAAACACAGTGACGACATGGTGAAAAGATTTAGAGACAGAGAATATCAGGAAGATTGGGTGCAAAATGCTGTTGAACGGTTTAAAAATGTTAACCAAAAAGATTGTCTCGAAATGAGAAGAACTAATTCTGATAGTCATAGGCCAATTTGTGCAATACAATTCTCCCCCTTGGGAAATTCATTTAAAGAAATTGTTCAACAGCATTGGCACATCCTAAAATCTGATCCAAATTTAAAAACAGTCTTCAATGATCCCCCCCGCATTGTGTACAAACGCGCTCCAAACTTAAGAGACCAAATTGTCAGAGCCGATTTACCACCTGAGCAGCCTTCTCACTTTCTATCTAATATTCCACCTGGAAATTATAAGTGTGGCTCTTGTGCACAATGCAATTTCACCTCTAAATGTCATTACTTTAACCATCCGCACTCTGGAAAAAAGATTGATATCAAGGGCACAATCACATGTAACAGTAAAAATGTTATATACATGATTAAATGCCCTTGCGGTCTGGCATATATAGGAAAGACCACACGATGTCTGAAAACCCGGATCTCAGAACATAGGAGCAGTATAAGAACTCATGATGACAAAAGCCCTGTTGCCGTGCATTTCAACTCCATGAAACACAATCTCTCTTCTCTGAGATATTTTGGGATTGAACATGTAAAAGCCCCAAGAAGGGGAGGGGATATCAACAATATTCTCCTAAGACGAGAGGCTTTTTATATTTTTCACCTCAATACTTTGTCACCCAAAGGCCTTAATTTGGACTTTGATCTAAAACCTTTTTTGTGATCCTTGATCATGGATCATTCTATGATCATTAGCCTATGTAATGCCTATAATTGTTGTTTTTTTTAAAAATGTTTTTTGCTATTTTGCTTTGTCTTTTTTGCTGTACTGTATGTGTCTAACTCCAATATGCCTGTCAGAACAACCACCACTTGGCTGCAGGCCATGATTGTTTGTAATCATCAATTGTTTGTTGGGCCTAATTAGAACAGCTGACTATCAGCTGATTGCCTGACTGCCAATCAGCTGTGTAGGCCTTCCCTACTTATTTTGACTGTTTTTTAACTTGTGTAAGATGCCTGAAGAAGATCTAACGATCGAAACGTTGCTCCCAATAAATTAAGTCTTTTGCAAACTGTCCTTAATTCCTACAGCAGGGAGAGTAAAATAAAGTTTACTGTCCTATTTTGTAACAAAAACAAACTGCCCCCGAAGCCACCACACAACATCTCTTCCTCGTAGTCTTTTCCCTC
>NC_085875.1:40602269-40612269 GCF_034702125.1 Engraulis encrasicolus | reverse complement strand
GATGACACGCACAAACACACACACACACACACACACACGCACACACACACACACACACACACACACACACACACACACACACACACACACACACACACACACACACACACACACACACACACACACACACACACACACACACACACACACACACTCTCTCCCTCTCACAAGCGCACACACACACACACACACACACACACACACACACACACACACACACACACACACACACACACACACACACACACACACACACACACACACACACACACACTTTCTTTCCCTCTCTCACTCTCACAAACACACACGAGCACACACACAAACACGTGCACAAACACACACACACACACACACACACACACACACACACACACACACACACACACACACACACACACACACACACACACACACACACACACACACACACACACACACACACACACACACACACACACACACACACACACACACTTTCTTTCCCTCTCTCACTCTCACAAACACACACGAGCACACACACAAACACGTGCACAAACACACACACACACACACACACACACACACACACACACACACACACACACACACACACACACACACACACACACACACACACACACACACACACACACACACACACACACACACACACACACACACACACACACACACACAGAGGATGGTAAGCGTCATGCTGTGCGGACAGGACAGGCAGCAGAAGGTCGGGGTCCGTCACGGCTTGAGAGGGCGAGTGCTGATGTGGTTACGGCACGGTTAAGTTCATTTCCGGCCCAAATCAAATCAAGCTGCATGAGAGAGCATCTGCACCGGGACCGCAGATACTGCTGCTGCTCCTGCCACCGATGACCCCTATTCACCTGGCACACAGAGAGAGAGAGAGGGAGAGAGAGAGAGACACAGAGACAGAGAGAGAGAGAGAGAGAGAGAGAGAGAGAGAGAGAGAGAGAGAGAGAGAGAGAGAGATAGAGACAGAGACAGAGACAGAGAAACAGAGAAACAGAGAGAAAGAGAGGCAGATGAGAGGAAGAGTGATAGAGAGCAAGTGTGAAAAGAGTCAGAGCAAAACAGAGAGGGGAAAGGAAAGACACAGAGAGATAGAGATGGAGAGAGAATGAGGTCAGCAGAGGAAGGAGAGAAAGAGGGAGGAAAGACATATGGGACATGAAGACAAGAGATGCACAGAAAGAAAAAGACAGAAAGAAAGAGACAGGCAGAAGGGGGGGGGTAAATAAAAGGCAAAAAGGATGAGAAAAAAGAGAGAAGGAGAGGAAGGTGGAGAATGAGATAGAGAGAGGGAGTGAGAAAGATAGAGACAGAGCAAGACAGAAGGAGGTAGAAAAAGACAGATGGAGAGATACAGAGGGAGTGAGAGAGATGGGAGATGGGAGAGCCAGACACACAGATGGCACTGTAAAACGAAGCCGCACGCATCCGGAAAGACCCTGGTCACCACCACCTTCAAAGACCTTACAGGCCAAGCAACTTCAAAGGCGCCCAGAGTCAAGCACACTACGTATGGTACACTACTGGCATTCAAGTAGGGAACACGTAACATTGAGCACAGCACAACTCCAGAAAGCTCAACTTCGGAGCCAAGAGAGTTTTGCTTGCATTGATTAAGGTTTTCAAATATTAATTGCTTTTGGGCCCGAGCAGCCAACATAAATTCAGCAATTCTCTCATGATTGTTGTTGATCACAAAGGTCTTTGTAGATACAGTGGACTTCAGAGACACTTTCATATTCATGTTTATTGTACTTTATTGAAGTAATTGCTTGCAGGGTTGATACAAAATACAGTTTATTACTGACAAAAGGAGAAAATGCACTGTACCATATTTAACAACGCCAGCTAATTTCCATCTGCAGAAGAAAACACAACTACAATTTACAAATGACTTAAACGCAGTACATTTTAAAGAAATACTTCAGAATTTATTTTTTTGGAATAGTGAGTAAATATAATGTCAATACCTGATGAATAAATAAAGGTAGCATTACACTTAAAATACTTTGATGCAATATGACTTTTTAAGGGGATACATAAGGGAATGGTTATATACAGAGAGGGAAACAGTGAAGGGTTTGAGAGAGAAACAGAGTAGTAAGTATGGGTGTAACAAAGGAAAGGGAACTACAGGACCCTGTTTCTCGACAGTGTAATTGCTAAATAGTTAGCAACTGAGTAAGTTACCAATGGGAAATTGCATTGCAACCAAGTAAGTTGCTAACTTAGCTAGCAACGACACTGTCGAGAAACGGGGTCCTGGTGAATGGAGGTCAGGACTGGCTCACAGACAGGATGACCCTGCAGTCTTATATCAACTGTTGGCTTATTCCATCATTGCCGGACAACGGCAACTCTTTTGTGACTATCTACTGCAATAATGCTTGACCTGCCCCAGTCCCAGGCTAGACTCTAGTCTATGGCATGATGTGGATATGTGTTTGTACTCTACTTAGTGTGATGAAGCGGTCTGCACACTGTGCAGACTTCTGACAACCGGTTGTGATCACTGGTCTTGAATTTCTATGCCAGTGCGCCAAGGCGCATGCTATGCCACTTGTCACCTTAGGGTGCGCTCACCTTTCTGCCAGGCAGCCTACCTGTAGGTCATGTGATATAAGTCAACTTAGACCATTGTTCTCATTGCCTGAGGAAGATACCTCTGTTGGATCGAAACGTTGCCATATGTTTAAATGAAATAAAGTATTTTTGGAGTTAATACACAGTGTGCAGACCGCTTCATCACACTACCTACTACCTTTTGTCTGGCACCTGGACAATACCTGTGGATGTGCGCACCCTACCTACAAACACCTTTGTACTCTACTTAGCCTTGTGCTAATGAAAAAATAAACTAACCCTACTTAGCATCTGGACTTATTGTTCTGTACATTGCCTTTGTATCTGCTAGTGAGGCTATGATTATGTCCTCGATTGTAAGTCACTTCGGTTAAGAAGCGTCAGCCAAATGCAATGTAATGTAATGTAACGGAGAACAGTTTGGACTAGGAGGCACCGCAGAATAACATCTGTGCATCCACAGCTGGGCGGCTTGTTAAGAATGTTCTCTACAACGAAGTGCCAAAGTTAGCCCCTCCTTAGGCTCGTAATGCGATAATACAGAATGGCATTGATTACACCGCTGTCTCCCACCATCAGCATTAAACAGCTGGGCCTTAATAGGATCCCCTCACCCCTGGTTCACCCCCAACAACCCCCCCTCCAGGAACCATGACCACCCAGAGCCAGTTAGGATCGCTGCCCCCAGGCTGCACCCGGACACCAGGCAGGCAAGGAAACGGATGTTAAGCGGTACCACTTACGACTCACTGTATTGCATTTCTCTTACCCTACTTACGGCTCTGGATTGTGGACGTCAGATCTGGTCTAACACCCTGGCCCTGAAACGAAGCGGCAACGGAGCATCCTTGTTAGCCGGAGTCTATTTTGACGTTGTTGTGAGAGGATGGGGTGAGAGGCGAGCTCTGGTCATAAATATGGATGCTAAAGGGTGCCGCCGGTGAATCAAATATTCAATCTTCCTCTCACTTGGACATGACTAGTGGAAGAGATTTTAACACGCACACAAACACACGTAACTGCAGTGTACACACACACACACACACACACACACACACACACACACACACACACACACACACACACACACACACACACACACACACACACACACACACACACAGTAAATAAATCTCTCTCTCACACGCACTCACAAACACACAGACACAGACACAGACACAGACATAGACACAGACGCGCGCACGCGCACACACACACACATGCACGCACACGCACACGCACACGCACACGCACACACACACACACACTACAGCCTGTGGTTTATTTATTCCAGTCAGGGTCTCTGAGGGTAGGCCTTGAATATTTAACGCAGTAAGAAATCTGCCCCGACTCTTTAATTTGCCACATTAGCATACTGGCACAACATTTCAATAAAGAAATCACTTTTCTTTTTTTTCTGTGTAATTTCAACACTTCATGTGCCAGACCCCTTTTCTCTCTGCACCCCAAGAAATTGCATTTTGATTTGATCGTTTAAAAAGCAAGCAAGCGCTCCACCGGGATGTTGAGGATGATGACCACAGTGAAAATGGATTTTAAGTACACTGCAAGAAAACAGAAATAAATAGAAAAAAGAGGAGATATTTAATGCCAAGCCTCAAAATGTGTGATCCATTGGTGACCCCTCTCTTGATTAAATGCAAATGAACTCCCTCTCTCTCTCTCTCTTTCTCTCTCTCTCTCTCTCTCTCTCTCTCTCTCTCTCTCTCTCTCTCTCTCTCTCTCTCTCTCTCTCTCTCTCTCTCTCTCTCTCTCACACACACAGACACACACACACACACAACCACCCACTTAAGGAGTGAAAAAAAAATCACCTCAGGATCAAGATGCTGAGGTGGAAAAAGGATCGGGGACCACAAAAAAAAAGATTTAACATATTCAATAATGAATTCTCCCTCCTTCTCAGCCAAGCTTGAGAAACATGTCATGCAGTCACACCTAGAGCCAGAATCTGCAGGGGTGTTGAAATTTAATGGCACTTTTCGATTTATTATTTAGCAAGCAAGCAAGCTGAGTTTGGCTCCCGCGGCTGCCACCGCACAGCACAGCACATGCAGCCCCTGTGCAGATAGGGGAGCAGCAACACAGGCGTCTTTTCAGTGGCTCAGGTTTGTGGAAGAAGGGTATTTTGGGATGGGGGAGGAGGTGTTGTTGGAGGTAGGATGTAAGTGTATGTGTATGTGTGAGAGAGAGTCTCAGAGACGGGGAAGGGGGGGGGGTGTTAAGACAGAAACAGAGAAATTGTGTGTGTATGCATGTGTAAGAGTTGTGTGTGTGAGGGTGTAGGTGCATGTGTTTGAGAGCTGAGTGAGTGAATGTGTGTGTGTGTGTGTGTGTGTATACTGTATACTGTGTGTGTGTGTGTGTGTGTGTGTGTGTGTGAGTGTCAGTGTGTTGTGGGGGCAGGGATGCCTCTCGCTGTGCTCCATCCGTGCCTCATTGCAAAGGAAGAGTGGTCAATGTTACGCACCATTGCCCCCCACTTCCTGCCCCGCACATCTGCTTTTGATAAACAGCTGGACGGACCCAGGCTGCTGGAGAAAAGGGCTGTGTGTGTGTGTGTGTGTGTGTGTGTGTGTGTGTGTGTGTGTGTGTGTGTGTGTGTGTGTGTGTGTGTGTGTGTGTGTGTGTGTGAAAGTGAGGGTGGGGTGAGGCAGACCTGCTCTTTTGAGAGTGTCTGTGTGATATGAGGCCAGCGCTCTGTTCTGGTCGCCACACCAGTCTCTCTCTCTCTCTCTCTCTCTCTCTCTCTCTCTCTCTCTCGGCAGCACAGTCTGCACTTTCTCCTCCTCCACTTTACATAGAGGGAGAGAGGGAGAGAGAGAGAGAGAAAGAAAGAATGAGGACAACAGAGAGCGTGAGAGGCTTGGACTGAGGTCAGTGCAGATAAATCAGAGGCCCTGCCTTGTTAATGCATTTATCATGCTGTAATATCTACTTAATATGGCAGCCCAGATTTTTATATATATATTTTTTATGTTGCCTACCATAAATTCTGTCCGAGTCTTGTAGTTGAAATCGCATTAGGCGAGAGATATTTGGGAAGAAAAAGAGTTTTCACAGCGGGGCTGCAACACCCCACCAACCAACGCCCATTATAATTCATGAATGCATAATCGGGCCAGAGTGAGAATTTTATATCTTTGTTGGCACATGAATGATGGATGGCATATATGAAGCAAGAACACTACACTTACACCGTCACTGACTGACATCATGGAAGAGTAGGCATTAAACAGCGTTTGTGTGTGTGTGACTATAATTGTCTCAGTGTGTCTTACGTAGTCAATCCTAGGACTATGGGAAAAGGGAGAGAGATTTTTACAAAAATATTTTAGACATATTTATTTTGCTAGTCAAAGAAGACATCACATCTCATATACGATGACACCTGACCTCACATGGAGAGAGAGAGAGAGAGAGAGAGAGAGAGAGAGAGAGAGAGAGAGAGAGAGAGAGAGAGAGAGAGAGAGAGAACACCTTTGAACACTTTGCCGAAATGTAGGATCTGCCGGTGTCTGTATGTGTATGCATGTGTGAAAGAAAAAGAAAGAGTCTGGCAAGTGAGTGAGCAAGTGTGTGTGTGTGTGTGTATCTCTGGGCACATGCTGAATCGTAGGATCTTCCTGATCATTCTCACGTCTCACCATCTGCTCCCTTCAATCTCTGGCTGCTGGGTCGCTCATTTCCTGTCCTTTATCAGTGTGGCTTATCACTCCCCCTACCCTAACTCAGCCCTGCTGGTACCATGCATGCACACGCACGCACACACACACACACACACACACACGCACGCACGCACGCACGCACACACAACACCACCCTTCCCCACTCCCCCTACCCTAACTCAGCCCTGCTGGAACTACACACACACACGCACGCGCGCACACACACACACACACGCGCGCACACACACACACACGCACAGGCACACCTCTTCCCCACTCCCCCTACCCTAACTAGGTCCTGCTGGCCCTGGGCACGCAGCCTTCACAACACCACTCCTCACCGCCACCACTTTAAGTGCATTCAGGCCGACAAAGACAGAGACCTAATCTTGAAATGGCCGGAGGAACCGAAAAATACTGTACTTGGTTTGTCCCTGTGAACCGTGACGACATCAGCAGGTTCATACGGGTAACAAATGATGACGTAAACAAAAGTACAGAGCCCAGTATGAATGTTCGCAAGTAAGCACTTTAGTTCCAAATGTAACTGGTGTGGGAACGGGCACCGGCACCATTCTGGTCGGCCTGAAAACATGCATTCCACACTCCACTCCTTCCAGCCCATCACCCCAGATGCCCACTCTTCTGTTCCTCTCACTGACTGGATGCCAACCTTCCAGCCCAACTCCACCTACACTTCAGTTCTCAGTCCACTTAATCTGCTTTTCCTGTTACACTCACCACACTTTTAGACTACTTTACCTCACTCCCCCAGTCCTACAATGAATGGCATCCCGGACGATGCCCCTTCAGGCGCCCCACTTCTTAAAACAAAAGATAGCAAAAATAGTGAAAAAATGTCTATAACTGCTGATAAACAGCTAAAAACCATGTTATTGTAGCAATAGTGAGGTAATAGTGCAGAAATAACATGTTAATAGCACTAAGTGGAGTGACCGTGCCATCCTCTAGTGCGTGCCGCCACGGGCAATTGCTGCCCCAACTAAGCGCTGCTGGCCCTGGACACAGCCTCCACACTACAACTCTCCTCCACTACCTCCATACAGGCTCCCTGCTCCTCACTCTTCCCCATTCAACTCCACACTCCTCCCAGCCCACTTCTCCAGCTGCCTACTCTTCTGTCCCGCTCTCTGACTGGATGCCAAGCACTTTCCCGCCTATCTCCACTCTACTACCACTCTCCCTGCTGGCTAGTTATCACTCCCCTTAACTCAGCCCAGCTGGCCCTGGCTGGACACAGACTCCACATTACAACTACTCCTCATCTACACCACTTCCATACTAGATCCCTGCTCTCCACTCTTTCCCACTCCACTCCTTTGACCCCACTACTCTGGACACTGGACTCTCACCACACTACTACACACACAGATCAACACCGAGGCCCCTTTCTTTGGATGGAGCTGACAAGGCACCCAGCACAAATGCAGCAGCAGCAGCAGCAGCCACAGCTATTCGTTTGCCTCTGCTATAATCACAGTTTAGGTTCATTAGGGGTGTCACAGGCAGAAGGGTGCGAGCGACGAGGCTGCTTTTCCTCTTTTTCCATTCATCTCTCTCTCTCTCTTTCTTTCTTCCTTCCCCTCTCCCTCCTTCACTCACATTTTCTCTCTCCCCTTCTTCCTTCCATCTGTGTGTTTCTTTATCTTGGCAGGCAGAGGCCGAGGGGAACAGGATGCTCATTAGACAGGCTTCATCAGCGCGGGGCGGCTGCAAGGCAGCATCTGATAGGCTCTCCCTCGGGCCTGCATGGAGCACCGGAGAGAGATGGAGAGAGAGAGAGAGATGGAGAGAGAGAGAGAGAGAGAGAGAGAGAGAGAGAGAGAGAGAGAGAGAGAGAGAGAGAGAGAGAGAGAGACAGAATGCAGAGACAGACAGACAGACAGACAGACAGACAGACAGACAGACAGACAGAGCAATGGAGTCATGCTGGGTAAGGAAAGCATAGAGGAGAGAGAGAGAGAGAGAGAGAGAGAGAGAGAGAGAGAGAGAGAGAGAGAGAGAGAGAGAGAGAGAGAGAGAGAGAGAGAGAGAGAGAGAGAGAGAGAGAGAGAGAGAGAGAGAGAGAGAGAGAGAGAAGGAGTCGTGCTGGGTAAAGAAAACAATGCCTTACTACGCTGGAGAGGGAGGAAGTGGAGAAACCAGAATAGCTCACCTATTTAAAACCAGAGTAGGCCAATCAGGTATGATGAGGTCATTACTTATATAAATAATATTAATAGCAATTTAATTTAATAAATAAATAAGTAACAACTCACTCAATAAATGAGTAATCAGCCCTCATGTGACTGATCTGAGATGCTACCTATGATGAAAAATCCTTTCCAGAAATTACAAACAAAAATATTATCCTGGCTTTCATCACTACTTTTTAATAATGTAATATTTCTTATCGTTGACTTCAAATAACTTAATAATGAATCTAAAGTCAAATCCCCCCCCCCCCAAGCACAACAGGAAGCAAAGGACCCCTTTAAAGGATTAGATTACTGTGCGATGACAACATTGTTTATCTTGCTTGCTGAACACAGCCCACTGGGCCTTTTGGGGGCAAAGTCTGGGCTGCAGTTAGTCCAAGCAGTGCCTGCCTGACTGCCAATGCAACGTCAACATGAGCTACCCATCCAGCTGAGCTACCAAGCCATTCCAACGCACTACAGAAGTAGTGCAGAAGTACACTGTAAAGCATTGCAAGCCAGTTACATGTAAAAAGGTAAGTTGCCCTGCTGCCTTAAGTTTGTAACTCAACTTGAGAACTTACTCTTTTTTAAACGTTTAACTGGCTGCAATGTTTTACAGAGTAGTACAGAAGAACTCATATAAAAACTGAACTGGGTAACTGGAATGATACAGCCATAAAAAATAATTTGATAATTTGCCATAAGAAAGAAATTGCACAAAAGTATGAAGAAATGCTCAAACAAAACAACTGCATTGGTAGCTCATCCTGACAAAGCAGGCCATCTCGACAGATGGCCGGCCTGCCCAATTCTCCGGATAGGAATGTGGCCTGGGAGTCCGTATCTCCAGGACAGATCTGCTAAAATGCTGTTTGCGGGACGCCTGACTGTGTGTGGAGGATTAAACAGCGGAGCGTACAATTAAAGCAACTTCCTATGGGACACTGGTGCAGTCAGAATACCAAACACTCCATGTTTCATGCAAAAACATGAAAGTCTGAGTGAGGAGGATGGAGAGAGGCCGACTTTGCGGTGTGTGTGTGTGTGTGTGTGTGTGTGTGTGTGTGTGTGTGTGTGTGTGTGTGTGTGTGTGAGTGAGTGAGTGAGTGAGTGAGTGAGTGAATTAGAGAGAGAGTGTGAGTGTGTGTGTGTGTGTGTGTGTGTGTGTGTGTGTGTGTGTGTGTTTGGTGTGTGTGTGTGTATGAGAGTATGACAGAGAGAGAGAGAGAGGGGGCAGAGGGAGAGAGAGGGAGAGAGAGAGAGAGAGAGAGAGAGAGAGAGAGAGAGAGAGAGAGAGAGAATGTTTGTGTGTGTGTGTGTGTGTATTTCTGTGTATGCCTGCTGAGAGATGACAAATCACACTGGCACAGATGGCAGATAAAACATTTATTCGCGTAGTAGAAAAAGATTTTTTCCTCTACCCCAAACATCTTTCAAATCCACTCATAATAAACAAACAGTCATCCAACCCTGGTACCACACAAATAAAAAATAAAAAAAACC
>NC_085875.1:40583739-40602169 GCF_034702125.1 Engraulis encrasicolus | reverse complement strand
AAACCCAACCCCAAATTTGAGAAAAAAAACCCCATAAATTATGTAATCAGATTGAACACAATGTACACTTCACAACCTCTGCACGTTATGTGTCTCTGTCTGCATACATATGACTGGCCATAAAAAGCATTATGTTTTAATTCACATAACATTTCAAAATAGTCACATACCTCTTAGCAATCCTTCCATGAAAAAATGACATTCCCCTGATCTGGATGTAGTCTTTCTGTACAGAGTATGCCATTGGTTCATCAAATGATTCCAGAACCAAATGATTGGCTGTCAGTTGCATCAGAGAACATTCAAATATACTGTAAAGTCATAGGTATTCCCTGTAACTTTGCCAAACATATTGGCCAACAAGGAAAAAAAAGTGACACTGGGGGACTGGTCATGGGTCAATAAGTTTATTTAAAAGATGGCAGTGCTTATTCAATTACATACACTGCCAGGTGATTGTGGACGTGTGAATAATTAATTACTCTGTACGGACGCACCCTATACAGGGAGCAGTGAGGATAGTGCCATGCTCAGTGTCAACCTGTTAACCCATTTTATCCTGGAGACACAAATACGCAGCATACAGGCTCTCGAGATTGGAGGGAATTTATGAAAATTGTGGGTATGTTAGAGCTGAATGAACACATTGTAATGCAAAACAAAGTCCTAGCTTTTAAATGCAACTTATTTCTTGTTTGTATGTGCTTCGGAGGTTGAGATATTGATTTAATAGTCTTTCCCAAAAGGGGCTTAGGACTAAAAGGGTTAACTAAGTTAGGCACAAATGAAATTCTGTGTAAATGGTGTTAGACAAAACATTATGTCTCTGAAACAACAATGACGGTTAACTTTTTTGTTTTCTTCTAATTACAACATTGCTGTAGGCAAATGAACTTGCAGTTGACTCAGAGCAGCAGCACAGGCCAGACCAACAGCAGTACCGGCCTGAGAGCAGACCTTCTTCGATCTAGAATAGCCCATCCCAGCCCAGACTACAACAGTCCCAGAAGCAGCAACGATCCACAGCAACTGAATTTCTATGGTATGTATAGGCTACAGCTGGGTCATATCCCAAAGGTTTTCATTGAGGTTGATGGTGACCAGTCCATATTCATTCACCCATGATTCGGGACCCTCTCAAACACACATCTTTTATATGAACAGACTTCAACCTCCTTGAGAATTTCTTACTAACATCATCAATACAGTATAAGACCATGTGTGCTGTAATCAAAGCTAGTAGAGTAGAGAATCATTGTTTGGTCCCAGGGAGAAATTAAGGCATCAAGTTGCATACATACATACTAATATTTTAGTAATGATAATTCTAGTCATTTAGTTTAGTTACTTGCTTTGCTTTTTGTGCAGTCTTGTCTAGTCTTTTTCTTTGATTTATTTACTGATGTGATTTGAACACCTGGGGCGCAGGTATACCTGTCTATAGACCCCTTTACTATTTATAAACAGTATAGTGCGATCGGTTACGGTAGAAAGGGGCATTACCGTTACAGAGCTGACAAAAGCGAGAAACTTTGCATGATGCTTTCTTAGGACCCCCTCAATGATTTAAGCCTAGGAGCCCAACTGAAATATTCAATTAAAACTTCATTTAGGAGGGTTGAAGCTTTCATATGAGGGGCTCCTGACGTCACATGATTAATTGAAAGTATCCGGTATTAAGTAATCTGTAATGCAGGGGTGGGCAATTAGTTTGGCCCAGGGCCACATAGTGTGTAGAAAACTTAGTGAAGGACCAGATGTCGCAGGCAACTTGCCCGTGTCAATAATAAGAAATAAGTGTACACTGACATAACTTGTCAGCTTTGACATTCCTGCACATAATAGCTCATTATAAATTGTAATGCATTTAGATGTAGCCCATGCACTTGTTTAATCTCTAGGCCCTTGCTTTAAGTAGCCATTTTAACACTTTTGCTTGAATTTCGTATGAATTTAAAAGTTGTCTTTCATGTTAAGGCTCTGCTGGCCACATGAAATGGCCCTCGGGCCTGAGTTAGCCACCCCCATAACCCCCTCCCCCAACCCCACTACACCAACACCCCCACCCCCATCCATGCCCATCTCCCCATGTCTATTTTACCATGTAACCTGCTGGGCCACACAGCCACACACAAACACCTTTTCTGAAAACAATTTTTAGGATATACGAAGTAGCACAATACAGAATATATTCATGTCTTCTTCAGACAACATTTGTATGCATGTCTGTAAAGAGAAGACAGAATTGGGCTCAGTCAGCCAGATAAGAATAATGTAATGTAATAACAATGTAATGCATTATACAACATGAGATATTGTGTACAACATGTTAGAAAGTTATTTTCTGAGGGCTCCTAGGCTAGAATTACAACATATACCCCAAACAAACACCATACAAAATCTGGTGCTTTTGTCAGTTTCGTAACGGTAAAACCCTTAGCCAAATTACGTCATATCTGTCCATATAGTGGGGTCGGTTGAGTGCGCTTCGTTGGAGCAGAATTGACCATGCACCATTCTGTGTGTGTGTTCACAAACGGTTTACATACAGCCTTCCCACTCCCTATTTTACCCATGCCTGCAGTTCACTGGGGCCCTGTCGAGAGAGCGCTGCCCATTAATTCTGAACGAAGTCTGCACCCCCTAGAATGCAATAACACCCGGAGTGGAGTCTCTCGTAATACCTCTCTGGTATTCAGTGATGACATGCATTCTAAACAGGTTTAATTGGTAGGAAGTAAATGGTGACCTATGTAGGCACCAGGGTGGAACTTGATTCCCCCCCCCCCACCCCCACCAGTCACTGTACTATACTATCTGGTTGAAGTGGTGCGTTAATGTACACATTTTAAGTATATCAGCTATTCATTTTTGAGTTACTAATTATACTATTTTGTTTGTTTCCATGCAGTAGCAAGTGAAAGAGCCTTCAGAAAGGGCAGCAGGAAGGAAGAAAATGTGTCAGAGGGAGGTGTCGCCCAGCATTACAGTCCGGTGATCAGCATACACATGCACAACCACGCACACACGCATACACACATGCTCATACACTTAAACATTTTCATTCAGTTTCCCAAACACACTGTGGGGAGAAAAGCCTAACCAAACATGTTATGAAGATAAACTACAGCCAAGAGACTTTTCCTTCATAATCAGCATGTGCAAAATGAACAGTTACTTGAAAAGAGCATGGTAGTGATGCATCCAAGTCTGTAACATGTATTTTGTCTGATGAAAGTTAATTGTTTCCCCTGCGGGTAGAAATAGTCCTGGCCACCTCATTTATGTCTATCTGCTTTTGGTAAATTAAGAAAAAAGGACATTGTACCTTTTGGCTGTTTTGCCACCAGGATTGAAAATAAACACTTCGCTTGGAGTTTCACTCTCCCTCTACTGTGCTGTGTGTGTGTGTGTGCGTGCGTGTGTTTCCACTCTACAAAAAGTACAGAATAGAGTTATTTAGTGCTGTGCTTATGTTTTGCCCCCCCCTGATGATTTGAGAAGAGTGGTGCATGGTGATCTGTGTAGGCACCAGGGTGGAACTCTCAAAATGAAATATGCCTGTCAATAAATAACACGTTTTCATGCTGTACAACTCCACTCAAGGTAAACCACTTCACTGTGAAAAAAAACGATAGCTTTTTTTCCCTTCAAGTATTTTGCTGTTTTCACCTGCACTTCCATATTTTTCATATGATCAGCAGGGTCCCACATGATCCCCAGACTCTGCTGATTACATGGGCACTACTTGTGTGGCTCTATGACATTCCTACCCTGAAAGACATGCCTTAGAAGAGAAGTAGGCAGGTCCTGTTTTGCGTCGCTTCGTGTTGGCACATTTGCTTTGAATGACTGCTGTGTAGGCAGTGACAAGACTGTTATGGTGGTGTGAACAAATTTCCCCCTGGGCACAATAAACGTCTATCTATGACAGAAGCTGCATTAGACTTTCATGTTTCAGTTTTACAGGCAGCCCCTCTAGTCAAAGAAGAAAGAAAATACTTGGTGGCAAAGCCCTTGTTTTCTTGTACAGAGGTCAGATGTTTCTTTTAGTTAATACCATTGTTCGTGGATATATTAGAAGGGATTTTGTCCCCTTCTTGTATGGAACTACAGACAGACCTACTCTTGATGATTGATCATTTCTGGATTTTCTTTTTAATATTCTGTCTCTCCATATTAGAATACATTCTTATCATAAACATTATAAACGGATCATGTCTTTATTAGTGGGCAAACCAACAAAATCAGTAGGGGATCCAATACTTATTTTCCTTACTGTATAGATTTTGCAACATTGCTTTTAGTGAACAAAATGTAATGAAACACAAACGCATAAAAGCAAAAACAAGGCGGTCACCCCCTGCCCCTGTTGCCGTTCCTGTTTCTTTTCTTGCTCTTGCTCTTGCTCTTGCTCTTGCTCTTGCTTCTGCTCCAGCTCCTCCCTCTGGCCCTTGGTCTCCCGCATGTCCTGCTGCCTACTGCCCCCCCCCCTCAGCTCCACTCCTCCTCCTGTCTCTCCTTCCTCAGCATGTCCCTCAATCCTCAGCGTGTCTCTCAATCCATCTACATTATTCAACTAACAAAGAGATACAAACCAAAAAATGATATGTAAGTAAAATGTAGGGCTAATGACATCTCACATGAACACAAAATAATTGTGCAAAATGGTAAAAGGCACACAAAAACACAGGCATGCACACACACACACACACACACACACACACACACACACACACACACACACACACACACACGCACACACCATTAAACACTTCATAACATGACACTGTTTTATACAAACCATCACGCTAACTGTTACATACAGTTACATCTAGGTACAAAACTATACATTTTCTGAAAGCTTGTGGTGTGTAGATGCCATTTAATGCAGTCAATGCTATGTTCCACCTTTCTAAATGTCAATTACGCGTCAATGTCATACCTAACCAGGCATCACACGCAGACTAATGCCTCTTTTCCACTGCCGGTTTTGTGGTAGGCCTACAGCTCGACTAACTGAACTCAAAGCCAATATGTTTTAAGTGGCAACTCAAGTATCCCTAGTTCTAGGTACCTAAAACTATACATTTTCTGAAAGCTCTTGGTTTGTAGATGCCATTTAATATATGGAAAGCCATATCCCACCCTTTTACATCACAATTACACGTCAATGTCTTTACGTACCAGGCGTTGCACGCAGACTAACTGAACTGAAAGCCAATATGTTTTAGGTGGCAATTCAAGTGTTCCAACATCTAGGTACCTAAAACTATACATTTTCTGAAAGCTTGTGGTGTGTAGATGCCATTAAATGTAGGCAAAGCCATGTTCCACCCTTCTACATGTCAATTACGGATCAATATCTTTACTAACCAGGCGTCGCACACAGACTAACTGACCTCAAAGCCAATATGTTTTAGGTGGCAACTCAAGTATCCCTATTTCTAGGTACCTAAAACTATACATTTTCTGAAAGCTCTTGGTTTGTAGATGCCATTTAATGTATGGAAAGCCATGTTCCACCCTTCTACATGTCAATTATGCGGCAATGTCTTTACAGACCAGGCGTTGCACGCAGACTAACTGAACTCAAAACCAATATGTTTTAGGTGGCAACTCGCGTATCCCTACATGTAGATACCTAAAACTATACATTTTCTGAAAGCTCTTGGTTTGTAGATGCCATTTAATGTATGGAAAGCCATATCCCACCCTTTTACATCTCAATTACACGTCAATGTCTTTGCGTACCAGCCGTTGCACGCAGACTAACTGAACTGAAAGCCAATATGTTTAAGGTGGCAATTCAAGTATCCTTACATGTAGGTACCTAAAACTATACATTTTCTGAAAGCGTGTGGTGTGTAGATGCCATTTAATGTAGGCAAAGCTATGTTCCACCCTTCTACATGTCAATTACACGTCAATGTCATACCTAACCAGGCGTTGAACGCAGACTAACTGACCTCAAAGCCAATGTGTTTTAGGTGGCAACTCAAGTATCCTTACATCTAGGTACCTAAAACTATACATTTTCTGAAAGCTTGTGGTGTGTAGATGCCATTTAATGTAGGCAAAGCCATGTTCCACCCTTCTACATGTCAATTACGGATCAATATCTTTACTAACCAGGCGTCGCACACAGACTAACTGACCTCAAAGCCAATATGTTTTAGGTGGCAACTCAAGTATCCCTACTTCAAGGTACCTAAAACTATACATTTTCTGAAAGCTCTTGGTTTGTAGATGCCATTTAATGTATGGAAAGCTATGTTCCACCCTTCTACATGTCAATTACGCGTCAATGTCTTTACAGACCAGGCGTTGCACGCAGACTAACTGAACTCAAAGCCAATATGTTTTAGGTGGCAACTCACGTATCCCTACATGTAGGTACCTAAAACTATACATTTTCTGAAAGCTCTTGGTTTGTAGATGCCATTTAATGTATGGAAAGCCATGTTCCACCCTTCTACATGTCAATTATGCGTCAATGTCTTTACAGACCAGGCGTTGCACGCAGACTAACTGAACTCAAAGCCAATATGTTTTAGGTGGCAACTCACGTATCCCTACATGTAGATACCTAAAACTATACATTTTCTGAAAGCTCTTGGTTTGTAGATGCCATTTAATGTATGGAAAGCCATATCCCACCCTTTTACATCTCAATTACACGTCAATGTCTTTACGTACCAGCCGTTGCACGCAGACTAACTGAACTGAAAGCCAATATGTTTTAGGTGGCAATTCAAGTGTTCCAACATGTAGGTACCTAAAACTATACATTCTCTGAAAGCTCTTGGTTTGTAGATGCAATTTAATGTATGGAAAGCCATGTTCCACCCTTCTACATGTCAATTATGCGTCAATGTCTTTACAGACCAGGCGTTGCACGCAGACTAACTGAACTCAAAGCCAATATGTTTTAGGTGGCAACTCACGTATCCCTACATGTAGATACCTAAAACTATACATTTTCTGAAAGCTCTTGGTTTGTAGATGCCATTTAATGTATGGAAAGCCATATCCCACCCTTTTACATCTCAATTACACGTCAATGTCTTTACGTACCAGGCGTTGCACGCAGACTAACTGAACTGAAAGCCAATATGTTTTAGGTGGCAACTCGCGTATCCCTACATGTAGGTACCTAAAACTATACATTTTCTGAAAGCTCTTGGTTTGTAGATGCAATTTAATGTATGGAAAGCCATGTTCCACCCTTCTACATGTCAATTATGCGTCAATGTCTTTACTAACCAGGCGTCGCACACAGACTAACTGACCTCAAAGCCAATATGTTTTAGGTGGCAACTCAAGTATCCCTATTTCTAGGTACCTAAAACTATACATTTTCTGAAAGCTTGTGGTGTGTAGATGCCATTTAATGTAGGCAAAGCCATGTTCCACCCTTCTACATGTCAATTACTCGTCGATATCTTTACGGACCAGGTGTCGCATGCAGACTAACTGAACTCAAAGCCAATATGTTTTAGGTGGCAACTCACGTATCCCTACATGTAGGTACCTAAAACTATACATTTTCTGAAAGCTCTTGGTTTGTAGATGCCATTTAATGTATGGAAAGCCATGTTCCACCCTTCTACATGTCAATTATGCGGCAATGTCTTTACAGACCAGGCGTTGCACGCAGACTAACTGAACTCAAAACCAATATGTTTTAGGTGGCAACTCGCGTATCCCTACATGTAGATACCTAAAACTATACATTTTCTGAAAGCTCTTGGTTTGTAGATGCCATTTAATGTATGGAAAGCCATATCCCACCCTTTTACATCTCAATTACACGTCAATGTCTTTGCGTACCAGCCGTTGCACGCAGACTAACTGAACTGAAAGCCAATATGTTTAAGGTGGCAATTCAAGTATCCTTACATGTAGGTACCTAAAACTATACATTTTCTGAAAGCTCTTGGTGTGTAAATGCTATTTAATGTAGGCAAAGCTATGTTCCACCCTTCTACATGTCAATTACACGTCAATGTCATACCTAACCAGGCGTTGAACGCAGACTAACTGACCTCAAAGCCAATGTGTTTTAGGTGGCAACTCAAGTATCCTTACATCTAGGTACCTAAAACTATACATTTTCTGAAAGCTTGTGGTGTGTAGATGCCATTTAATGTAGGCAAAGCCATGTTCCACCCTTCTACATGTCAATTACGGATCAATATCTTTACTAACCAGGCGTCGCACACAGACTAACTGACCTCAAAGCCAATATGTTTTAGGTGGCAACTCAAGTATCCCTACTTCAAGGTACCTAAAACTATACATTTTCTGAAAGCTCTTGGTTTGTAGATGCCATTTAATGTATGGAAAGCCATGTTCCACCCTTCTACATGTCAATTATGCGTCAATGTCTTTACAGACCAGGCGTTGCACACAGACTAACTGAACTCAAAGCCAATATGTTTTAGGTGGCAACTCACGTATCCCTACATGTAGATACCTAAAACTATACATTTTCTGAAAGCTCTTGGTTTGTAGATGCCATTTAATGTATGGAAAGCTATGTTCCACCCTTCTACATGTCAATTACGCGTCAATGTCTTTACAGACCAGGCGTTGCACGCAGACTAACTGAACTCAAAGCCAATATGTTTTAGGTGGCAACTCACGTATCCCTACATGTAGGTACCTAAAACTATACATTTTCTGAAAGCTCTTGGTTTGTAGATGCCATTTAATGTATGGAAAGCCATGTTCCACCCTTCTACATGTCAATTATGCGTCAATGTCTTTACAGACCAGGCGTTGCACGCAGACTGACTGAACTCAAAGCCAATATGTTTTAGGTGGCAACACAAGTATCCCTACATGTAGGTACCTAAAACTATACATTTTCTGAAAGCTTGTGGTGTGTAGATGCCATTTAATGTAGGCAAAGCTATGTTCCACCCTTCTACATCTCAATTACACGTCAATGTCATACCTAACCAGGCGTTGAACGCAGACTAACTGACCTCAAAGCCAATATGTTTTAGGTGGCAACTCAAGTATCCTTACATCTAGGTACCTAAAACTATACATTTTCTGAAAGCTTGTGGTGTGTAGATGCCATTTAATGTAGGCAAAGCCATGTTCCACCCTTCTACATGTCAATTACCCATCAATGTCTTTACTAACCAGGCGTCGCACACAGACTAACTGACCTCAAAGCCAATATGTTTTAGGTGGCAACTCACGTATCCCTACATGTAGATACCTAAAACTATACATTTTCTGAAAGCTCTTGGTTTGTAGATGCCATTTAATGTATGGAAAGCCATATCCCACCCTTTTACATCTCAATTACACGTCAATGTCTTTACGTACCAGGCGTTGCACGCAGACTAACTGAACTGAAAGCCAATATGTTTTAGGTGGCAATTCAAGTGTTCCAACATGTAGGTACCTAAAACTATACATTCTCTGAAAGCTTGTGGTGTGTAGATGCCATTTAATGTAGGCAAAGCCATGTTCCACCCTTCTACATGTCAATTACGGATCAATATCTTTACTAACCAGGCGTCGCACACAGACTAACTGACCTCAAAGCCAATATGTTTTAGGTGGCAACTCAAGTATCCCTATTTCTAGGTACCTAAAACTATACATTTTCTGAAAGCTCTTGGTTTGTAGATGTCATTTAATGTATGGAAAGCCATGTTCCACCCTTCTACATGTCAATTATGCGTCAATGTCTTTACAGACCAGGCGTTGCACGCAGACTAACTGAACTCAAAGCCAATATGTTTTAAGTGGCAACTCAAGTATCCCTAGTTCTAGGTACCTAAAACTATACATTTTCTGAAAGCTCTTGGTTTGTAGATGCCATTTAATATATGGAAAGCCATATCCCACCCTTTTACATCTCAATTACACGTCAATGTCTTTATGTACCAGGCGTTGCACGCAGACTAACTGAACTGAAAGCCAATATGTTTTAGGTGGCAATTCAAGTGTTCCAACATGTAGGTACCTAAAACTATACATTCTCTGAAAGCTCTTGGTTTGTAGATGCAATTTAATGTATGGAAAGCCATGTTCCACCCTTCTACATGTCAATTATGCGTCAATGTCTTTACAGACCAGGCGTTGCACGCAGACTAACTGAACTCAAAGCCAATATGTTTTAGGTGGCAACTCACGTATCCCTACATGTAGATACCTAAAACTATACATTTTCTGAAAGCTCTTGGTTTGTAGATGCCATTTAATGTATGGAAAGCCATATCCCACCCTTTTACATCACAATTACACGTCAATGTCTTTACGTACCAGGCGTTGCACGCAGACTAACTGAACTGAAAGCCAATATGTTTTAGGTGGCAATTCAAGTGTTCCAACATCTAGGTACCTAAAACTATACATTTTCTGAAAGCTTGTGGTGTGTAGATGCCATTTAATGTAGGCAAAGCCATGTTCCACCCTTCTACATGTCGATTACGGATCAATATCTTTACTAACCAGGCGTCGCACACAGACTAACCGACCTCAAAGCCAATATGTTTTAGGTGGCAACTCCAGTATCCTTACATCTACGTACCTAAAACTATACATTTTCTGAAAGCTTGTCGTGTGTAGATGCCATTTAATGTAGGCAAAGCCATGTTCCACCCTTCTACATGTCAATTAGGCATCAATGTCTTTACTAACCAGGTGTCGCACACAGACTAACTGACCTCAAAGCCAATATGTTTTAGGTGGCAACTCAAGTATCCCTATTTCTAGGTACCTAAAACTATACATTTTCTGAAAGCTCTTGGTTTGTAGATGCCATTTAATGTATGGAAAGCCATATCCCACCCTTTTACATCACAATTACACGTCAATGTCTTTACGTACCAGGCGTTGCACGCAGACTAACTGAACTGAAAGCCAATATGTTTTAGGTGGCAATTCAAGTGTTCCAACATCTAGGTACCTAAAACTATACATTTTCTGAAAGCTTGTGGTGTGTAGATGCCATTTAATGTAGGCAAAGCCATGTTCCACCCTTCTACATGTCAATTACGCATCAATGTCTTTACTAACCAGGCGTCGCACACAGACTAACTGACCTCAAAGCCAATATGTTTTAGGTGGCAACTCAAGTATCCCTACATGTAGGTGCCTAAAACTATACATTTTCTGAAAGCTTGTGGTGTGTAGATGCCATTTAATGTAGGCAAAGCCATGTTCCACCCTTCTTCATGTCAATTACGCATCAATGTCTTTACTAACCAGGCGTCGCACACAGACTAACTGACCTCAAAGCCAATATGTTTTAGGTGGCAACTCAAGTATCCCTACATGTAGGTACCTAAAACTATACATTTTCTGAAAGCTTGTGGCGTGTAGATGCCATTTAATGTAGGCAAAGCCATGTTCCACCCTTCTACATCTCAATTACATGTCAATGTCTTTACGTACCAGGCGTTGCACACAGACTAACTGAGCTGAAAGCCAATATGTTTTAGGTGGCAACTCAAGTATCCCTACATGTAGGTACCTAAAACTATACATTTTCTGAAAGCTCTTGGTGTGTAAATGCTATTTAATGTAGTCAAAGCCATGGTCCACCCTTCTACATGTCATTTATGCATCAATGTCTTAAAAACCAGGCATAGCACGCAGACTAACTAACCTCAAAGCCAATATTGCCCTCACATACTGCATAGGCTATTATTAATGTTACATCAGTTTACAACCTTTAAAATGCATGACTCTCTCGCTATATTCTGCAAAATATGACTTCATAGTTTATACAGTGTTTGTGTTTCCATAGCATCCCCAGCCTAGGATACTGGGAATAACATTTCCCCCCATATATTAACTCAAATTCTCAGATTTATTTTTTAGCTATAATACACGTCTATGCAAAACAAGGACTTTATTTCACCTTTTCAAAATGAATGACTTTTACAAAAGATCTTTACCATAAGTGTAATTTTGCACTTATATTCTGTGCATAGCTTAATACTGGCAAGAAATAGGTATTCCCGGTAACCTATAACAATGACCATAACTGAGAGAACTATTATATTGGTGAAATGTATCAATATTTTATCAATTTATGACTGTTTATATGTTTTACCCTATACATATTTCTAACCCAAATATGACCAAATAGCATAATTCATACAGACGGTGTTTGTTTCTGGGATAGCAACCCTAGCTTAGGTTACCGGGAATACCTATTTTTTCCAGAATTCTTCTCAAACTCTCTGCTAGTTTCTTTTCTAGCTATTTAATGCATACCAATGTGAAACTAGGGTTTTCTTTCACTTTTTCAAAATGAAAGAAATGAAACAATTATCATTTTTAATCATTATTTGCCACTTCTCTTAGTAGGTTACAGGGAATACCTATTTCTCTTCATTCATGATTCTAATGGACATAAAACAACACTAACACTTACATTTCTTTGAGATCTAATCATTAGGACTGCTGTGATGATTCTCAGTGGTTATCTTTCACAAAAGTGTACAGAGATTTGTGTTTTAAGCACTTATGTAGAAAACGTGGAATAGGTATTCCCGGTAACCTGACCTCAATATATGAAAAATTAATAAAAATTAAATTAAGCGACCAAATCTGCTGAAATTCATATGGGTTAGTCAGCAAGGCCCCAGGATTCAGCCATAAAAAAATCAAGTTGATACCATTTAAATAAATGATGTTTTGACGAACATTGCTTTGTCTTAAATTTCAACTATGGGCAGTCTTGCACTCATACACCTACACCGCATTTTTTCCCCAAAATTTTGCAAAAATTAAGATTTCTTGAGAGAATAAGGAGAGAATTACTGTTAGATGATAGAGGATGATGCTTCCCCTACAAGTTCTTCGAAATATTGCTATTCTCTCTTCGTTTTGGGGTAGAGAGACAAATAGGTATTCCCGGTAACCTGAAAAAATTTGACTTGTTCTCTCTCATTTGCACACAGCTTTCCTCTTAAAAAATCAATCATTTTACATTCACATCAATCACCCCTGACATAAGAACGTGTTTGAAGACTTAATATTTGAAAGCCAGAGAAATTATAGCCAATGATAAGGTAGGTTACCGGGAATACCTACTTTACAGCTAAAGAGAGAGAGAGAGAGAGAGAGAGAGAGAGAGAGAGAGAGAGAGAGAGAGAGAGAGAGAGAGCACAAAAGAAAGAGAGGGCAAAGGAGAAAAAAGACCACTTGCTGTGCAGCACAAGAACACATCGTGCGGCTGTCTGAAATGCCCAGCTCACTTCAGGCCCCATAACAAGCCCCCAACCCCCATAACCCCCCAAACAGTCTAGGAGGAGCAGAACAAGGAAGTGATATATGCCACTGTCAGTTACTGCTGACTTTACAGGATCTGAACACTGGCCGACCCGCGGCTCCACATCAAAGTCCAGCTGCTTCCCCCTCCATGCCCCCCCCGAAACCTCTCCACGAGTGAGAGGGAGAGAGAGAGAGGGAGAGAGGGAGAGAGAGAGAGAGAGAGAGAGAGAGAGAGAGAGAGAGAGAGAGAGAGAGAGAGAGAGAGGCCACATGCTTCCTCAAGTCTCTGAAAGGAGCAGTGTTTTGACAAAGCGTTTCAAAAGGAACAGCGGTGATCTATTGATCAATGGACTTCTCCGTAAAACGTCTCATTATTTTCATCGGGACATCAAAAACCAGATCTTAAATCACATTAAATCATGCAGGTTTGGCTTGCAGCCACCTATTTGAGACGGTTAAAGGACTATATAAATCTCTAGGGCTCTCTCTGAGGCACTATTGCACCACTATGCAGGCTTCAGAACCACTGTGTATGAGTCTACTAGGCACTTGAGGTTAATATAAATAGGAAAGGATTAGCAGCCCATGTTGACCATAAGAAAAACTAGTTTCTCAGGAAAATATTCCAGATCCTCATTACACTTTAAAACAAAGGCGTTTGCTTTTCTTTTGAAACTTTTAGTGATACATACTATACATATTTCACATGCACCTCCTTTTTTCTCGTTTCCACAAATAAACTACTCTTATATTATCACTACACAATACAGTGGGCTTTAGTCCCACACAGCGAGCCAGTTGTATAGAGTAAGTGAGGGAGATGAAACATTCATGGGGCCAAACCGGCAGCTTTGTCCCGTTCTCAGCCTGCTCCGCACCATCAGCGGCTGACTGGATGCTGTTGCTACCTCTCCCCTCTCTCCTCTCCACGTCTAAAAAAACAATAGCTCCATTATGTCTAGCTTTTACAAGAAAAGACCACTGTGTCTCCGGCCACGAGCTCAGGGCAGCTGAGAGCTGCATCTCTTATTGATGTCCACTCAGTCCAGCACACCAGTTTGCCATTTTCCCTCTCTCCCCATCACTCCTTCCCTCCCTCTCTTCTTTCCTAGCTCTCTCTCTCCCACCACCTCTCTCTCTCTCTCGCTAATGTGCAGGATGAGGATGAGTTAGCAATCTCCAGAACCCCTCGTGACTTGTCTTTTTCTCATGTATCCAACTCTGTCTTCTTACCACACATAGACCCACACATAGGCACGTACACACACGCACACGCACACGCACACGCACACGCACACACACACACACACACACACACACACACACACACACACACACACACGGACACAACACATACACACACAACGGTTCCTGGCAGGCTGTAAGTATCCAAGAGCGAGATAAGACAGGACATGTGCTGGAGCAAATGAACCCCCACACAAACAGGAAGGGCCACATCAGTGACTGCAGAGTAGGGCCAAGCCCCCCACCTCCATCCTCCACCCTCCGTCCTTCTCCTCCTCCTCCTCCTACGTCCTTCTTCAGCAAAGCAAGCAAGCGGGACAAAGGAAAAACAGCTTGCTGTTCTCGGCCCCTCTCTCGGCCTTATCTAGATGCGCCTGGTTTGATCTGATGGATGAGAGAGGAGGAAGAGAGTTGTGCTAGACTGGGGAGTAGGAGACGGTCCAAAATGGATGTGTGCTGTTGGCTCGGGCTTTCCCAGGGCCCTTTTTTCCCTCTCTCACGTTCTCCTGGTCTGATCCCTCCATCCCTCTCTCCTCTCCTCTTTCCCCCCCTCTTCCTTCTCTTACTCGGTATCTCAAGGGCAGCTTTGAAGTGAGGTTATAAATACTCGTGGCCAGGGTTTCCATGTTAATTCTATTAACAGCCCCGGGACATCAAAGTTGGGGCGTAGAGAGGACCGTCCCCACCTCCAAATCATCAAATTATTGCGGCCGTTGCTCCAACGCAGAGTCATGTGGTCCATCACAAGTCCACCTCGTTCGCCAGGGTGGGAGAAGAGGAGGTGGACAGTTGGTAGGGTGGATGGGTGTTTTGGTGGTTGAGTGGGTGCGGGGTGCTGGCTGTATCATCTTCCAGACAAAATTCTTCACATTAGGACTTGGAACACGTCTCCCGTGACGATTACGTGCATTAGACGTGCGGATCACTTCAAAAGCGTCGCAGCCAGGCACACCGCGGTGTCTTTGATGACTGCCGAACGAAACGGCAGACGCGTGGAGCATGACTCAGGCTAGCAGTCAGTCAGACACGGCCGCGGAACCAGAAGCAAAAGGCGAAGAAGACGACAGCGAAGAAGAAGACGACAGCGAAGAAGAAGACGACTGAGATGTGAGAATGTTTATTTCAGGAGTCATAACACGCTTCAAAGAGCAAGGGGTTGGCGGTGGGCAAGGCTAGGTTGGCGGTGGTGGTAAGAAGGGAATGTGGAGACGGCGGTGGCCAGGACTGTCAACACGAACACTGACACAGTGTGTTTTCGCCGCGTCTCTCCTGAAAGAAACTCTATGCTCATTTCAGCTGCCCACTCTCCCTATTTTGCAAAAGAAACCGCCCGTCGGGCCGCATGTGCAAGAGGCTCCAAACACAATAAACAGAGGCACCGTGGACAGAATGGAATGATTTTGAAAATAGGCCTTCAAAGGCGGGTGGGGGTGTGGGGTGGGAGAGAGAGGCGTTTGCACTGACAGCCATCACTCAACGCGGGACCGTGGACGATTGAACGAGCAAGCGAATAAACTGTCAGCGAACAAAGAGGACCGGACGGAAGGGGGCGCGGCTCTTGATAGGTGTTGCGAAGCGTGACCGAGGAGGTCGAGCAGGTGGGGGAAAGGTCAGGGCTTTAGTCGCGCAGTTGTTTGGGATAAAAACATCTGCCAAATGAAGAGATGGGAGATTATGTTGTCATCCTGCAGCCGTTTTGGGAAGCGAGGCCTGAGTTGAGATGGCAAATGAAAGTATACAAACAGGATAACAAGAAGGTTTACAACATCTGTAACACATGGACGATCAGTACTGAACAATTTCAGAAACTACCAAAATTTGCCAAACATTTTTAACATATTAGGACTTGTCTACTACCAACTGTAAACTACAGTACTATGCCACACATGGGTTCAGCCATTCCTGATGTATCTAAACCCTGATGATAAAGGATTTAAAATCCGATGTGTGTGTTCTCATGTTCCCAAAGTAAAACTATTAGGCTAGCCGACCAAATGGCGTGTGCTGAACAAAAGTAAACATACACTGATAAAACCCCCAACATCCTGACAGACGCATAAACACAATCACATCTGTGCAGAGGAAGGAAGAAAGACAGACAGCAAGGAACAAGATGGCCAAATGTTCTTAATGTGCTGTTTACCAAAAGTAAATATACATCATGACAAAATCCTGACATAAGCTACACATAAGCATGAGCACATGCTATTGAACCCATATGTACAAACATTCACTCAGAAAGAGAAACCAATAGACCCTGACACAAGTAAATGCACACACGCACAGACTCGAACACATGCACACACACACTAGCACGCAAACACATGCGCGCACACACAAACAGGCATAGGGGCACGCATGTACACACGCAGGCAGGCAGGCACACGCACACGCACACGCACGCGCACGCGCACACGCACACACACACACACACACACACACACACACACACACACACACACACACACACACACAAAACTACACCGAAATGGGCACACACACCTACACACAAATGCATAGAGAATGGCCAGCCTGATCTCCAAAAATTCTGTGCTCCTGGACACGGATGTTAAGAACACGAAATCCGTGTCCAGGAGCACGGATTTTGCCAAAATTCCGTGCTCCTGGACACGGAATTGTTTTCCGTGCTCCTGGACACGGAATTGTTTTCCGTGATGGGCACACGGAAGTGCTTTCTATAGGCTATCACCACAGCACTGTGTTAACTCTAACATTAGAAAATACATACCAAATGCTAATCCTAAAAAAAAATAATGCTATAGCAATTTAAGTTGTGCCCTGACCAAAACATTCCCTAACCTTAACCTGTCATTAAAGACATATTTTTGAGAAATACCTTTTCCAGTTGGTTGCTAGGCTATGAAACTCATATAAGGAAACAAAGAAAACTAGCTGTGCCCAGACCAAGACAATCCCTAACCCTAACCTGTCAGTAAGAAATGTTTTTTTTTAGACAAAATATTTGAAATTAGAAAAATCCTGAGAAAACACAAGACTGTGGATATAGCCTATAGAAAGCACTTAAAACAATTCCGTGTCCAGGAGCACGGAAAACAATTCCGTGTCCAGGAGCACGGAATTTTGGCAAAATCCGTGCTCCTGGACACGGATTTTGTGTCCTTAACATCTGTGTCCAGGAGCACGGAATTTTTGGAGATCATGTTGGAATGGCCCTCAGACATAAACAGAGCAGGGGTCGTTGCTGTGTTTCTATGTAAAGACACCTGCAAGCACTTTAAAGGAGTCCTCCTCTCCACTCAGGGCGCTTCAGGCTGACAGATGGATCTCGCAGCTCACCCACCCACCTACTCTCGCTCTATCCCTGTACTCCTTTATCCCCCTCTCCATCTCCTTCTCTCTCTTTATCTATCTTGGCCCTTTTTTGCTTTCACTCCCTTTTTCCCCGTTTTGCTCAAGCTCCAATCTCCCTTGACCTCTCCTCTCCTCCTTTGATTCGAGCCCAGCAGCTGCTGTGGTGGAGTGGGCAGAAGATTAAGCAGGAATAGCCCCTTTGGCAGATTCCACCTGGAGGTAACTGTAGGACTTGTGGAAAGTTCTTGTATGTTCTTTGTCTCATTTGATGTTCTTTTTTCCTCTCTCTTAGTTTCTTTCATTTCTTTTTTTGTTTGGTTTTTAATAGCTTATGAAGCGGGTGAGTACTGAGTGCTTAAATCTGGTCCTTGCTCCAACTAAAACCCCCCTCATGATAATAAACTTCCAACAGTAAAATGGGAATAAAAAAGATCTCTCCCATCACAATGGTTTTTCCTTTGCCAGGACACATCTGAAACTAATGAGAGACGGCAGCTTTCGGGTAGGAGGTGGTGGTGGAGAGAAAGCCACTCATACACAAAACCCATTTGCACGTTTTGCATTACATTACATTTCATTTAGCAGACGCTTTTATCCA
>NC_085875.1:40573739-40578739 GCF_034702125.1 Engraulis encrasicolus | reverse complement strand
TTCAACCACCAGTCGATTCCTTTCTCCTTGTGTCTCTTTCTCTGAACCTATCAACCACACTCGACTCATTCATCCCTCTCTCCCTCTCCCTCTCTCTCAACCCATCAACCACCACGCAACCTCTCCCAACTCATCACCCGTCAGTCTGCACCCCATCTCACCCCACCCCACCCCACCCGACTCTCCTCTTCTCTTCTCTTCTCTGGTCAGCCCGGCCTCATGAACCTCAGGGTGCTACTGGGCTGGGGTCACCGTGAGGGAGTGTGCTAATTGAAAGTCAGAGGGTCACGACCCCTCTCTCCCTCTCTCTTCTCTCCTGGCTTCAGAGGCAGGCTAGGGGAGGCTACTGTCACGCAGGCAGGGGTGCAGGGGAGCAGGGGAGCAGGGGAGCCACTACTGTGGAGTGCGGACCCCACCCCTAGCCTGCTGGGTCCCCCATCCTCTCTCGGTCTCTGTCTCTGTCGCTCTCTGTCTCTGTCTCTCTCGGTCTCTGTCTCTCTAGAGAGAAGAGGCCTCTGGGGCTGTGTGCGAATAAGAGGGGACAGAGGAACGGCCCCCTGGAAAGCCCCCTTCAGCACTGAGTGTGTGTGTGTGTGTGTGTGTGTGTGTGTGTGTGTGTGTGTGTGTGTGTGTGTGTGTGTGTGTGTGTGTGTCTGTGTGTGTGTGTGTGTGTGTGTGTGTGTGTGTGTGTATGTGTGTGTGTGTGTGTGTGTGTGTGTGTGTGTGTGTGTGTGTGTGTGGCACAGACAGAAGGAGCCAGAGGCAGATATCTGCTGAAGGCGTGTGCGAGTGTGTCGAAAGAAACAGCAGGCAAATGGAGGAAGGATTTAAGGATTTGCATCAGGAAAAAAGGAAGGCTTTTATTCAGTCCCTCCTCTGAGGCTACAAGAACCTCATTTATCCCAACAGTGAACAGTTGGATAGGAGGAAGGGAAGGAAGGATAAAGAATAAAGAGAAAAAGACAGAAGGAGGAATGATAAAGAAGAAAGGAGAGAAAACTGTGGAAGGAAGGATGGATTAAGAGAAAAAGACAGGAAGGGAAAAGAGGAAGAGAAAAAGAAGACAGAGCAAGACCCACATCAAATATGCAGGCCTCAGCCATGTCCGTATGTGGGGGTCAAGGAGGCTCAGACCACAGAGACTGGACAGAGGAAGATGGGGGGGGAGAGAGAGGGAGGGAGAGAGAGAGAGAGAGAGAGAGAGAGAGAGAGAGAGAGAGAGAGAGAGAGAGAGAGAGAGAGACAGAGACAGAGATAGAGCAAGGAAAAGAGATAATGGAAAAAAGCAAATGAGAGAGCTCAAAGGAGAAGCACCAGAGGTCATACTTACTAGTCAGACAAAGGACACATGAAAGTGTAAACAAAGTGTGTGGCCTATGAGTGTGTGTGAGACAAAGCATGTGCTGTGCTTGTCTGTGTCTGTGTGTGTCCATGTGTGTGAGTGTGTCAGACAAAGTAGACAAAGTATGAATTTGTGTGCTTAGCAAGCAGTGTACATCAGTACATAAGCAGTGCACTTCAGACCCTTGGGTGGGTAGTGTGTGTATATGTGTGTGTGTGTGTGTGTGTGTGTGCAGCCTGATCTCCAAAAACTCCGTGCTCCTGGACACGGATGTTAAGGACACGAAATCCGTGTCCAGGAGCACGGATTTTGCCAAAATTCCGTGCTCCTGGACACGGAATTGTTTTCCGTGCTCCTGGACACGGAATTGTTTTCCGTGATGGGCACACGGAAGTGCTTTCTATAGGCTATTACCACAGCACTGTGTAACTCTATCATTAGAAAATACATACCAAATGCTAATCCTAAACAATATAATGCTACAGCAATTTAAGTTGTGCCCTGACCAAAACATTCCCTAAGCTTAACCTGTCATTAAAGACATATTTTTGAGAAATACCTTTTCCAGTTGGTTGCTAATTCATATAATGAATGAAAGAAAACTAGCTGTGCCCAGACCAAAACAATCCCTAACCCTAACCTGTCAGTAGGGGAAAAAAATTGAGAAAAATTATTTGAAATTAGAAAAATCCTGAGAAAACACAATACTGTGGAAACATAGAGCTGTGGGAGTAGCCTATAGAGAGAGCACTTCTCTGTGTCCATCACGGAAAACAATTCCGTGTCCAGGAGCACGGAAAACAATTCCGTGTCCAGGCGCACGGAATTTTGGCAAAATCCGTGCTCCTGGACACGGATTTTGTGCCCTTAACATCCGTGTCCAGGAACACAGAATTTTTGGAGATCATGTTGGTGTGAGAGTGTGTGTGTGTGTGTGTGTGTGTGTGTGTGTGTGTGTGTGTGTATATATGCGTGTGGAAGGGGGAGGGGGGGTAGTTGTCTTGAGGGGAGGTCAAGGAGACAGACCACAGAGGCAAAGGCTGCAGAGGCGGACACAGAGAGACTTATAGGGGCAAAAATAAAGACAGATAGAAAGATAGCAGGGGAAAGAGCACAGTGGGTGAGTGCATAAGCCAAGATAAATGGAGTGATAGAGGAAGGGAGAGAGAGAGACTGAGAGAAGGAGGAGTGGGGAGGTCAGCGCCTTGGGTCAGCTCCGACACAGGCAGATCTTATCCCTCTTCATTTAGGAGCTGGACGCTGTGCGTGGGCTTGTGTGTGTGTGTGTGTGTGGGTCGGCAGGGCCTCTGACAGCTTTGGCCAGGCCCGGCACAAAATCAAGTAAAAGGTCCCCCGATCCAATAAATGTGATGTAATGAGAACCTAATTCTGGGCCCCCTTTCTCCTTGGACCCAGGTCAACTGACCCCATTGTCCCCCTTGTCGGCTTCCCTGTGTTTGCAACATGGGTGCAGTGGTAGTGGTGGTACTAGTAGTTAAGAACCTCTTGTGGGCTTTTTCTTCCTCCCTCCTCCACCACAACAGTACATCAATCTCTATTTGTGACATCATTACAATGACCCTTCAGATCCCGACATGAAGAGGGGTGACACTGTGAGGTACTACTCAGCGTCTACACTTTGATCTGGCTCGGATCAAAGCCAGATAAGAGCCGAGTCTGGCCCGGAGGCTCTACTGTTAGTATGTGGGCGGTTTTACAGAGCAAAGACTACAACAGCTCCAGCATGCAAGCCCAGGCCAGACAGGAAAACGCACCAGCTTTGACCCCAGGACCTGGCAGCCCTACGAAGAACTAGACTTTTTTTTAAAAATTAAAAAAACTCGATAGAGCCGACTGTAGGCGGTGTGTGTGTGTGTGTGTGTGTGTGTGTGTGTGTGTGTGTGTGTGTGTGTGTGTGTGTGTGTGTGTGTGTGTGTGTGTGTGTGTGTGTGTGTGTGTGCAAGAGAACAGGCATCTGTTGAACTGGTTAGGCTCCACTCACACCGGTCTGGCTTTCCCTGTGTGTGTGTGTGTGCGCATGTGTGTGTGTCTGTGCACGTGCACCCACACCTATAGCCCAGTGAGTCTCAGTGGGAACACTTAGTGGCATTGTGAGAACCCTGCGCTTATCGCCATGTCAACAGAACGCAACACGATACCGCAATATGGCAGCCAATCGCCCCCCTGTGTCCCCTGTCAACCGGCCAGCAATTTCGGGGAGAGGGGAAAAAAAATCCAGAAAGCGGCTATGATGCATATTCCAGAAGAGTAGAGGGTCAGTCCAGCTCAAGAGAAAAAATGGGTTTGTTTCTTTGTCTGAATCCTCCCTCACCTCACCCTCCTACTTACTACTACAAAGCACAAAGAGGAGAGACTGAGGCTTGGTCCACTTTTGATCTCTTGCATATAAAGGGAGGAGGGGGGGGGGTATATTTAGATAAGTGGGTTATTTGTCTCAGGAGATGATGGTGGTGGTGGATTTAGAGCCCAGTGCCTAGAAAGCCCACGGAAAACAGACTTCAGAGTCAGACCCGTTTCAAAGCAGGTCACTGTGAAAAAAGGTACTATTGCTGGGAGAACCTCCTTCAACATTCACACATACGCAGACACGCATGCACGCACACAAACAAACGTATGCACGCACGCACACGCACGCACACGCGTACGCAAACACACACACGCAAGCACACGCGCATGTACACACACACACACACACGCACACGCACATGCACACGCACACACGCACACACAGCCCAGCCTGAGAAGCTTTGCAATCCAGTGACTTTTCATTTCATCATACTTGCAAGAGGACACACACTGCTCAGGCCCCAGGCATTAATCCATTTATACAACAGTCACTGCAAAAACAAGCAAAAACCTAAACGCCTATTTGATTCCATTTTGCTGTGCTCCACTTCCTGAAACGTTTTCACGGTTTCCAGGAGCGCCACAGAGAAAATAAGGTTGGAGTATTTTTGTGAGAGGGATCGACTTCCCGTTGGGAATAGCTGAGGACTGATCTGACCCACATAGCAATCACGATCTTGAGAGCATTCGCCAAACTACTGTGAAGACACAGTGGACACATGGATACAGAGCTACTGCTGACAGGTTTGACCAGGCCTGGGACAAAGTCATCTGGAAGGGCCCCAAACCCAGTACCTACACTGCTATGAGGACCCAATTCAGGGCAGGGGAAAACTGACCCCTGTCAGCTTCCCTGCATGCACGCCTTGAACACAAACAGGTATGCACATGCGCACGCACATATACACATATGCAGACACAGACGCACACAAATACACACACAGACAGTTACATAGACACACGTCAGAAGGCATTGGAAAATACCCGCCATCCCAGGAAAATACCTCTCAACTCAACCTCGACAATCTCTCTCGCTTCTTTAGCAGATTGGAACGCGGAACGTGCAACATGAGTGAAATAGCGGAAGCCATTTTGAAAAGCAAACATACTAAATGGAAAAGGGGAACACATACACACACACACACTCCCCAAATCGTACATCAAAAAGAGAGAATGGTGCGTAAAAGCTCTAAATCTGAAGATTTTCGGGAGCTGAGAGAGGGTCCTCCTCATGTAGGGCGACAGGTTGGATAAGAGCCAGCGCCGTTTCCTTTCTGTCTATAAAAAAAAG
>NC_085875.1:40543739-40566239 GCF_034702125.1 Engraulis encrasicolus | reverse complement strand
CTGGCTGGGGTGACTGGTGAAGGGTGAAGAGGTGAGGGCCATCATCCATACCTCCTCAAAACACACACACACAGAGAACACACACACACAGAGCACACACACACACACACACACAGAACACACACACATAGAGAACACACACGCATAACACACACACATGCACAAAATGCAGGCATACATAAAGATTCAGGCACAGTGACGCGCAAGCACGCAGACACACGCACGCAAGCACGCAAGCACGCACGCACGCACACACACTCTGCTCAGCATTGGGTTAGGGTTTCAACGTGGCCTCCTCCTCTCCATCTGTGCATGCGGAACACAATCTCCTGAGCGCCGGTGAGAGCATACGGAGGGGAGATCCAACACAGCGCACCATGACACTCACACCGTTTCATATCATCTCATCTCGACCTTACACACACAGGCACGCATACACACACACGCACACACACACACACACACGCACACACGCACACACAGCAGCTGTGTCCAAAAATCTTGGCGCCACAAACACCCCTGACACAACGTGCGTCACGTGTGGCTACGGAGTAGTAAAATAGTGTTGTGTAACGGAGTAGAAAAGTGTTCTTCAGGAAGGTTAAGGTTTTTAAGTCAAATGGAGTTCAGTTTCCTTCGCCGTTCCCACCTGACTACATGGCTATTTTGGAGGAGAAACAAAGAGGGAAAAGTGTCAATTAAATGTAATCTTTCCCCATTTGTTTCTAGTCCAGTATAACTACAGTCAGGTGGGAACAACAAAGAGAATGGAGAATGAAGTAAATGGGTGGAATAAACACATTGGACCAGTGTGTATGTGTGTATGTGTGTGTGCGCCTGTGCGTGTGTATGTGCATGTGTGCATTTCTGTCTACCGTGCAAGGTGTGCTTGGCACTTTCAACCTTGTAATTTGCAGTTTTAACCAGACTAATCAGCTTGCAGTGGCAGCCAGCAGTCGAAATAGTAAAAAGCAATGAAAAAATGGACAGACACTGTTGCGTTTTCGCAAATGGGCTCTCCACAGCACCAGATAAGCTCGCCAGACCAGGGGCCGCGATGAATCTGAGTCTGAGTCTTTCCCACGTCTGCAGCAAGCGAGGGAGCCTGCCTGCCTGACAGATCTGAGCACAGGGGCTGGATCTCTTTTAGGCATGTGAGGAGTGAGATGTGGCAGATCTGGGGTCAGTTGTGGAGCTTGTAGCCACAACACACACAGCATCACATCGGTCTTAACATAGCAGCAGTAGCAGCAGCAGCATCAACTCCCCCGCAAATACATGTGGATTTTCCTGTGCGCTACTGTACTTAGCGACTTGAGTTCTTCTTTGCAAGGCAAAACGTTGGATAATGGCTTCTCCTGTTGTGTGAAGAGTGCAAAGCCGGCTAATTCTCTCTATCCATCTCTCCCCACCCTCTTTTTCTCTCTTTCCTCTATCACCACTCGTTCGTTTGATTTTCTTTCTTTCTCTGCGTCTTTCTCCCTTCCCCACCTCACTTGGCAGAGGTGCGTGACAATAAGCTGTATTCCAGGCAGTACAGGAGTCATCAGTTAATAGCACATCTACAGTCACGATTTGTACACACACGCACGCACGCACGCACGCACGCACGCACGCACGCACGCACACACGCACGCACGCACGCACACACGCACACACGCACACACACACACACACACACACACACACACACGCTTTCTCTGACTTCGGCCTCTGCTTAAGCAATTAACGGGGTGCTGTTCTTAGTCATGGCCAGTTGGCAAAGGGATGAGGGGGGAGACATCCACACACCCACCCCACCCCATCCCCAAACCGATCTCCCCCCCATCGAAACACCATCCACCCAGAACTCCTGGGTCAGCACAGCTTCAAACATGTGGTGCGATCCCGAGAGCAGACACAATAAAACCATCTCTATGCGTGGCCCGGTCTGGGCAAGCCATTTGGAATGCCGGGCCCCTGTTCTGTTCTGTTCGAGGGGCTGCGTGTTCTTTTGCCCGATTTGCTAGCTGCAGCTGTTCCATCAAATACACACTCAGACACACGCTGACCACTCACTCATGAACACACCCAACACACGCACGCACACACACACAGACTGTACACTGTACACACACACTGTACACGCACACACACACACACACAGAAACACACAGACACAGACACACACACACAAACAAACTGTACTCACACACACACACAAACAAACTGTACTCACACACAAACACACACACACACACACACACACACACACACACACACACACACACACACACACACACACACGCACACACGCGCACACACGCACAGCACAGATGGATGACCTTACATTAATCTCCTTGCCTCCACTTCACAACCAACCAAACCCTGTTCCTCTGCCTCTGCCTCCAACCGAGGAGCCGACCAACAGATGAGCTAAATAATATAGTGCTACAGGGGAGTATGAAACGCTCCCCTTGGACAAACACAAAAGGCTGTCCAGTTCCTCAGAACCGCTCATCGGACCCACTGCGTTGGCCGAAGATGTCTTAACAACTTTTTTTTAATCTGTCCATCCGTCAGGGCTTTTCACACAGCTGAGTCAGACAAAAGGGAGTCGAGGGGCCAGATGCCGTTTGTGTGTGAGTCAGTCACAGATGCACATGCACGCACACATACACAGAGACTCACACACACACACACACACACACACACACACACACACACACACACACACACACACACACACACACACACACACACACACACACACACACACACACACACACACACACACACACACACACACACACACACACACACACACACACACACACGTACATG
Organism: Engraulis encrasicolus; assembly: GCF_034702125.1. Classification (NCBI taxonomy): domain Eukaryota; kingdom Metazoa; phylum Chordata; class Actinopteri; order Clupeiformes; family Engraulidae; genus Engraulis; species Engraulis encrasicolus. The sequence continues at coordinate 40,563,416 of NC_085875.1, read as the reverse complement.
TGCGAGCGCACACATATACACACACTAAGGCTCCTGGCGTCATGGTTCTCTCTCTGCTGTTACCACTGTCGGCCAAAACATCAAATCTTATCTCTGGGAGGCAAGAAAGTAAAAGAAAAATAATTCCACAGCGAAAAAAAAAGACTCCATACTCCCTGCCGCCCACCCGAAACAGATGTAACCACTTGAGCCCAACACCAAAATGTGCAAACCCCCCTCTGATGTCCTCCCAGCTAACAGCTTTGTTTTATCACAGACAAGAACTAAAAGGGCTTTTGATTGATTTCACAGGGCTCAGGCATGACGCTAAGGCTCCCGGGTTTCGTTTAAGCTATTGTTATGCCTCGGGTGAGTAAGAGAGCTCTCTTATACAGCTCCAGTGGAGCACAGTTGCACTCAGATTCCTGTCACTCACATGGCTGTAGGGTGAAACCACAGAGCCAAAATGGGATTGCACATAGACGGTGCAACAAACAACGGCTGTGCAGTCAAGTGAAGTGAAGTGAAGTGAAGTGAAGTGACGTTAAGACAGACAGACAGACAGACAACAGAGAGACACACAGGTAAACAGATAAATAGTGGACAGCCGTGACCTAGTGGTCAAGGAGATGGGCTATAGATCAGAGGGTTGTAGGATCAAATCCCACCCTTCCACTCCCCATCTCACTCCATGGCTGAGGTGCCCTTGAGCAAGACACCTAACCCCACATTTCACCAGGGACTCTAACCAATACCCTAATCACTTTGGATAAAAAGCATCACCTGCAATGTAATGCCAACAGGTTTCTAGCCAGGGCCCGCCCATTCTTCTTGTGATGCTGCACCAAATTTCGCGACTGAGACAGTACATGACTAATATCAAATTTCCCTCCGATTTCATCATCAACTGGTCAATCTTTCTTCCAGTAAGTAATGCATTTAAAACTTTCCACTGGGTTCTATAACTGTGAAATCCAAAAGTCTGAACTTCAGAGGGATGATGGCATTGGCAACTAATTAAATAAATAAATACCGCCTGCCAGTGAGGCTACATTTTCCCCCTGGTCCCCTGGTGGTTCTAATAAGCCTTCCAAGGTCAGGGGCATGACGGTTTTGGCCGCGCCTGACCGCTGGCTACTGCAGGCAGACAGACAGGCAGACAGGCAGGCTGGTGGTGGTGAGTACTGGACACTGGGGCTGGAGCTGAGGGTGGTGAGTGAGGTGGTGGTTGTAGTGGTGGTGGTGGTAGTGGGGCTTGGGTACTGGGATTGGGGCTGCAGCTGAGGGTGGTGGTGGTGGTGGTGGTAGCAGGGCTTGGGTACTGGGCATTGAACACTGGGGCTAGAGCTGAGGGTAGTGGTAGTGGTAGCGGTGGTGACGGTGATAGTAGTGGTTGTGGTGGTGGTGGTGGTGGGCGCTTGGGTACAGGGCATTGGGGCTGGAGCTGAGGCTGCAGCTTAGGAAGCTGGGAAAAGCTGATGAACCATGAAGACAAACAGGAGGATGGAGACCCGCTGACGTCTCAGTCAATCACTGCGGGTGACTGGGTCTGAATGGTAGGACTATCGTATATATCCACACACACAAACACACACGCACGTATGCACGCACACACATAGGGAGGTGTGTTATGTAAGCAAGTGTGCGTGTGTATGGGTATATGCCGATGCACGCACTCACACACACACAGTACATTTGTGCTTTCATGTTGACATGTACCTTACAAACACATACTGTATACTGCCTAGGGGCAATCCAAAGGAATCTGCGAAGGGCAGCTGTGTGTGTGTGTGTGTGTGTGTGTGTGTGTGTGTGTGTGTGTGTGTGTGTGTGTGTGTGTGTGTGTGTGTGTGTGTGTGCGCGTACTCGGGCACGTATATTTCAAACAACTTTCAACCAACCAGGCATGCCACCAACCATGTCACATGTCATGTCCATGTCACCATGCCACAGTAGGCGTTTAGGGAGGGAGGGAGACCCACCCCACCCCCCGCCAGCCAGCCTGTCTGTTTACTTCCGACCTGCACGTCATGTAGCCTCAGGGTGTGTGTAGTAGTACGCATAAAGAGACTAATGTAAGGTCATCCATCGGAGCATGCATGCACGCAGGGCAACGTGTGTGTGTGTGTGTGTGTGTGTGTGTGTGTGTGTGTGTGTGTGTGTGTGTGTGTGTGTGTGTGTGTGTGTGTGTGTGTGTGTGTGTGTGCGTGTGCGCATGTGTATGTTTTACTGTGACATGTGTGACGTGCATCTGTCTCCCTGAAGACAGCCTTAATTCCCCCCCTCCCTCTCTCTCCCCACCCCTCCTCTCTCATTATCCTCCTCTTTCCTTCTCATCTGCTCTCCTCCTTCCCCTAGCCCTGGTTTGGTTTCTTCATGTCTCTCCCACTCCACTCTGTCCTCCTCACGTGTCCCACTCGAGGCCCTGTGGTGGCCCACTACCCACTGCACCCTCCCCTCCACCCCCACCCTCCTTAGCAGACACATACTTAACATTAGTGACATGACTTCCCAATTAAACGTCTTGTGAAAGTTGTTGACTGTGGCCAGTTTGCAGAACAGCCGCAGCCTTTGTGTGAGAGTTTGTGCTATATAGTGTGTGTGTGTGTGTGTGTGTGTGTGTGTGTGTGTGTGTGTGTGTGTGTGTGTGTGTGTGTGTGTGTGTGTGTGTATGTGTGTGTGCGCACGCCTGGGTAAGAGAGTCAGAGAGAGAGAGAGGGAGAGAGAGAGAGAGAGTGTGTCGGTGTGTGTGTGTGTGTGTGTGTGTGTGTGTGTGTGTGTGTGTGTGTGTGTACACGCGTGTTATAATGTGCTTGTATGTGTGCGTCTCTGTGTTTGTCCTTGCACGTGGGGCCTCGAGGGCACAAAATGGCAAATGTGGGAACATTTCCCGGTGAAGCAGCCCACTGCAAAGACACATGGGTAGATAAACACACATCAGGCCAAGCTGGAGAGAGAGGTCATGTGCAAACACATGGTCCACTCCACCACATGCTCGCACGGGAAGCAACAGGCAAAAGAACGGCTGTGAAAATATTTCTCTTATAATCAAATTATAGTGACCAATTGGAAACAATCTGATATGTGGGATTTTACTTGACACTTAAATTTGACTTTTGAAGGTTTTCCGACATACGTACATTCTTTGACACAACCGTTGATAAGGACCTTTATCACTTGTTAACACACAATGACACACTCAAACATACTTATTTACACTCTCATTTCTCCCTCTCTCGCACACACAGCTGCCAAGTGATCCAAAAGAAAACACTTGTGTCTATGGTGTAATCCTATCTCACTGCCCCCTCTTCAGGAGCCTCTGTAAACATATCTTTGTCAACAGCAGGCCAAGCACACACTCCATTTGCCCACCACTTTCTTTTTCAGTCTCTCTCCATCTCCATCTATTTCTTTATACGGGTCAATGACTTTTTAGTAGTAGCACACATCCGGGTGACAGCTAATGCCTTCGTTGTTAAATGATTTTTTGTTTTTGTTTTAGTGGGTAATCTAAGAAGCAAATTCATTGCAGTACATTAATTAACGATTGCTAATTAATTTACGGGCATTAGCAGTGGATATATCACCAAAATAACATCATTACCGACAACTCTTCCACACTCTCTTCCCATGCATGTCATCTCTATCCTTCTTTCTCTCAATGAAGTTATCCTTGTCTTTGCTATCTCCGCTATCTCCTTTCAATCCCCCTTTCTCGCCATCTATTTGTTCATCCTTCTCCCACTCCACCTTTCTTACTGCCCCCTTTTTCCAGCTTTCTTGCTCTCTCTTCACATACACATCCACCTATCGTCTCCCTCCCTCCCTCCCTCAGCTCTTTATGTTCCGGGAGCGGATGCCTACTTTCACCACTCCGTCTGCTATCCAAATAAACTGGGGCTCAGGACTGCCGGCCCCCTCCAAGGGCCCGCGGGAAACCCCGTCTCTGGTTACAGGTCCAGCACCTCAGCCCCTGGCTTCGGACCTCTACTGTGTGTGTGTGTGTGTGTGTGTGTGTGTGTGTGTGTGTGTGTGTGTGTGTGTGTGTGTGCATAGTTAGATATAGAGATATATTTTCAATCTAATGAAAATTGTATGTGATGTACATCAGTGTGTGTGTGTGTGTGTGTGTGTGTGTGTGTGTGTGTGTGTGTGTGTGTGTGTGTGTGTGTGTGTGTGTGTGTGTGTGTGTGTGTGAGAGAGTCTGCTCCCACCAGAGGATTTTCCACAAGCCCTTCTCCCTCTCTGTCCTAACCTTCCAAATCTCCAAGCCAAACACGGAAACTCACCTCAGCCCCCCGAACTGAACCCTCAGGGCCAGGATGTATATACGTCTGCAGTGCAGAGCCAGCTACTGACAACACTGCTCCCACCTCCAACCCACTGCACAACCCTTCCTTCTTCTCTCCACTGCACTAACCACTGCACACACAAAAAACTCAAAAACTCAAAAGTGTTAAGTGAATAACGAATTCTTCCAGTGGGTTAGTGGTGTGTGTGGTTACTTTGAAGGCTGAAAGACATATAAGTGGAGATGCAATGATGGCGGTCTTCACCTCACATGGTCCTTTTCGGAGGATTAGGGACAACAGTTGTAGAATGTTGAGAAGGTCAGGAGGGATTTATACAGTATATATATATATATATATATATATATATATATATATATATATATATATATATATATATATATATATTTGGGCTTTTTGCCTTTATTTGAGACAGGACAGTGAAGACGTGGACAGGAAACAGGCTCTGGTCTCAGCTAGTGTCATGAGCAGGGCAATGCCAGGCATCATGTAACCAACATCGTTTAAAGGATAAACTGCTTTTAGCATGCAATGCAGGCAGGTTGTTTTTCATACATATGTTTATGCATGCATATACATATCCCACTGCTTTGGCAGTACTTCAGATTTTTTTTAAATGGAAAAACTTTATGAAAATGAAGCACATTTGAAATTCAGAGCAGTAGGCAGTAGGCAGAGCTAAAGAGAGAGAGAGTTGCAGATGCTAAATGATTTGAGTGTTCCTGTCACCTCCATGCTCTAGTCTACAGCAACAACAACAACCCAGAGCTGTTCAACCATGCTTTATAAAGTGCCTCTCCTCTCCTCTCCTCTCCTCTCCTCTCCTCTCCTCTCCTCTCCTCTCCTCTCCTCTCCTCTCCTCTCCTCTCCTCTCCGTCCCTACCTTCCCCCTCTCCTCCTGTCTTTTTTCATCTCTTCATTTCTTCCCACCACCTCTGCTCTGTGCACAGGAATAGTAAAGATGGGGGTAAGCTAGGGCTCCGGGGGTCTGTGTGCTTGTGTGTGTGTGTGTGTGTGTGTGTGTGTGTGTGTGTGTGTGTGTGTGTGTGTGTGTGTGTGGCAGGGGGTGGCTTATACACAGTTCCCCCTTCTCTGCCTCCATGTCCAGTGTTTACTCAGTGTGTTATTACAGAAGGCAGAGCGAGTGAGCAGAAAAGAAGACTGTGTGTGTGTGTATGTGTGTGTGTATGGCGTGTGTACACGTAGAAAGATAGATAATAATTGTCTAATGAAATTTGTATTTGTATTTTATCATTGTGTGTGTCTGTTTGTGTGGCCCTTATCTGTGTGTGTGTGTGTGTGTGTGTGTGTGTGTGTGTGTGTGTGTGTGTGTGTGTGTGTGTGTGTGTGTCAGTGAGAGTGAGAGTGAGAGTGAGAGCTTTAGGTGGGATGTGTGTGTGTGTGTGTGTGTGTGTGTGTGTGTGTGTGTGTGTGTGTGTGTGTGTGTGTGTGTGTGTTTGGGGGGGGTGTTAGGTGGTTCTGGTCTTCACTGGTAGTGTGTGTCAGTGAGAGTGAAAGTGAGAGTGAGAGTGAGAGCTTTAGGTGGGATGTATGTGTGTGTGTGTGTGTGTGTGTGTGTGTGTGTGTGTGTGTGTGTGTGTGTGTGTGTGTGTGTGGGGGGAGTTTGTCCCAGACAAAAGAGGCGCGCGCTTTTTCTGCTTCTGTTTGCTTTTCTTTTGCCGACTCGGATTATTGTTCCAACGCTTCCTGCCGTTGGACACAGAGAAAACAGGACTGAATCCCCCCCTCCGCCCCAACCCACACCCTTTTCACTGTCTGCAAAAACCCGCGCTTTGCATCATCCGGTTTTTGCCCGCCATTTTTCAGGCAAGGCCACTCAACCTCCCACATACACGCAGACATGCACACACACACGCACGCACGCACGCATGCACGCACGCACGCACGCACGCACGCACACACACACACACACACACACAGGGGCGCAACTACTCATTTCTGGGGGGGTATGCAAGAACTATTTTGGTGCCCCCCTCCCCCCCAAAAAACACTTAATAATTATTTGGCGCCCTCCAACGCCCTCTCTTTGGTGCCCCCCTCTCTCTGGCGCCCCCCTGCAACGCATACGTCGCATATACTGTAGTTGCGCCCCTGCACACACACACCATTTTAATTCAAGGACATGTGAGAAGTCTCTTCTTGCCTCCTACAACACCACCACAGTGCCATCCAAATCCAAACTGAACATTTTAATGCAAGTACATGTAACACACGTCACCTGCACCACCACACTTCACTCTTTGCCAACCAAATCCTGTAGATGATGCTACAATAGTCTTGCTTCAAGCCATTCAGTTTGCATACCATTTTAATACTATAAGGGCATGTACTGCAACTAGGCTCACCTTTCTTCATTATAGTCATCACCTTTCCCTTCCCAGAAAAAAAAAGCATAGGCTCTTAACAATGGAACTTTCTGGAACATCTCCACTTTGAGCCATCTGTTTTGAGCCTACTATTTTCATACGTGGGAATTTAATACAAGCCCACGTAACTCGTATCAAACCACACCTCCATCTCCTGTCTCCTTCCAGCCAACTGTGGACTGTTTATGACCGCTGTGGAATATTCCAGCTTTCTGCTATTTGCCCGTCATTTTTATATGAAACCATGTAAAGAAACTGCCCCTACACCTTGACCCCAACCCCAACCACCACTGCCAGCCAAAATGCTGCCTTTTTATGACAGATCAGTCTAGAACATTCTCACTGAGGAAAAGAAGGGAAAAAAAACATAAAAAGTCAACAGTGTAATGCTAGCAGACAGAGATGACCTCATCCTTTCTCACAGCTTCTCTTCCAGGCTCGAAATTCGCCCTTCGCCCCTTTCATTTCATCTCCAAGCCTGTCTGACATCTCCTTCTCAACAACTCTGTATAGACAGAGCAGCCATGTCTTGGAGCCAGACAAATAGAAACAGAGAAACAGAGAGGGAGTGTGAGAGGGGAGAACAAGATAGCAACACAGAGAGAGTTGCGGAGGGAAGATAGAAGGAGAGCGAGAGCAACAGAGAGAGAGAGAGAGAGAGAGAGAGAGAGAGAAAGAGAGAGGGAGAGAGAGAGCGAGAAAGAGAAGAGAAAGTGAGAAAGACGGAAAATGTCATGGGTGAGAGTGCGAGACATTCAAGCAGCCTACCATGTGAGCTTTAACAACTCGGAGAGAGAACGAAAGAATAAGAAAAAAAAGAGAGACAGCGACAGTTGAGGGAGAGAGAGAGAGAGAGAGTGAGAGAAGAGAGTGATAGAAAGTGTAAGGTTTTAAAGCAAAGAAACAGGGGGAGAGAGAGAGTCAGTGTGTATGTGTGTGTGTGTGTGTGTGTGCGACTATATGTGTGCGTATGTGTGTGTGAGAGCGAGAGAGTACAAGGCGTGCAAGCAGCCTAACACACATCTCTCTCCTCTGCCCTCCGGCGTCTCCTGTGTTTGTTTATGCAGCGGCGGTGGCGGCATTAACTGTCAGCCGTGGGCCAGCGGCAGTGTAAAGCAGCACTGAGCGGAGAAGAGTGGAGCAGAGCTGAGCAGAGATGGGGCCTCTCTTCAGCTGTCTAACGCCACACTGCACTGCAGCGGCCACACTCCTTAACTTGGCCATCTCTCAGCACAACAGACACCAGAGACACATGCAGATATGCAGCTCTGTCCTCCAGTAAATAATCAAGACTAACCCCATCCAACACGCACGCACGCACGCACGCACGCACGCACGCACGCACACACAAGTATAAACACACATATGCATGCACACAATGACGAGCAAACACACACTTACAGAAATGTTCAAATTCGCAGACACGTATGCACACACTCACAGACACACACGCACACGCACACACACACACACAGTCACATGGTCCTCCTGCGGCTGCCTTAGCTGTCCCTGTTCCCCAAATCCAGGCTAAGTGGCCTCTTCTCTCCTTACACGCACATACAGTACACACTCTAACGGTATGCAGGGTTTATTTGCACTGTGGGAAAAAAAGGGGCAGGAGGTTTGGCAACAGTAGGAAGAAAGAACAGTCAACTTTATAACCATGAAATTTACAGTGTTAATTCAAGGCTTGCAGAGTAGGACCTAGACTTTGAGTGTGAAATTCGCATCTTAAAATGTTGAATTAACTTGCTACGCATGTACTGTGTAGTAGGTGCAATGTACAGTGCGTGCACGTGTGCATGTTTGCGCACATGCGTGTGTGAAACTGTGTGTGTGTGTGTAGGTCAGAGAGTGAGAGAAAGACGGCACACAAAAGAAAACATAACGCGAGGTGCAAAAGTGAAAATAAGACCCGGACACCAAATAATACACAGCAGCAGTTACGTAAACATAATAGTTGGTAATGGCAATGAACACACCTACACCAAGGAGACATTTTTTGTTCCAACAGGCGCAGAGGAACGGCAGAGAAGGTGAACCACATAAAGGGAGACATAACAAAGAGGTTTCTCACAGTTGAGAGATGGATGGGGAGAGAAAATATATTAAAACACCGTGTTGGCCACAGCAGCTTAGTGCATGAGGATTGCAGTCTATCCTGCCAACACAGGGTCGGATTCAACAGGATAACACAGACTGGCTCACAGGGCCTATCCTCTGAGTTTACCAAGTTAGAGATGGAGAGAGGGTGAGAGGGTGAGAGGGTGTGAGAGAGAGAGAGAGAGAGAGAGAGAGAGAGAGAGAGAGAGAGAGAGAGAGAGAGAGAGAGAGAGAGAGAGAGAGAGGGAGGGGGAGTGAGTGAGAAAGATTCAACAGGATAACACAGACTGTCCCACCTTTGGTTGTTAACCAAAGTTGCACTTAAGGACTCATAGCACTGCAGCTTAGCATGTGTGCGGGTGCATGTGCATGTGTTTGCATGTGTGTGCATGCATATTGTACTTGCTGTACTGCAGAGCTAAGAAACATAGGCCTAAATGTGTGTGTGTGTGTGTGTGTGTGTGTGTGTGTGTGTGTGTGTGTGTGTGTGTGTGTGTGTGTGTGTGTATGTTTTACTGTGACAGGTGTGACGTGCATCTGTCTCCCTGAAGACAGCCTTGATTCCCCCTCTCTCTCTCTCTCTCCACCCCTCCTCTCTCATTATCCTCCTCTTTCGTGAGTGTGTGAGTATGAGTGTGCGTGTGCACATGAGTGTGTGCACGCTCTTGTACTGGCTGGATTGCTGAGCTTAGCGTAAGAGTAAGAGTAAGAGAGATCATGTGGGGATGTTGTTGGCCTGAGCTGGTCAGAGGTCCAGTGGCATGGAACAACCCACTCTCATCCCAAACTAAACACAACTCAAACCCAAACCTTGAAGCTGCCTGAAAACACTCTGCCCCGGGAGAGCAGGGTTGTGTGAGTGTGTGTGTGTGTGTGTGTGCGTGTGAGAGAGAGAGAGAGAGTATGTGTGTGTGTGTGTGTGTGGCAGTGGGAGGACAGTGTATGTCATGGTGCCAATGCAGACACACACATTTTTTCCCCAAAAATATCACCCTCACCCTCACCTCTCTCTCTCTCTCTCTCTCTCTCTCTCTCTCTCTCTCTCTCTCTCTCTCTCTCTCTCTCTCTCTCTCTCTCTCTCTCTCTCTCGTTCTCTTTCTCTCTCTCTCTCTCTCTTTCACTCTCCTTCTCTCTCTCTCTCTCTCTCTCTCTCTCTCTCTCTCTCTCTCGAAAGTCAACATCTGACTGAACAGCAAGACAGTGTTCCAGTATGAGGGCTGAGGACTCTATGCAGACTGTGCCAGGCTCACACGAAAAAGAAACACAAAATGCACACACAGATGTACATCGACAAACGCACACGCACACAAGTCACACATGCACGCATGCACACACACACACATAAAAAACATACACTCAGGTACATGCTCATACACATGCACACATACAAACACATACAAACACATACATGTTTATGCACGCTTTCCCACACAAACAAATTTAGCAAGCACAAATTTACTCACACAGACATAGAAATATACTCACACACAGACATACAAATATAGTCAAATACAGACATACAAATATATACACACAGATATACAAATATATACACACACAGATATACAAATATATACACACACAGACACAGAGAGGCAGACAATAACACATAGAAGCAGCCTTGGTCGGCCATTCAAGTGTCAGATGTTATTTCTCGAGACTGGAAAATTGCTCCATAAACTGGATCATTGCATTGACAAAGAAAGAATCGGCACCACACAGCACTTAAAAACAAGGGCCGCCTTTTGGAATATCCGTTTCATGGCTGCGACCCCGTAACAAACCACGACAATCTAAGCAAATAGTGCGAGGTGATGGTTGTGTGTGTGTGTGTGGTTGTGTGTGTCGTGAATCAGGAGATTTGTGCTGTGCAGAAGGAATGCTCAGGATCCACAGGCGGCCTCTGTCCGCAGTGGCTGAGAGACAGAGCGCGAGAGACAGAGCGCGAGAGACAGAGCGCGCGCGCGAGAGAGAGAGAGAGAGAGAGAGAGAGAGAGAGAGAGAGAGAGAGAGAGAGAGGAGGCCAGAGTGGTGGTTATAGTGGGCCCTTTCACAAGGCAGCTAGACTCTGGACACCGCTGGATGTCAAGGCTGCAAAAGGCCTGTGGTGAGGTTGCCTGCCTTTCAGACTGTGTGTGTGTGTGTGTGTGTGTGTGTGTGTGTGTGTGTGTGTGTGTGTGTGTGTGTGTGTGTGTGTGTGTGTGTGTGTGCCTGTCTGTCTGTGGTTGCCTGCCTTTCTGTGTGCGTGTGCGTGTGTGTGTGTCTGCGTGTGTGTCTGTGTGTGCGTGTGGCTGCCTGCCTTTCTGTGTGTGCGTGAGTGAGATTGAGCATTTATTTGTATGAATGTAGACACACACAATATTGTCTATGTATGAAGGGTGTGTGTGCACGTGTATCTGGTTAAGCAGCATAGATGAAGGTGTGCATATAAACAAATAAAAGCGCTTAAGTATATGACAGGGTGTGTGCGTGCGTGTGTGATGTATTGAGGGTGAGCCTCTGAGTGTATGTGTATGCGTATGTGTGTGTGTGTGCGTGTGATGTATGGTAGGTGTATGTGAGTGAGTGTATATGTGAACAGTGAGCCCATTCTGCTCCACGCGGTGCTCAGGCAGCCATGGTGGTGGTAGGGGCCCAAGATGGGTAGCAGGCAGGCGGGCAGGCGGGCAGATGCACAGAGCTGCCTGGGGAAGTGGACTGGAACACTCGTCCCCTCATCCCCATAAGAGGCGGCCAGTGTCTGACAAAGAGCCTTTTATGACACTCCAACAATCTGCCGGCCACATCATCTCCAGGTCAGAAGGTCACGAAAGAAAGTGTTTGGTTTGATTGTTTAGAGCAGCGGTTCCCAAACGCCAATGGTTTATAACCATACAAGTGAATGCCGTTGCTAAACACTAAACGAAATGGTTATATTATGTGAAAGTTATGTCTATCTGTGGCCCCCCCTACATGAACCTCTGCGAACCTCCCTGGGGGTGCCCACTCCCCGATATGGGAACCACGGTTTTAGGGAATATTCAATTTAAAAAAAAAATTAAAAATATATTTTTTGGTCTTTTTATTGCCTTTATTTGACAGGATAGTGAAGGTAATGACAGGAAGTGAGTGGGGAGAGAGACGGGGAAGGGTCGGCAAAGGATCCGGGCCGGAATCGAACTCTGGTCGGCCACATAGCAAACAAGTGCCCTACCATATGCACCACGGTAGGGGCAGGGAATATTCCACTTAGACATGGAATATTACAAAACATATTATATCCAACACTACTTCGTGGTTACTCTGTGAGTCACATACTGAAATTTCAGAAGTATTCACTATTAGTGTGGATTTAGTTGAACAAAGCTTGCACGCACAGCACACACACAGACACAGTCGCTCACACGCTTCCACACATGGCTCTGGCCACACACACGCAGGCATTTACTCTGTTTAGTTAGAAATGTAATAATACGCAGTAAATGAGTAGCATCCTTTTAAATCCTACCACAGGTCTGTATTTTTCCACTGCTTGCTTGCTTTGCGCTTTCAGGAAAAAAAAAATGACCAAAAAGAAATACCATCACTTCTCTTATACAGTACATGAAGAACCACTTCCCTTTCTGCGCGCATATCATGCAATTTCTATGAGACTTTTGTAGGTGTTAATGTGTAGAGGATTAATGAGATTTCCCAGACCTTGCAAGGAGCAATATGGGACAGTTAAGAAAACACGGTGCAAATTCAGTGGCTCCAACTGTATGCACGACTCTACAGAGATGCTGCAGCTAACAAAATGCAGGGAGGCTGACTCAGGTAGCCCTTGGCTGGGCAGGGGCTGTTGTCCTTGGGCTAGTGTCCTGGGTGGTGTGAGGAAGGGAGTGGGAGGGAGGGCAGGAGGGAGGGTGGGAGGAAGGGATGAAGGGAGAAAAGGGATGCTCCAGGGGAGAGGTGACGCACAGGTTGGGGTGGAGGTGTGAAGGCTGCAACGGCAGGTAGGTACAGTAGAGTGCAAAGCAGTGTAGTACAATGGGGAGGCAGAGTCACGAGGTCCAGAACTGCATCCGTCAGGTCAAAGTACACAAAAAAGTACACAAAACACAAAACAAGTCACGCATACATCATGGTCTTGACATGTCATGCAGGGCATTAATAATAATAAAAAAATAGAGAATTGTGGTCATGTCTATTTTCCTGTAGCTGCAAATATCTGTGTGCAGAGCAATAGTGTACATGGTGCTGTATATTGCGGTTTTCCTTTCACAGTCCCCCTGTGTCAGGTTTCTTTCCCACTGTGTACAGTATACATACATTGTGGCTACGCACGCGAAACAAAAGTCTGGCAGAACAATATTCTGATTTATGATTTTAAGTTTATGTCATGTATCATGTTATAACATGCGATGCAGTAACACATTAAAAAGTATGTGGAAGGGTTGTCGTATGGATATAAAATAAAACATTTTGTATGCTTTATAAAATGAAATAAAATGCTTGGTACAGGTTCTTCACTTGTTGTCTTTTGGAACTCTGCATGTTTTCATATGCAGAGGGCTGCTGACTGCCTTGGCTGGGCATCTTAAAGGGCCTCCCTCTTAACACATACAATAAACTGAGGACCCAATTCAGGGCCCCCCTTACTCCCTGGGCCCTGGATAGGACAACAAACCCGTCTGTCTGCCACTGTCGATGGGCCTGTTCATACGCAGTGTGATGCATTTACACTCTATGCTGCAAACCGCCTGAGAACAGACAAACAATACTTATCCCATACTGCACCACGGCCACGGACCATTTAACACTACTGCGGTCCCACAACCAACAGATACGGCTCTCTAGGGAAGGGTGGGATACGGGGGCTTTAGGAAAAGAGGAGGCCAACAGAAAAGAAAAGAAGAGGAGATGAGAGGAGAGAAGAAAAGAAGAGAGGACAGCAGAGGAAAAGACAGAAGAGAAGAGGAGAAGAGAGGGGAGAGGAGGAGAGGGATGAACTTGTAAAGAGCAGCAAAGGCACCAGGTCTACGAGAAAAACAAAAGAAGAAGAAAGAGCGAGAGAAAATGAAGGCAGAGGATTCTATAAGATGAACAGATAAAGGTAGGAAATGAAAGAGCAGAAGAAGAAAGCGCAGAGAGCTGGATAGGAAAGGAACTCATGACAGAGATGATACATTGAAGAAAAGAACATCGAAAAAGCAAAGGCAAGACACCTGCTGAGAATGACAACAGAGACGGCGAGAGAGAGAGAGAGAGAGAGAGAGAGAGAGAGAGAGAGACAGACAGAGAGAGCGAGAGAGAGAGAGAGAGAGAGAGAGAGAGAGACAGAGACAGAGAGAGAGAGAGAGACAGACAGAGAGAGCGAGAGAAAGAGCGCGAGAGCGAGAGAGAGAGAGAGAGAGAGAGACAGAGACAGACAGAGAGAGCGAGAGAGAGAGAGAGAGAGAGAGAGAGAGACAGAGACACAGAGAGAGAAAGAGAGACAGACAGAGAGAGCGAGAGCAAGAGCGAGAGAGAGAGAGAGAGAGAGAGAGAGAGAGAGAGAGAGAGAGAGAGAGAGAGAGAGAGAGAGAGAGAGAGAGAGAGAGAGAAGGGAAACAAAGGAAGTGTGGATTCAGGGGAGAAAAGGCAGAATGAAAAAGTGAGTGGACAGCTGAAACCAGCACACGTGAGAGGAGAGGAGAGATGACGGCCTAGGACAGCTCAGACATGAGAAGGCATAAGACATGATGGCACAGGACAGCCGATCTGGAGCTCAACAGTGGAGAGGGAAAGAGGTGAGGAGAGAAAAGAGTATACAGGTTCAGAAATACACAGAGACAGAGAGGGAGGGAGGGAGAGAGAGAGAGAGAGAGAGAGAGCGATAGAGAGAGAGAGTGATAGAGAGGAGAATGTAGAGATGTGGCAGGCATATCGGGACATCAGGACACGAGACGACAGAGAGCGAGAGAGCGAGCTGTGGGGGCTAATTAGCTAAGAGATGAATAATCCACACATGGCCGCTCAGTGCCATTAAAATGCAGGTGAGCGTCTGCTCCTCTTCCTCTTCTTCTTCCTCCCTCCACAGGCCATAACAACACAGCTCGGCCAATAGGATTAAGTCTCTGGAGCCATGTGAGTGATACATGATGATGTCTGACATTCAGAAGCTGCGATAACTCAGCACAGTGCATATGCAACATTCATGCTGACACACATACGCACGCATGCACACATATATGCACATGCACACACAGGTCGCATGCTAACACACACATATGCACACGCTTACACACAAACAAAACCAAAGGCACGAACTGGCCCTTTTCTGGCGATGTCACTTCATGTGGCACTAGCAAACCGGTGTGGCGTCAATGTAAAGTCCCTATCTGCTCTGCTCCCCTAAGGCCAGTCAGTGCAGTGGCTCTCTGTTGAATATTCATCAGTACCAAATGCCCAGCGACAACTCACTGTCCCCATTTCCACTTCCATTTCCCCTCCGACCAGGTGAGTCTGTCAACCCCGAAACCTGTGCCCTTTTTAAAAGCATAATTTCTGCCTGCTAAACTCAGTCAAAGTAACTTTCTGCATCTGCGTCCCCTTCTGGCAATGACTGCCTGGACAGTTACATAACTCCAAATAGTCAAGCGTCAGATGGAACAAAAATAAACGCGGTCAATCATGCAAATGGGTAAACAAAACATTGGCACGTCCACAACGCTAGCACAAGTTCCCTGGAATTGTAAACAAGGAAACCTGCATGTCGGTTCCTGTGAATTTAGTCAAAACAGCTTGTCATATTTATATTTATGAGCTAAGGTGTTACTCCATATCTAGTTTATTATTCACCTGTCTCTACATCTGGATTGAAGTTGGGTTGAAGAGTGATAGAATTCAACAGCTATTGGCTACAACAAATATATAACATGTATAGCTTCTAATACACTTGCACAGCTTAGCTTTGAAATTAATACATGATTTCAGCACATACGGTAAGACAAGGCCCAGTCATCATGTCGACCTAATGTCGTAGTGGTTTAGTACTATGGTAGTAAAGCTTTTTCAACAAATAGGCGCTCCACTCGTGTAATAGTGCACATTATGAAATTTTACATTTCTGGCATAATAGTAGTGAGTTCTTTGGTACTTTCTGGATATGAAGCAAGATATTTAGTCATGAGACAATGTTTTTTTTTGAGAGTCAATTTTGTAGTAAGCTTTTAGCTTTCTACTAGCTTAATTATATTAGCTTTCTCATGGCCAAGTGTGTTTGTGTGTTAGCTCCTTCAAAGCTCCTTCCTCTCCTCAGCGGGCACTCGGGACATGCACTATTCTAGGAGCGCAGTGGGGAGACCCACATTACTCAGTTCTCTTGTGCGATTAGTTACGTTGAAGTTTCCGAAATAGCACAGAGAAAGAGAGACCTAACTATGTCGCTCGCACGAACGCTGACCGACTTGGCAGCCAGAGTTCTAACCCATTTGTATGTGAAAGACAAGAAGAAAGGGGGGGAACTGGGCAATGGGGCACACGTGTGCATTCAAGTGTGTCGTGAGCTGTTGCCGTGAAACACGTAACAGACTTTTTAGCGTGTAGGACTGTATTATAAGGGCCCTCCTCTCTTGGCTTGGACTTCATGCCAACACAAAGACGGATCTGCTTTCATAGGAGACTCCTTGTTCATTTCCCCTCCCGAAAACCCCCGACGTTATGGCTATGGGTTCTGGGCAGGCCCAGGTGCTGTCTTGTTAAAATCCTTCTCCCGCAGAGTGGCACGTTGAGATTGTTAAAACACTGACCAGCGTAGTGTTTCCTCTCGTTTTCTTCTTCTTACAAGCCAGCTATTTTTTGTTTCGCCTTTAGGGGATTCTGCAAAAAAGCCCCAAAAACTTCCTGTCGTCTAAATAAACAGAGAAAAGGTCAGCAGAGACATAGTCACTCATTCTTGTCACTGCAAATCACTTCATATCTACATTTGCACCCAACACACACACACTCTTTCTCTTTCTTTCTCTCCCTCTCCCTCTCTCTCTTTGTCTTTCACACACATACACACAGACGCAAGCACACAAACACACTTTCTTCTGCATGTTAACCACGCCAGACAACTAACTCCACGAAAAACACCATTATTCTCAATGTACACTCATACCTGTTTTTAATCATGTGCAAGAGACTATAAGATGCTATATTGAACTGTTTGTCGGAAATGGTTTTGCTTTTTAGTGTGTTTGCATGAGGATTACATCTCTTGACCTTGTGTCCCACAGACACAAACACATGCTGTCTGATTCTGCTGCTACCTTCCACAACACTTCCACCATCTCTCCTTATCCACTTGTCACATTCTCTCCAACCCCACCACTCCGCCCCATGGGGATGGCACACCAGTACATGTGAGCTGGTAGTCGACAGTGGCACTTTTAGGGTTCCCATGAGCCTGGCAACTTGCCTGAGAGGACACACAAACCGTGACAGTCCAGTTGTGAGGGCGGACCGTACAGTCTCTAAGTCCCTAACCCTTCCCCATCTTATCCCACAAACAACCACATGAGAGGACAGGCCTGACAGGCCCTGCACACCCGCCCCCCACTGAAAGAGGAAGGGATGGATGAGGGAAAGAGGAAGGGATGGATGAGGGAAGGAGAGAGAGGGAGGGAGGGATGGAGAGAAAGGGAGAGAGGAGAGCAGGCGAGTGGGCGAGGACGAACAGACACACTGCCATCTAGTGGGCAGTAGCAAAACACATTTCTTTTGTCTCAGTTCATTTGTGTTAGTGTGTGTGTGTGTCAGTACGACATCAACAAGGAGGGATAGGGACTGTGTGTGTGCGCGCGTGAAAGCATGAATGTGTGTGTGTGTGTGTGTGTGTGTGTAGCTGGTGGCAATGGCAGTGACCAAAGGTTGTGGGGTTAGGGTGAGAGGGTGTGGCGACCTGTCTGGGGGTCGTAACCTCGGTTATAGCCCCGTCTGGACAATAGACACCCCCAATCCCAATCACACCCGTCCCCTTCTGCAGATGACAGCCTGATATGCACTGGTGACCACAGCCAACATAATGACTGGTGGCTTCTTTTATTTATGTCCCTTGACTCACACTCTCTCCTCCTCTTTATTTCTCTCTCTCTCTCTCCTGAGTGCACATGCGTGTGCTTGTGTGGGTGTGTGTGTACGTATGTACATGTGTGTGTGTATGTGTGTGTGTGTGTGTGTGTGTGTGTGTGTGTGTGTGTGTGTGTGTGTGTGTCTGTTTGTGCTAGCCATGTGCAGACAGACAGTGCAGTACCTGTCCTAGGAGAGTGGTGTGTGTGTGTGTGTGTGTGTGTGTGTGTGTGTGTGTGTGTGTGTGTGTGTGTGTGTGTGTGTGTGTGTGTGTGTGTGTGCATGTGTGTATACATGTGTGCGTTTGTGCTAGTACCTGTTGTTGGAGAGTGCTGTGGGCTGTGCTGCTGGCCGTACTGCCTCACTAGGATGGGAGCGGCTCTCAGAGACGGAAGGACAAAGGGATCCGGTGCCTGTAGAGGAGAGAGAAGAGAGGAGGCGCGGATTAAAATGGAGGACGAGAGGAGAGACAAAAGAGAAGAGAGAAAGGGAGGAGAAGAGAAGAGAAGAGAGATGGATGAGAATGAGGCGGAGGGAAGACAGAGGTAAACGGTGGGCCAAAAATGAGGGAGGGAGTCGAAAATGGAACAAAAGAGGAGAGGAGGAGAGTTCAGGAGAAGTGAGGAGAGGAGGGATGGGAAGATGCAGCACTGAGGAGAGGGATTAGATGGGAAAACAGGAGGAGGAGGGAGGGGAGCTCAATAAAGAAAACACACACACACACACACACACACACACACACACACACACACACACACACACACACACACACACACACACACACACACACACACACACACACACACACACACACACACACACACACACACACACACACACACACACACACACACACACACAATCCCTGCTAGTCTGGGATCACCATGCTTATGTACCACATGCATATGGAGGTTTTGGCCAGGAAATGGGGGAGAAATTGAACTGTGTGTGTGTGTGTGTGTGTGTGTGTGTGTGTGTGTGTGTGTGCGCGCGCTTATGGCAGACTAGACCACTTCATCTTATATACATAGACAAAAGAGAAATGAAGAATGAGAGAGAGAGAGAGAGAGAGAGAGAGAGAGAGAGAGAGAGAGAGAGAGAGAGAATATGAGAGAGAGAGAGAGAGAGAATATGAGAGAGAGAGAGAGAGAGAGAGAGAGAGAGAATATGAGAGAGAGAAAGGGGGAATAGAGAAAATATGTAGGAAAAGTCTAGCAGTCCAAAGCCAGCTCTCCTCTGCTCTCCAGCCCAACATTAGCGGCTGCTTACCAAAGTGTGCACAGCCTATCATTTGTCATGTCAGACACTTATACACTGCACTGCATCTCCCTGCAGAGAGGAGCGAGAGAGGCGTATTACACTGGAACCCAGAACTAGGCCATTCTTTATTTCTCCCTCATTACTTTCCCCTGTTGTCATTTTCTCCCGAAAAAACAAAAGCTGGCCGCTTTGTGTTAACTTGCTCCACAGAGACGGCTGCTCGCGGATTCAGGTTTTTTTTTTAACACAGGAAGGAAAAAATATTTGCAGATCATCTCGGTGGTTGAAAATCTGTGGGCTGCATTAATCAGCCTCAAAGCTGTTTGCAAAACGGGCAATTTTCAGACAACAATGCTGAAATAGGAATAATAAAAAACAAATGTTTGGTTGGTTAGGACAGGTCCCTCTCTTTGTCCACACCAAATCATTTCCTAACTAGCCGAGACGAGAGGGAGCTCTTTTGGATTTTCAGCATGGCGAGAGGAGAGAGAGAGAGAGAGAGAGAGAGAGAGAAAGAATGAAAGAGAGAGAGAAAGAAAGAGACAGATAGATTGCTCACAGGTTTTCGTTTTTTCAAGCGA
>NC_085875.1:40536239-40538739 GCF_034702125.1 Engraulis encrasicolus | reverse complement strand
GTCTGGGCAGCAAAAGTAGTTAACTTCTGCCTCTGCCTCTGTCTGGCTTGACTAAACAAGAACAAAGGGATACATTATTAATTACAAATAATACAATACTTAAACTAAATATCCAAATTGATATTTATTAGTAGTCAAGTGTAAAGAAATCCCGCACACTGTCCATTCTACAAACAAACTATTTCTTGAAGAAGGTTGGATGACCGAAACGTCGTATTAAAGTTTGTTGATGGAATGGACAGTGTGCAGGATTTCTTTACATTTGAATGACAACCCCACTGGGATAATATCCTATGCATCTGCCTAACCACAGAATAGAGAGTAGAGTACAGTAGAGTATCATTTATTGATTCCAGGGGGAGGTGTGCAAAAGCGTCTTCTTGATATTTATTGGTAGTAACAACAGAGACGGTTTAAATGCAGAGACGGCCAGCTCGACGTTCTTTCCTGTTTCACTTATGACGTAGAATAGAGAATCTTTGGTAACAATAATATGCTTAGTGGCTACTCACTGGCTACTCTACAGAATCACCAAACAGCACCATTCCACTACAAAGACAGCAATTAGCACATGACAGAGAATATTTTGGCCTTAAAAATGAGCAGAATTTACAGGAGGATTGAAATGAAGTCTCAGGAATAGTTTACCATTAATCTCCATTTAGCCTATCAAAACAAATCTATATTCATCACATGGACTATAGAGCATAGGCATATAGGCCTACTTACAAATCTTCATTGGTACACATTCAACGTGGAAAAGGAAAACAAAACGAATGAAATACAGTGCAAGTCTGTGAGACTTTGTCTTCTTCAGGATATAAAAGCACACCTCTACTTCTATGTGTCATTGTTGTCGTAAAGTACATGGCATCTGACTATCATGCATACCACCGGAAAGAGGAGAATCCAAGCTTTCGAATGGTACCCCACACGTCCCAGTTTACAGCCATGATTCTGTACAAACATGCATCAAAGAGTGTGTGGGCAAACAACTATGTTTTGTGGAACCGCTATTTGCGATTTCGAGGGCACGCAACGAGCTCCGCGTACAACGTTTTTTTTTTGCAGGGCTAGAGTCTATTATATCTGAAGGGGCACCTCAAGTCAAATCATATTTCCGGTTGGGGCAAATGCCACCCCATGCTACCCCTTAGAACCGCCCTGGCCGAGGGCCGTCAACATAACATCGTGGGCCGCTGATCACTTTTGTAAAAATAATAATAATAAAAAAAAAATGTTTACATTTAAAAAAAAAAAAAATTATGAGGGACATCGGCCCTTGTGGGGCGTCGGCCCACCGGGAAAATGCCGGTATGCCATACTGTCAAGTCCAGCCCTGTGTGTGTGTGTGTCTGTCTCTCTATGAGTGAAAGAGATTTTTATTGGAGCTGATGCTTCAACAAACTCCTTTTTAGTGTCATGTACTTTTAGCATCATCAAACAAGGAAAACGTTCTGGCAAGAGATCCATTTACAAAACAGAGATTGAATTATTTACGCATATTAGACCTTGTGTCCTGGTGTGAGGAATTAAGGTGTGTTTATGCGGTAAATCAATGTGTACGTCAGTGACACATGACAGTCAAAGAAAACACTGCTGGACTGGGAATTGTGTGTGTGTGTGCGTGTGTGTGTGTGTGTGTGTGTGTGTGTGTGTGTGTGTGTGTGTGTGTGTGTGTGTGTGTGTGTGTGTGTGGTCATTCTAACTCAGCATTAAAATGTGTTTCATACAATGGAATGCTTGAGTGAAGTGTTTTATGAACTTTTATTGACTTGTATACTGTCATATACTGCACATTTGGGAACAGCACACAAACTGTGGCAAAGTTGCTAAAACGATGTTGCTGAAGACAAAAAAGTCTTTGTAATTCAAATATGGTGTGTAAAAACGATTTGCATGTATTAAAAATCAAACTACACCACTATCCATATTTTAACAATGTCACTATGATATGATGCTGAATGCTTAGGAAAATGAATGATGGGTCTTGACAGTATTTAAACAATGGCTCAATGTGTGAAGTTTAGATTGAAAGAGAGAGAGAGAGAGAGAGAGAGAGAGAGAGAGAGAGAGAGAGAGAGAGAGAGAGAGAGAGAGAGAGAGAGAGAGAGAGAGAGAGAGAGAGAGAGAGAGAGAGAGAGAGAGAGAGAGAGAGAGAGAGAGAGCGCAAGATTCATGAGAGAGAGTGAAAGAGAGAAAAAGAAAAAAAAGAGAGAGAGCAAGCACTTGCAACTTCCCACAGCATCTGAGTTCAGGCCAGGAAAACAAGGACCACACTGTTGCAGAGAGGAAACCCAATCTGAGACAAATATTGATCTGACGGAAAGGAAAAATTCACAGCTCTCTCTCGCTCTCTGTAGCTCCACTGTTTCCCTAAAGGCTTAATGAGTTCAGAGGGACGTTAATCTGATTGCTAGGCCACATATGGAGAGATCTGCATGGGCTTTGATGTCACGACAGTAACACTGTCATCGTATATCATCAACAAAAACAGAAC
>NC_085875.1:40511239-40531239 GCF_034702125.1 Engraulis encrasicolus | reverse complement strand
CCAGGCTCCATGGCTGTGTGTCCAGGCCCCATGTGTGTGCTGTAGTGTCCAGCAGGCTGCAGCAGCGTGTGCCCAGTCATCAGGCTCTCTCCCTGGGCTGGCAGGAGAGGTCTCTGGCCCTCGCTCACCTCGCCTGCACTGCTGCCCTCCTCCCACGACCTCTGCTGAATGAAGAAACACATGCACACACAGACACGTGCACGTACACACACACACACACACACACACACACACACACACACACACACACACACACACACACACACACACACACACACACACACACACACACACACACACACACACACACACACGCACACGCACACGCACACGCACACACATACAGACACACATGTACGCATGCGCACGCGCGCACGCATACACACACACACACGCGCACACAGAAAGGCAGACAGAAAGAAAGGAAGACAGAGTGAGGGTGACAGAGAGATAGGCAAAAGCACAGAGGCACAACAAGAACAGAAAAGTACAGTTAGGGCATGTGAAGAGAGAGGCACAGGAGACCGGGCTGAGAAGTCGCAATGAATCAGCATCATTATCAAATGGACATTACCTACAACATACTTTTATGTTGATGTTAATTAAATATATGTGTTTCTTTCAAGTTTCCTTCTTTTACACGTCAACACCCAATATCAGCTTTTTTGTAACTAAGTGCATACTGTACATTGTGTGTCTTTTTTCAGGAGAAGGGGAGTGAGAAGCATCCACTGAGTATCTCATATGTGTCATCTAGCCTTAAATCAACAGCTGTTCTGCATCACCAGTCTAGCAGTGAATATGGCGCCCAGCATTGTCTGCTGACTCACTGTGGTCTGCAGTATGTATGACGCTAGCAATCAGCAAGGCACTCCATTAAGTTGTAGAGATAAGAACTACAGTATTTTAAGTACATCTAAATCTCTCTTTTTTTGGAAGCAGATACTAAAATAAAGGTAGAAGATTTATCGTTTTTCATGCTATCATTCTTATAGAGCCTTGTTCTTGGAGTCTTTCTCATTGCTTGAGTGTGTTCAGTTGTCTGTGGTTTCAAAATGACATTCAAATGACCATAGGTTTTAATGGCCACACGTGTGCACAATGAGTCCATCATGAGACAACATTTTTCCATGTAATTCTACTGCCCCCTGGTGGAAAAGAGCGGACCCGCCAAACAAGATCCTCAAATCATGATGAAACCATTGTATGTTGCTAAGTAAGTACATAGACAAGGCGTCAACCCTATACATTTCTAAGAAACATCTCTGGGGTCAACTGTGTATTTCAAAGGGATATCACAAAACATATGTAATACATTATGTAATAAAAAGGTTAATCTCTTCACCTCATTATTTGGCATGTACGTAGATGTCAGTGTAACCTAAGGTGATTTTCCTGTTTCTCTCACTCACCTCCAATTTGTCTGTACTGTTCTATTCAAATAAAAGCAAAATAAGCCAGACATTTTCCAAATATGGATTTACATAACGCACAATTGCACATAACATCATGCACGGATCGGCCAACTAGCAATCATGGTTATCGTAGATGTGTCCAGAAATGTGTTTAATGTGCAATTGCTGTATGTGTAAAAGAAAAGGTCAGGGAAAAAAAGTGGCTTCCTTGCCAGAGCCCTAGTCAGAACTCTCTCAGCACTGGGGTTGTAATCAGAATGGGCTCAAGTTTTGATATTACTTCAGTGCTGTGCTGTATGGTTCAACACAACATGACACATGACTCAATCCTAGTGCCGGTGAAATAATACACACCGTGCCAAGGAACAATTTGTCTAGGTTACTGTATCTGCTGTCCACTATGTGTACAAAACCCTTGTCCGTTTCAGGCTCCGACATAAAAACAAGTCAACTCAGCTGCTTCCGAGCAGCTCCAAGGTCATATAGAGTGAATAGGCTAGACTGTAAGGTAGGCGTTACCTCAGTGTGCTGTGGTATGGGTGGACCTTGCTCCATCCGGGCCAGCAGCGTCAGCATGGGGTCTGGCTGATGAGAGCGCCGGTGGGGTCGCAGGATCACCTGACCCTCGCTAGGCGGGTCATAGTCCTTAACACACAACACAAGAAAGAAGAAACATCCACTTCAGCTATAGTAACATAGAAGCAAAATGGTGTCAAATCACAGTATTGTTTTCATGTACACGCCTGCAGCTGGACACTGACATCTCCTTTGCATTTAATAAACTATCACTATGACTACATCTTCAAAAGAGCTTATACAGTTGTCTTTCATCAGAAAATCAATCATGTCTGCAGCAGAGTGTTTTTTGTGAGCACAGCGAACAGCATATCGGCAAACATCATAAAATGACACAAAATGTCACAACAAAGTGTGACAAATGATGTTACGAAGTCACTCAGTTCCAAAAACGTAGTGCTTCACTGCACTGCAGACCACGCGAGACCCTTTGAGCATACCAAAAACCCGATGACCTGGTGAAAATCTAGCGCTCACTTGCTTGTTTGTGTATTCATGACTAATACAGGAAAACACTGTGAAACATCCATCATAGCTCCGCTTGGCAAGTCTACATCAACAGCGATTAGCCCAGCTGCACTCTGTGCTGAATGAAAAGGCCCACTCACCATGTCCTGTACTCCCAGGAGAGAGCTGGACAGACTGGCATTCAGGTCGGGTAAAATCAGGCCCTCCTCCTCCAGAGCTGTGGGAGAGATGGAGGTCCATCAACGAGTTAGCACATAGTAGTCTTTTCCCCTTAGATGGCAAACAGAACCAACCCATACATACGTATGCATATATTACTAGGGCTACCCATGGCTTAAGTATAAAAAAAACTTCCTTCCATGAGTGATCGATTACACAGTAAATTATTTTCATAGACACATTTGACATCTCTGGAAACCTTAACACTCTACACACAGTATTTATTTACAAATATCTTAAATGTTATCCAACTATTCTACAGGTGCAGAACAACTGTCTGAAAATGAAACAGGAAGTTGTTTTAATTGTTGTCAAAACTGATCATGAAGGTGGAGAGAAAGGATTTCTACTTCATGCGCAACGTACAAATTCATACTCTTACTTGTTCAAACGCTTTACTGTTTGAGCTGCATGCCTAATGCATGTAGATGCATACTGTAGTTGTACATCCAATCACAGCTACATGACACAGAATCAGAGTTTTTTATATGTTGCCACCCCAAGCATACCTACACACAGGTGTACAGAAGAAGGTAAACTACTCATGATACCCTGCAGTACTGTATAAATAAGAGTACGCTGCACATGGGGCCTTGCCAAAGACCATAAAATGAGTGGGCCAAAAAAAAAAAAAAAAACAACAGCGTGCCAGGCCAAAATATGCATAGGTTCAGTCAATCGAGCAGAAAGACTGGGTGGGCCAGATTAACAAGTCGGTGTAGCAAAGACCTTCCTCCAGCGACTCAGTCAGTCAGTCAGTCAGTCAGTCAGTCAGACAGACAGACAGACAGACAGACAGACAGACAGACAGACAGACAGACAGACAGACAGACAGACAGACAGCCAGACAAATGGCCAGACAACCATACAGCCAGACATGCAATTTGATATATTATGTTGATATAGCACATCTATGGCTATATAGATTTTAGGGCCAAATTGTATGGCCTTTCCTATTACAGTACATGCATGTACAGAACTGTATATTGGCTAAGTAACGACAACTGAGCTGAGCTTGATATCTTGGCGCAGGCCCAAGGCATAAAGTACCATTGTGGCTGTACTGTAAACATTTTAGGCCAACTCCTATGCCCCCGACATGCATGTATACCTCTAGCCGCTGCTAAGTGAGAGAAGCTAAGCAGCAGCTCTCCCTCGGAGATGTGCCTGGCCACGGCTTCCGTCTCCGTCAGGGAGTGTCCAGAGCCGGAGCTGCTGTCCTCGGTGGAGGAGGGGGAGAGGGGAGAAGGAGGTGCAGGTGCAGGAGCAGGAGGTGGAGGTGGAGAGGGCTCCCTCGGCACGGACACAGCAGGAGGTGGAGGAGGAGGAGGAGTCTGGGGTTTGGCTGGAGGAGGGGATGGCAGGATGGTGTCCTCTTCTCTGGCCACAGACATGATGCTGTGAGGAGGGGAAGACAATAAGAAGACAGGGATGAGAGACGAGAGAGAGAGAGAGAGAGAGAGAGAGAGAGAGAGAGAGAGAGAGAGAGAGAGAGGGCAAATATTCAAAAAAAAAGTTAAGAGAAGAATTGAGTAATTAAGAGAAGAAGAATGTACTGGTAGGTTTATTGTTCTTTTAAAATAATTGTCAAAACCATCAGCCTATTTATGGTTTCTTTACTCTGTTGTTACATTAATATTATATTGGCTTTGACATTGACACACCTTTGCACTGAGATGATGAATTGGCATTACAAACTCAAAACTAGACTGCCTGTGCAGTCGCATCCAACTGCTTAAGGTATATCCTCGGAACGCAACGCTTCCAGTCCCCCATCATTCCTACCACTCCCGTCCACCTTTTCATAAACGTATATGATAAATACAAAATATTAAAGAAATATATTTAATATCTATACATAGATCAATGACGTGCATAGGCTTAAAACCAAATGACTATTGTGAACATGAAGCAAAACATGGGGCAAATGGTAACACTGTTTTAATGGTTCACTATTACAGTGAATATACCACATTAGGTACAGTGTAATAACCATTGTAACAATATTTAATACCATGTAATACCAGTGTAACACCATGTACCAATTTTGTACTACATCATGTATTTTTGTGTAAGTGGTATTACATGGTATTGCATATTGTTACACTGGTATTACACTAGTATTACATGGTATAAATATTGTACACTGGTTATTACACTGTACCTGGTATTGCATATTGTTACACTGGTATTACACTAGTATTACATGGTATTAAATATCGTTACACTGTACCTAATATGGTAGATTCACAATGGTGAACTGTTAAAATAAGGTAGTACCGGGCAAATCAATCCACCCAGTCAGAAGTTATGGGCCAAATAAAAATTCCGCCATTTTGAAACTGTTGACCTCCAAACTTAAAATCAGTTCATGAACCTACCCTAGAGCATTAACACACCAAATCTGGGACAAATCCATCCGACTGGTCAGAAGTTATGAGCCAAACAAAAATTCGGCCATCTTGAATTCAGCCATCTTGAATTCAGCCATCTTGAAAGTGTTGGCCTCCAAACTCGAATAAGTTCATGAACCTACCATAGAACATTAACACACCAAATCTGGGAGAAATCCAACCACCCAGTCAGAAGTTATGGGCCAAACAAAAATTCGGCCATCTTGAATTCAGCCATCTTGAAAATGTTGACCTCCAAACTCGAATCAGTTCATGAACCTGCCCTAGAGCATTCACCCAAAAAATCTGGGACAAATCCAAACATCCGTTCAAAAGTTATCGCGTTAACACGAAAGACCTTACGCGGCGGCGCACGCAAAACCATTACATCCCCGACGATATAAAAAGTGATGCACAGATTAAAAAATTCACAGGTGAACAAATAAGTTAAACCTAATGCTGCTCTTTGCATATAGAATATACTAAATAAGTATTTATTCAACATTGAAGGAAAAGACGGCTAAATGCTGAATGTCAGGTGTGACTGAACGTATCGGACACTAAAACTCCTCCAGTGAAGCTCTTGACTGCATTAAGTTTACGATTGCACTTTTATTGACAGCAGACTGACAAGTCAGTTGAGATTAAAGTTTACCCCCTAACGCTTAACTCTCTGTGTAAGCAGGAAGAGTCGAGCAGATGAACGAAAAGTCAATATGAGGGCGAGGGAAGGAAGACATGATTCGACATGTCATATTGAAAATGTGTACAACCTACAGCATTGGCATCTTGATGTCTCCTGGTATCTATTTAGCAGGACGGAGCGTACGTGTGCCTGTCTGCATCGATAACTCCCCCTCATCCTTTGCCTCCCCCTTTTCAGATATTAGTCAAGTCAAAGTGTGTTCTATACTAATGCGGTCTTGTGCAAGTCAGCACATCTGGAAAACAAAGGCTGGGCCCGGTCGATACCTGCTGGCTTGTTCCAGGTGATCATTTGAATGCACATCATGGTTTCTCCAGGAAAAAAGGAGACAAAAAGACAAATCTCACCAGGACACAGGCCAGTGATGTTGTAAGTAAGCAGTTCACTGGGATGAACAGCAGGGGGAGCTGTGGATCCAGAGAACAACTGCACACAACACTGCTTGGGTCTTTACACTGCCTATGACCGAGGCCATGTCTGCTGTGTGACTAAAATTACGTACGCAACCAAGTGCGACAGAGTGCACATACAACTTGCAAAAGAGCTATGCTATGCAAGACTCTTCTGTGATCTCAACATAGAAGTTCGGATTATTGCCCTTGACGGCACTGTCAATATTGCACCATATGCATTAGTCTACGTACCTTTTGTCTGGTGCTCTACCTTGCACAAAATTGACATAAAATACGCATGGCATGTTTGTGCATGGACACACGTATCCTACAGCAAGCATATCTGCCTATTCAGTAGCCATCACTGACCATATACATACAATAGTATATCTGTGTAATTTCAACGGAACCATCTGCTCAAAGGCCCTTTAAAATGAAGGCTGTCACTCACACTGGCGAGGCGGGCTGTGGCTCCTCCTCCTCGCTGTGAGGCTCCTCCTCTTTCAATGGCAGCTCTGCATCTCCCCAGGGGTTGGTCAGCACAGGGGCCAATGGGGGCGGGGACGGGGTGGCCAACCTGGGAGGTGACTGGACAGGAGTGGTGGTGGGTGTGGCCACAGGAGGAAGTTCCACCTCTGGAGTACACAAACACAAATATTAAAAACATTGTACACATGATTATTATTACCTATATGCAATAATAGTCTAATCATAAAGGTCATGTGATAGTCGAAAAAGTTTAGTTGTACTGTAAGCAACTGGGCTACCTGAGATTGATAGGCAATTTGTTCCTCACCTAATACATTTCAACATCATAACCTCTGCGGTTATGTTTTTGATAATGATAATGTGTTTGTTTATCTGTCTGTAAGCAAGTGTTTTTTTTTGTCTGTTAAGTTGTTGTTTGTTATGTTAATGGTTACTTGTCAATTGTCTGTTAAGTTGTTTGTTTGTTATGTTAATGGTTACTTGAGTGCCTCACAACCGTCCATTTCCCCTGCCAAGACATTAAATTAAATTACCTTTGACAATTAAGACAATATTTAATGTTTTTCGTGTTCATAGTTAAGTATAAAGAAATAACAACAGCTGTCTGTTTCAATTATGTACTGTACTCTGAGTAGGAGCTCTGAGAAGCACATTCCATTCCCAGCTCCGCAGCTCTCTCTCCCAGTAGCCTAAACACTGGGGGCTTGGGAGTGTGTTTGGGATGTATATCCACACCATGTATGGTATTCTATGGCCTAAGACAACATATGAAGAATCAATATGCTTTGCCATGTGTCTCGGATGTCTCTGAGTATGACACTAATACTTTTCTGCCATTCCAAACCGAGGTGATGGTATGCTCGGGTTTTTGTGTCAGTCAATAGGAATGCGTTTGTGTCTGTCAATATGTATGTGTTTGTGTCAGTTAGTGTGTGTGTGTGTGTGTGTGTGTGTGTGTGTGTGTGTGTGTGTGTGTGTGTGTGTGTGTGTGTGTGTGTGTGTGTGTGTGTGTGTGTGTGTGTGTGTGTGTGTGTGTGTGTGTGTGTGTGTGTGTGCGTCTGAGTGTGTGTGTACAAATGAATGTATGTACATGTATGTGTGTATGTTCAAATATGAATATGCGTGTGTGTGTGTGTGCGTGTTGGAATATGAACATGCGTATGTGTGTGTGTGTGTGTGTGCGTGTTGGAATATGAACATGCGTATGTGTGTGTGTGTGTGTGTGCGTGTTGGAATATGAACATGCGTATGTGTCTCTGTATCAGTGGTTCCTCTGACCTGGTGCGATGAGCTGGGGAGGTTCCGGTTCCTCTCGAGGTGAGCGCTGGGGGGATCCCTGCTCTGAGGCCTGGGGGGTGTCCAGAGGGGACTGGTGGGCGCTGCCAGGGGGAGGACTCTGCCTCATGCTGGGCTCAGGGGTTGGCACCGGGGTGGGCACTGGGGTGGGGACCACAGACTCCTGCAAAAGGGAAGAAAGAAACATTTGTCAAATACACACATTTTCCATGGCCTCGGTTGCATGGGACATTTCAATCCTTATTATACTCAATTTAATTCTGAATAAAACTGAAAACCGCTTTGAAAACACGTTGAACACACATCATGTAAACACTTCACAATTCAGAATTAAATGAAAGTGCAATGTAAACTCAACGGAGCTATTTAATTCTGAACATTTAATTTGGAATTAAAACCATCATGTAAACGTAGCCCATGTCCAATAAGGCCCACTGTACTCAATATACAGAACATGTCGGTACACAAGGCTGGTTCAGACAGTTCAATTATGGAGCAATGTTGGATTCGACAATTTTGGAAGGCCCACACTGGTGGAGCACTTTATGAAGCACACAAGCACAGCAGCAGGTTTATTCCACAATGGACATTCTGTTCCAACAGAAATACAGATCAATTGTAATCACAGCAGACGTCGGCGGACATCGGCGCCTGTGTGCAGGGCCGAATTGAAAACAGTGGAATGTTGGTAAAGTGGTGCTCTGCACTTTGTCGGAACTGGTGTGCTGCCACCTTTTCCTTAAGTCCATTTATTACATATTTAGTATAAGTCACTGATCAAGCAGTCACTTAAACACTTGGCACTGTTGTCAGCAGCCTTAGCACTCCTCCAAGCCCTACCAAGTTTAGCTGAACAATGGAGAGATATTATTCCAGGAAATATAGAGTACCCTCTCTCCCAGGTACCCAGCTCTAATAACGTTCTGAAATTCTTCCAGGAAAGGAGCAGCTGCAGGATGAAGAGACACTGGCTAGAAGAATAAAGCAATATATTGTGTAACCATGGCAACCCATGTGTTTCTAAGACACAAACATTCCGGTGTAATAATAATAACGCATGGCCCTGTGTGTGCCCATCCATGTTTTCAATCAAACCCACCCAACCAAGGGGGCCCACATTTATCTGGCTGACTGTTAAAATAACAACACATAACCCATATACTCTGCCCTAGGCCCACCCATTTAATCATTTCTGTCTGTCTATGGCCTTGGCACTGGTGTCTGAGGCTGGCTTTGTAACATGGACATGGCAATTGACATAAAGAAGACAAAGACCTAGTGAGGACAGCCACCATCAACCAGTGATACGGTATGTCTTGTAACATTACACAAGATATATCAATGAGCCGATAGCAAAGTTAGAACCTAGGTGGAGAGATAATGAAAAAAGTCTTGGTTCTGGCAGGGGAAGACTTTGGCATTTAGGTTCATTTTCTGTGTGTGTGTGTGTGTGTGTGTGTGTGTGTGTGTGTGTGTGTGTGTGTGTGTGTGTGTGTGTGTGTGTGTGTGTGTGTGTGTGTGTGTGTGTGTGTGTGTACGGTAAACGTGCGAGTAGTCTATACCTCTGCTGCAGGCTGCTGCTGTGTGCTTGAAACAGGCTGAAGCTGCAGCTGGCTCTCCCTCTCCCTTTCTCCCAGCATGCCACTGACGGTCTCCGCCAGCACCTCCTCCACACAGCGCCGCAGCAGAGCAGCATCCACCGGCCTCCCATCCTCCATCAGGAGCTGCAGGGCCAGACTACTACTGGACACCGCACCTGATGGAGAGAGGGGGGGGAGAGAGAGAGATAGAGATAGAGAGAGAGAGAGAGAGAGAGAGAGAGAGAGAGAGAGAGAGAGAGAGAGAGAGAGAGAGAGAGAGAGAGAGAGAGAGAGAGAGAGAGAGAGAGAGAGAGAGAGAGAGAGAGAGAGAGAGAGATGAAGTATATAGTAAATATAGTAAATATAGTAATATTGCATATCTACTATACTAAATATCGTGGTAACACTTTATTTTAGGGATACATCTATTAGCACTAATACATACAATGTTAATGCCTGCATAAGTAACTTGTAAGGCATGTACTAAGCAAACGCTAAGGCCGACTAGTTCCTTACTAAGGTTAAATTGGTAATAAATCCTTTATTGTGCATGAACAAGACATTTGCGAATACATGCCTAACAAATGTTTGATTTTGCTTTGTACATGCCTTACAAGTTACTTATACAGGAACATTGTATGTATTAGTGCTAATAGCTGTATCCCTAAAATAAAGTGTTACCAATATAGTAATACTGCATATCTGCCTTATACAGTATACAGAATGATATACAATAAAGCTTAGCTAGACATGTAACAAGCCTCATATGGATGGGCTATAAACTTCAAAGACATGACAATGGCTCCTCTGCTCTGCATGTTGTCATTGTGCCTAAGAAGTAAGCGTTATAGTAGGTCTGAACAAAAGAATGTTAATCTCAGAGAGAGAAATGGGTCAATGAAATTTCTCAGGTGTGCAAAATTGAAAGTGTTTAAATGTCTGTGCAATTCAGAATTGTCTATAGAGAATAGCCATTATAGACTCCATAATGAAGGAAGAGCACAACTGAGAAATGTCTGTCATTCTTGAAGTTCACATTATTCTTAGACTTTGGTTTGTGTAAGCAACTGGACTTCTCAGTGCCATAAAACACATCGTTCCTTATCCAAGAACATACACCTCCTTCTGGTTGTCTAGTTTCCAGACAACTTATAACCTTCTCTAGTCTAGACCACACCACACCATTCTCCGCTCATGATGACAAGGAAGGATGGGGAAGTTCGGGAGCTGTTGTCCATCATAGCTACGTTCGGCAGGTGCAACAGATGTGAGGAACAGCAAGAGACCGGAGTGATCTATGACTGGAGTGCCGAATGGAGCTAGATTAAACGAGGCCAGCTGCACGAATTGTGCATCATGTTGCACTTTTGGCAAACTGAGGCCTTGGCCCAACATAGTACCCTATAAATGGGGCAGTATGTAGTATGTGAAGTATGTGAACAATTTCAATTGTTTGTGTGCACAGAAAAAGAACATGCGAGGAACATAGGAAATCACAGTAATGTTCTGAGGTGGTGTCTGGAAGGCTAGGGACAGAAAGGCAGACAGTGGAAGACAGCACCAGAATCGCTGACTCACACAGAACAGGCTCTTCATCTATAAAGGGGAGGAAAGAACATGACAGTTGCATTCTTCTAACTACCTCAAAACTCTAAACTTCCTTCTTCCCTTTAGGTGACCGACAGGATTATAAATTGCTGGATCATGCTCAGCTTCACAAAACACAAACCCAGAACAGCACCGTAAACACACAAACAACAGAGTTTTTTTTATCTTCTTTTCTGCCAACACACTCTTTTTTAACCAGGAGTGAGTAAGATGCAAGCTGTTTACAGAGGGAAGACAGAGACAAAGGATAAAAGGAAGAGTGAGTGAGAGATAGAGAGAGAGAGAGGGAAAGAGAGACAGAGAATTGAAAAGTGAAAAAGCGGAAAAGTGCTGACAGCGACCCGCTGGCTTGATCGCGGCCTTGTAGCCTCCTCTGCAAATGTGATACACCATTGATCTTTCTATTACGCGGAGGGAGGGAAGAGGGGAAGAGAAAGCAGTGGAGGAAGAGAGGAGTAGGAGGGCAAAAAGGAAAGACAGAGAGCGCGAGAGAGAGCGAGAGAGAGAGAGAGAGAGCAAGAGCGTGGAGCGAAGGAGCGGTGGCGGATTAATGGGCCGGTGACTGTGCACAGCCTCCATTACGGCTCTGGAGCTCTCAGATCCATCACGGCGCAGCGGCAATCAGGGCTTAATGAGGAAACTGCAAGCCCAAGTCCTGCTGACACGTCTGACAGAGCAGTGCTGGCATGGGCAGAATTAACTATGAGTCAATAGTTCAGAGAGGAGTGTGAGGCTTACAGAGAGAGAGAGAGAGAGAGAGAGAGAGAGAGAGAGAGAGAGAGAGAGAGAGAGAGAGAGAGAGAGAGAGAGAAAGAGAGAGAGACCTGCCAACGGAACTTCCCCTGGCACGCACTCCTCTTATTCTATCTCTCTTTCCGCTCTCTCTATCTTGTTTCCACTCGTCCTTTCCATCCTCCTTTCACGATCCCTCTCTCCGTCTCTCTCTGCATGATCATCCTGCCCGCATCCCTCTGCATCCCTTTGCATCCCCCTTTCCCCCTCATTAAGAGCTAAACTCAATTTAATAATCTTGTCGAGTCATAAGTGGAACATGCGTTAGCGGGTGCCGTGTGCCTACGGATCAGCCATTACTGCTGAACCTCGCCTCGACTCATAAATCTTTACGCTGCGACTAATCGAAAATTGCTGCCAGAAATTATTTGGCCCGATGCGGCTAAAACAAAACAAAATGTCGGATTACATTAAGACAGATTTGATATCCAATCTAAAGTGCGTAATTATATGCACACGGCATTCTGTATTCATTTAACACTTGACTATGTAAACAAATAATGTAGTGTCACAGTCAGAGAGTCTTTGTGAGAGCTACGGGCTGTGTGCTTCAATTAAAAGTTTGAGTGGGGACACTGTGGCGCAGCACGCTAAGCCCCACCACCACCCCAACCCCCTCCACCCTGCGCATGCAGGCTTGCATGCCCATGGGGACCCAGGTTCCAGTCTGGCCCGGGACAAATCCTAACCCTGCCTAATCTCGCTCGTCCAGTCTTAATCTTGACCACCAATAAAGTCAAGAAACAACTTTTCATGTATGAAAAGACAAATTTTCCAAGTCATAATGAATACTTAGAATTTGATGGAGGTGGTAAGAATTCGTGAAAAGGAAACACGTGTGAATGAGCAGCGTGGGTTCTGGAAATAAACTGCTAACAATATTACATACTGTACCTTTAAAAAAATAATTTTAAAATGTGTGAAATTTATATATACAGTACAAGTTACCGTAATTGTCAGCAGATTCCATTTGCATTAGTCACCTGTTTCGGAGGCCTCACTCTCCTGCGGCTCTGATTGGTGGGTTGGGTCACCTGGGGGTCTCCGCGCAAACATGTCAGCGATGACGCGCGCCATAACCTGTTGTTCCACCCTGGTGGTCAAAAGACAGAGACAATGGGTCAGGTACTGTGTCGACATGTGAGCTTTTCTGATGTACGTATCCGGCTGACATTGTAAGATCGATACTGGTTTGTGTGTGAGTGTCTGCATGCGTGTAAAGAGAAGACAAAGAGAATGGGCCAGGTATATTGACATGCCTTATGTGCTTGTAAGGTACACATTCTGAAGTAGGTCTCTGGGTTTGATTGTAAATGGACTAAATTGTAAATGGACTGCTTTTCTATAGCGCCTTTCCACTTCTTCGAGCACTCAAAGCGCTATTACATTATAAGCCTCACATTCACCTATTCACACTCACATTCACACAACGGTGGCCGTGGCTGATACACCACCCTGCCACCAGGAGCAACTTGGGGTTAAGTATCTTGCTAAAGGACACATCTGCTGTATGGGGTTAGGCAGAGCGGGGCTCGAACCTGCAGCCTTTGGATTGCCGAACAGGCTCCTCTACCATCAAGATAGATATTGTTTTGTTTGTGTGTGTGTGTGTGTGTGTGTGTGTGTGTGTGTGTGTGTGTGTGTGTGTGTGTGTGTGTGTGTGTGTGTGTGTGGCTACAAAACATGGTGGTACTCATCTATGTTAGCCTAGGTCATGTTCATAGGCTGTGTGTGAGAAGTCTGCAAATAGCCGGCCTAAATAAGAAAAAAAGCAAAGCAGCTAGCTAAGTATTGCTCACTTTCTGCAGTTATAGGCAGTTTGCATATATGGAGAAGGAGATGCCACTTGTATCCTTGAAGAGGCTGTAGACCACTATCATTTTGGTATTTATGTAAAAGACACATTATTGCTTCTTTAACATTGTTTGGGGCACTGTATTGTTTTCTCAATAATTATTGGTCCTCCCAAATAAACGAATCAAACTGTGTGTGTGTGTGTGTGTGTGTGTGTGTGTGTGTGTCCGCGCGCGCTCGTGCATGCATATGTGTTGATCGTCAGTCATGTTCATCCAACTATGCAACTATGCGCAAGAGTGAAGAGCAGTGCAATGGGGGTGTTAGCAGCAATGAAAGACACAAAGACAGTTAGAGCATCCCTGATGGAGCACTCATAACAGCTTTGCCAAAAGCTGATGACACATGGAGAAACACTCTAAGAGGCGGTGTTGCCGGGAAGCAACAAGATAAGCTCCTAATTGGACGACCGAAAGAAGCTCCCTACCAATGATTTGTAAGCTCTTCTGATAACAATGTATTGCATAGTGTCAGTGAGACGGGGGCCCATCACCACCACAGGCAAATCCGATGATTTCACTATGGGGTTTGTAGGCCAATGCATCTGACAAACAGTGCAATATAAGAGAGGACATTTAAAAAATATGGAACCTACTTAGTTTTTTTTGTAGAGCCAGCCAAAGCAAATTTAGATGTGACAAGTAGGTCATATTTGCACATTTCGCAAATTACTCAATGCTTCAATGTTCTCTGTTCCCTTTTATTATGTCCATCTTCTAACTAATGTTAAATTTACCTTAATATTAGGGGTGTGCAAAATAATCGTCATATCGATGCATCGCAATACTTACTTCCATGATACAATGCATCGATTCATGACAAGGTATCGTGATACTTATTTTCTCAATATACTGCATGGATTCATAACAATTGATTATTTGATAACAATAAAATTCTATTTGCCACGGGTAGATTTTGTTCAGTAGAGAGTAGGTAATATTTCTGTTGTGATGTAAGCTCTCTCCCAGATGATAAAATGCTTAAATAGAATGAACTGACTTATGAAAGCTACACAGCAACTGAAAAATAAGCTGTATTTTACACATTTACTGAAGTAAATATCGCAATGCATCACAGTAGTACATGAATCGCAATGCATCGTGATAGAATCGCATCGTGGCATGTGTATCGTGATGCGCATCGAATCGTAAACCCTTTGCCAATACCCACCCCTACTTAATATGCCGCACGCCTTATGTCAGGCCCCATGGCTTATGTTTTATTAAAAGCCATTTTGAATTAAAGGCGTTAGTGTACAATGTATAAAGTCATGTCATTTATGCAATGTACATTAAGTAGGGGTGAGACTGTCGAAGCCAAAAAAGACCCTCTCTCCCAGCAAAATATAGAAAGCACAATGTGTGTTACACTTTCTATGACGATCGGGATATTTCACATTAGGCAATGCCACTTGTGCAGTAAGTAGGCAATGCAATGTGCAGTAAGTAAGGCTGTGACTGTCGAAGGGCAATTGTGTGTTACAATTTTCTACGTCAACAGGGATGTTTTACATATATTTTTGGTGGGGGTAAGAAATTCCTGCTCAGAAAAAAACACATGCAATGTAAACAATTATGTACACACAACATCTCACCATTCAACTAGCTGGTTCTCCAGGGTCTCCCGCTGGTGTATGACTGCCAGGACGGGCTCTGTGAGGGGCCTAGGGGCAGCAGGCACTGGGGGGAACGGAGGTCCGTGGTACAGGGGAGCTGCGGAGGCCTCACCATTCAGCTGGATGGGACACTCTGGCAGGATGGCGTCCCCTTCAGCCTCCTGCTGGAGGTTTGAGGTTCACACACACACACACACACACACACGCGCGCACGCGCACACGCGCACACGCGCACACGCACACACGCACACGCACACACGCACACACGCACACACGCACACACGCACACACGCACGCACGCACGCACGCACGCACGCACACACACGCACACACACACAGTTTATTGGACATGTTACAGGTTATACTTCTATATTTGTTTAAACATTTTATCTATTTATATTTGTTTATTATGAAATGTTTATTCTTTCTGTCATTACTGTCTTTCTGAAGACTTGTAATATCCACTTTATACTCAAGACTAAGTAGGTACGTTAGTGTCTAAAACGTTTGAGATTGAGTTTGGTTTGGGCTACTATGAACTCACATTTGAGGCACAGTTATGACAAGCAGTAAGAACTTCAAGGGTTGTGTGTGTGTGTGTGTGTGTGTGTGTGTGTGTGTGTGTGTGTGTGTGTGTGTGTGTGTGTGTGTGTGTGTGTATCTCTGAATATTGCGTGACACAATGCAACACGCCTCCCCAGGACTGTGGACAGGACAGAGGGAATCACTTGACTTGAGGAACACCGCAGAGAGAGTGGGAG
The DNA here is from genome assembly GCF_034702125.1 of Engraulis encrasicolus. NCBI lineage: Eukaryota > Metazoa > Chordata > Actinopteri > Clupeiformes > Engraulidae > Engraulis > Engraulis encrasicolus. The sequence continues at coordinate 40,515,075 of NC_085875.1, read as the reverse complement.
AGAGGGAGAGAGAGAGAAAGACGGAGAGACGAGTGTGGCGGGCAGCATCTGTTTCTCCCATCCATCGGTGAGCATTAAAGGAGGACCCGTCTCTCACAGCGAGAGAGCCTCTTAGCCTCTTATTGACAACATCTGGCCTGGACTGGCCTGGGCTGGCTGAGCTGTCTGCAGCCCCACTGCTGCTGCCTGGGAGTTACTCTCACTCAGCCAGAGTCAGGGCCAGGGTAGGGGTGGGGTGAGAGGATGGGGGGGGGGTGGTACCAGGGGCGGTGGTGGTAGCAGAGAGGAGGGGGAAAAAAGAAGAGAAGAAGAAAAGATTTGTGATTGAAAAAAATACCCGCCTCTACCCTCTCTTTCACCCTCCTGTGCTCCTCTCTCTCTCTCTCTCTCTCTCTCTCTCTCTCTCTTTCTCTCTCCCTCCCCCTCTACCCCCCTCTTAGCATCCTTTTTGCGCACCCTGTTCCCTCCACTCTCCTCTCCTCTCCTCTGGCTCCTGCTTTGCATTACTTGCAGATTCCTTTGGCAGCCAGACAGGGAGGGCTCGTGGCAGTGCCGAGTTTATTATCTCAATTCCAACGGCTGTTTTTTCGTGAGCAGGGGGGAGCAGGGGAAGGGAGGGGTGCAGTGCGGTGCGGTGGGGAGCAGAGGCAGCCTTGCTGATGGGGTGGGAAAAAGGAGACAGAGAGAGAGAGAGAGAGAGAGAGAGAGAGAGAGAGAGAGAGAGATAAAGAGAAAGAATAAGACAATAAGAGAGAAAAGAATACAGAAAGGAAGAGACAGAGAGGTACCGTATAGAGTGAGAGAAAGGGATAAGAAAGGGAGGAGAAGAAAGGGAGGGAGGGCGTTATGTGTGAGGGCAAGAGGAAACATTAAACAGGAGAGTGAACAACAGCAAAGGACATTGGGAGGGGTGGGGCAGTGGGAGTGCAGTTATGGCGAAGAAATAACAGTAGTGAGAGAAAGACGAGAGAGAGACTGGAGGAGGACTCTCACCCTCACACCTCGGCAGATTGAGACACTCTCCTTGTTTCAAATGTCTTTGTTTTCTGTGGGTTTTACAGTTCACTGCATTGCCAAATGCATTTTCGCAGTTTGTTGTTTGAGCGTGAGTGTACCAGACGCGCTTCAAATTCAGGGAAGTTGGCAGCAGGGCAGCCCAACGCCAGCCTTCAGCATTGCTCACTTTCACTCTGCTGGCAAGATCACCATCTGAGTGCCAGTGCCAGTGGCTGGAGAGAGTAGCAGTGGCACATAAAGGGGTAGAAATGACAGCAGTGACACACAGAAAGACAGAGACCAGGGCTGGAAGATGTCTCCGCATGACACCTTCTGTTGTCCTCGTTAGTGTGTGTGTTTGTGTGGCTTTAAAGTCCACTGCTTTGTCAAAGGCTTTTTAAGTGGAACTTGAGTCCCAGGATGTTAGGCGTGGGTGTATCAGAGGAGCTTCAGTTAGGGGTGTTGGCAGCAAGGCAGGCCGACGTCAGCCCACAGCATCACTCATTTACTACACTGCTGGCAAGAACACCAGCTGGATGCGCTCATATCGCCGGACCCTCTCCCTGGCCAGGAACTGGAGAGGTAACAAGCAAGTAAAGGGGGAGGATGTATAACTAAATAGAGAGAGAGAGAGCGAGAGAGAGAGATAGATAGATGGAGAGAGAGAATGAGAGAAAGAGATAAAGAGATGAGAGATGGTGAGGTACTAAGAGAGGCAGTGCTAAAAAGAGGCACATACAGAGAGAGAGAGAGAGAGAGAGAGAGAGAGAGAGAGAGAGAGAGAGAGAGGCATGGGAGGACACAGAGGGCGAGAGAGCGTTTATAAGCGCCAACGCTCCACTTTACACCATTTGGACCCTAAAATGTTTTACCAGCTTTGCGGCTCTTTGGAAAATGTTGACTGCGTTGGAATAATATTTTTCTGAACTCTAATTGCTGCGCTAACAATTAAAAACACAAAAGGGTTTATATAACACCACTGCTGGCTAAGTTGACGCCAGTTGTACTTGCGCTTCTTTCTATTTTTCCCAATGACGTTGGCAGACTCACAAACACATTCTTTAAATTAATTATAAAAAAATAATTAAAAAAGTATGGCCATATGGTGTGTATATATAACTGTATGCTCCAAACACCAAACGTCTCATGGGCATGGATTGTAAACAGGACGTAGGCATTAGACACGGTCTCCCACCACAGATTTGTTGATTCCAGACTTTCTTACAGCACAACACAAAATCTCCCCCCATCGCCTTGTCATGGGCAAGCAAGAAAACAGTTGTATTTCTTATTCTTCAACAACAGGGGGCACTGTGGAACTGTTGAAAATAGCTCAGACGAGCCATCACAAAACCTTACAACCAGCCTTCTCCCAGCTCTGTCTCTTGCAAAGCCGATTGCCATGTTCTCTTCTGAGTTGAGCACCACCAACCACCACCCACCAAAAAAAGCCAGCAAAGAGAAAAAGAATCCTCCATTCTCCAAGCTGCACCCATCCATCCACCCATACACCCATCCATCCATCCACATCCATCCCACCTTTCTTGCTTCGCCTGAGGGTCTAATACTCCATCGGGGGTGGGTGATGGTGAGTGGCCTGGGTGTTAACACATCGCCTGCCCTTGTGTGACCGAATGCAAGGTGTTGGGTCTAATGCGTGGCGGCCTGATGTTATTTATACGTACAGGAGGCACGCGCAGTATTAATAAATAGGGGGAGGAGACGTGTAGGCTGGTGGTGTGTTACATGTGGATGGTAGAGAGGAGAGAGAGCGTGTGTGTGTGTGTGTGTGTGTGTGTGTGTGTGTGTGTGTGTGTGTGTGTGTGTGTGTGTGTGTGTGTGTGTGTGTGTGTGTATACGAGGAGAATTTCTGAGTAGCTTCGATCAGCCATCAACTCACCAGTGTGTAGACGTAGGTATGGGTCTGCATGTATATAGATAGTGTGTGTGGATGGTGGTATGGTTCTGCATACTGAGTGTACGTATTCTGTGGATACTGTGTGTGTGTGTGTGTGTGTGTGTGTGTGTGTGTGTGTGTGTGTGTGTGTGTGTGTGTGTGTGTGTGTGTGTGTGTGTGTGTGTGTGTGTGTGTGTGTGTGTGTGTGTGTGTGTGTGTGTGTGTGTGTGTGTGTGCGTGCGTATGCGTGGGTGGAGGCCGGTCAGCTCCAGTGAATCATAAGACATTTCCAACCAGAGGTGGGCAGGGGAGGGGAGCGGTGCACGTAGGTGTAAGGACACCTGGATCTGTGTGCAGATGAGGGTATGGGCCTGCATGCATATTGGTTGTGTGTGTGTGTGTGTGTGTGTGTGTGTGTGTGTGTGTGTGTGTGTGTGTGTGTGTGTGTGTGTGTGTGTGTGTGTGTGTGTGTGTGTGTGTGTGTGTGTGACCCTATATATGCATACATGGACTCATGCCTGTTTTCCGCATTAATGATGGATCAATGTCCATTTGTCCACAATGTCTATTTTTTACATGTATAGTATTAGGAAACGAAAAACGGATCTTTTGTGCATGGATGCATCTCTGTTATTGATGTTTCTGTGAATTTTATACATGGTTTTTCAGTAGCCTTTTGTTACAAGAACATATTGATCCAGCTATACTAGTACATCAGTGAATGGAGCGGTGTGTGTGTGTGTGTGTGTGTGTGTGTGTGTGTGTGTGTGTGTGTGTGTGTGTGTGTGTGTGTACATGCTCATGTGTATAAATGATGTCTATGTGTGGTGTGTGTGTGTATGTGTGTGCGTGCGTGTGTTTGTGTGTGTGTGTCTTTGATATGCAGTTGGGGTTGATGTGTGTTGTAGTAGGGGTTGTACATGTTGTATGTGTGTGTGTGTGT